>NC_092872.1:50399540-50729540 GCF_028372415.1 Notamacropus eugenii
GAAATTGGAGGAAGCAAATATAAGCTTACCTCCAGAGTCCGAAAAAAAACAAAAAAGGAAAAATACATTAACAGCATAACAGCTCTCCTAGTGGGAAAACTACTGGATGTAGGGTCAGAGGGCTTGGGTTCCAACCTTGGCTCTTGTTACTTACTCTGTGTGTAATTTTAAATTTGTTAATAAAATTAATTCAATTTTAAATTTATTCATTTCTCCAAAGACTCAGTTTCCCCTTCAGTAAAATGAAAGTATTGGATGAGATGATATTTACAGTCTACTTCACTTATATGTGATTTTCTAAGACATAAAGAAGTGATAGGTTTAAGTCACCATCCTCCTAAATAGGGCCCTAAATAGGTGGACGGCGTTTGCCTATCTCAGTTGAGAAAGATTGACCAAGATTTCTTCCCCCAACTCTTAGGATCATTCCTCTGGACTTGGGTATTCCATCCTTTAAAGTGTAGGGTAGAAGCTTTGGGCTCAATCACTGAGAAATTTAATAAAATTCCCTTCAGGGACCGAAGTGAACAGGGGCTAGCCAAGAAGGGAGATGGAGAATTGGCTGACAAACAGCCCACCCACACATTAGGCTCCTACAGCTGTCTCTCCTAGTTTGGAGAAGAGGGGGAAGACTTGTAAGTGATTAAAAAAAACAAAAGGCTCCTTGAAGTGGAGGAAAGTCAAGGATCACAAGTGAAGTGGATGGAGTTCAAGTCTGGATGGGGAGGGCATCCTTTGCAAGCTAAAATCTGATCTTATTTTCTGTGGACCGGATTTATTAGTAACACTGCACTAGAAAAGCAGACTTCAATAATAGGCTGACATCTATTTAACGAGGACATTAGATTCTGGCACTTTCAAGAATTGACACCAGCAATATTTTTTACGGAAGAGAGAAAATGGATCTGAGCAAATGGAAAGGCACAAAGAATTTGTGGGATTTGATAGGGAGGGACAGGGAAGGGCTGCCCATTTGTCATTAAGATAAGTCCCTTTCTGGTTTCACCCCTATTTGTGACTCTGGATCCCTGAGTCCCAAACTGTAAGTGTCCATCTGCATAACTGCCAAGGAGCAGAAGCAGCTTTCTTTGCAAAGGTTCAAAGTATAAGAAAGCTTGACCATCAGCCACTAGGGAAGGCAGGAGAAACCAGGGGGGATGAGGAGAGAAGTAGGCAATCACCATTCTAGATTTTCAGGTAGGAATGTGGTCTTTGGAGGGACC
The DNA here is from genome assembly GCF_028372415.1 of Notamacropus eugenii. Classification (NCBI taxonomy): domain Eukaryota; kingdom Metazoa; phylum Chordata; class Mammalia; order Diprotodontia; family Macropodidae; genus Notamacropus; species Notamacropus eugenii. Next base: position 50,400,764 of record NC_092872.1, read on the forward strand.
CCAGATTCTGTCTTCCATGCCTTTTCTCCCTCTAAAGGATCCCCTCTCCCATACTCTGGTCTGGCCCCTTGTCCTATGTTCTCCTTCCCCCAGGCAAAACTTGCTCTCTAGAGAGGATCCAACAACCCTCATCCTGAGATGTCAGTGACTGAAAACGGTTTGGAGGGTATACTCCCTCTGACCCTTCCATTTTCCACCTTCCAGTAGGGTCTCAGAACCTAAGAACATCACTTTTGGAATCAGAGAACCTAGGTTCAAATCTCTTTTACCTACAGCCTACTGGACAAGTCACTTAACATCTAAGTTTCCTCATCTATAACACGAGAGCATCAGACTACATAACTGCTAAAATCTCTTCCTAAATTCTAGAAACTATGAAGTGTAGAATTTCAGGCATCAGCCAGAGGTAGGGTGAATATTTATGCAGTAAGAAAGGACTTTTCTAGGGCCCTGAGATAAAAATTTGGGTTGTGTCCTATTCAATCTATGCTTTAGAGCCACACATCTCAAATTCACAGCTCCATAGGGCTGTTTGCAGCTCCCCAAGGCATATCATGAACTTTATTTATATTAACAAATCTTTGTGGAAGAAAAAAAAGATTTGGATAGTAGTGGTTGTGTAAAAATAATGAGTGCTATAAAAACTTGTGGGCAGCTAGCTGGCACAATGGATAGAGAAAGAGGCCTGGAGTCAGGAAGACTCATCTTCCTGAGTTCAAATCTGACCTCAGACACTTACTAGCTGTGGGACCCTGAGCAAATCATTTAATCCTGTTTTCCTCAGTTTCCTTGTCTTTCAAATGAGCAGGAGAAGGAAATAGCAAACCATTTCATTATCTCTGCCAAGAAAATCCCAAATAGGATCATGATGAGTCGGACACAACTGAAAACAACAATGAAAAATGAAGAGATAGGTTCCATAAATTTAGGATGGAAGCCAATGTGAGTCTATGCCACTGTTTTAAATGACCTCATCCAACAAGAAAACCCTTTCTTGTTCTCAGGCCTTTAAAAGAGATCATAGATCTAGAGCCAGAAAGGACCTTGGAGGACATATAGACCAACCTGCTCTTTTCACAGATAAGAAAACTGAGGTCAAGAGAGGTTTAAGTGAATCACCTGGCAAGTGTCAGAGTGAGGATTAGAACCTACATCACAGAGTTTAGAACTAGAAGATATCTTAGGGATCGTCTAGTTCAGTCTACCCATTTTACAGATGAGGAAACTGAGGCCCTGAGACATTAAGTGACTGATCTGAGGTCACGAGGATAGCAAACAGCAAGAGCTAGGACTCAGGCTCACTTCCTTGGATTCCAAAAGCAGCATTCTTTGCACTGCACAATACTACAGAAAAGGAGAGGATTTCCTGGGTCTCTGCTACTCACAGCCCACCCCAACCATCTCTACAAAGACCAGATGGGAAGGAGGGAGAGGCTTCACTTGTTTATCAAATTCTCGAATCTTGATTGTCATGTACCGTTTCTTCCCCAGACATTTTTATTTTTGCAGAAATTCCCTGATCCTTCCAAGCCTAAGAAGAAGCCAGGAAATTACATCCTGCTCCATTCCCTCCCCAAATGTCTCCTCTTCCCTGTTACCATCCCCTCCCCTCCCAATCACCACCAAGAGTTTTTTTTTTTTTTTAATGACTGCTTTAACTAGATAAAAAAAAATCTGTCTTTGTCAAGTGGATCAAAGTGGCTGATGATGTCGGCTGCGTGTTCTTTGAGAATAGCTGATTCTCTTCTAGTCAACTTTCACATTACACAATGGAACTCAGAGTTATCCCAGACAGATGCCTTCAAGGGCTTTCCGGACATCTGGGAAAACTTGCCCCATAACCCTGAACACTGCTGGGTTAATTTAGGGGAGGTGAAGTAGGGCATCAAGGAAGAGAAAAGAGTCACCATAGCAGAGGTGGCAGATCTTTATGTCTCTCTTGGCAGGCAAATGACCACTTTTGCAACAATTCTACATCTTCACCCCTCCTGCAATTAGACTGTAAATGACAAAGAGAGAATTGTGGGATGAGGGGAGTGTTATAAATTTCCCCTCATCCATATTTCCAGGGGGCAGGTACACAGACAGAACTTTGGAATCGATTGGGAGACATGGGAGGCACTAGCACAGCATTTCCCAGCATGGCGTGCCCCAAAAAAGATGGCACTGTGTTCTATGAACAAAGCAGAATTGTAGTAGCTCAAAAGAAACATGAGATGCACAAATTAAGAGACCTCTCCATCCCAAATATTCACATGGACTACCTTGCGTCCAACCTGTAGTAGAATCTTCTGAGCTCATATTGGTCTGATTAGCCATAGATGCACACAGTGTACCTTGATCCCAACACACTGAGGCCATTTTGGTCCTCTCTGAGTACAAAGGTCAGCAACCAACACAGATAGGAGGCAGAGAGATCTGAGAAGGCTTCATGGAGGAGATGAGCAAGGCTGTGGTAGGTTAACAGAGTGTTGCTGAAGAAACAATGGAAAGGAGAAGGTTGGAAGGGATACGATTCTTGTCTGCAAACATCTGAAGGGTATCATAAAAACAAGGGACACGACTTGCTTTGTGTGACTCTAGAGGTCAGGATTGAGATCAGTGGAGGGAAGATATAAGGAGGCTGGGAAAGGGACTTGCTCAAGGTCAGAGAAGCTCAATCTTAGATGACTGACCACTCTTTTCTTTTCTTTTCTTTTTTTCTTTTTTCTTCTTTTTTTCTTTTTTCTTTTCTTCCTTCCTTCCTTCCTTCCTTCCTTCCTTCCTTCCTTCCTTCCTTCCTTCCTTCCTTCCTTCCTTCCTTCCTTCCTTCCTTTTCCTTTCTTTCTGCCACAACAAATCAAGAAACTAATTATTTCCCAAGGCAAGGTACATAGGGAGGGTTGTGATCTGACTTAGAGTCAGGAAGACCTAGGTACAAATCTACTTGAAACATTGCTAGCTGTGAGACCCTGGGCAATTCACTTGCACTCTTTATGTCTTACTTTATTTAGCTTTGAAATTTAGATTAGACAGCTTCCAAGATTCCTTCTCCCTCTACATCTATGATCCTATGGTCCACTGTCAGCTGACAGATAAAATCATACAATACTGAAGAGCCAAAGTAAATATATTTGTAGTATGCATTTATTTTTATGATGGCTTTCAAGGAAGGAGAAATTAGTATTTTACAGCACATCTGCAAAATCAAAACCTTTGGAAGAACTCAATGCTTACTTTTTTATAATTATTTTAAACTGTGGGGTATATATTTTTTTAAAAAAACATGTTAGAAATAATTCCATGCTATCCTTACAGTTGAAGTCTAGTGGATAGCCAGGCCACATTGGCCACAGTGTCAAAGGAACAAAGTATCACTACGGTAGAGTGGAAAAGCACAGGTAACACCTGCATGCACAAGGCCCTTCAAGCCCCTTTCCCTAATCTCTCTCTAGAATCAAACCCAGTCTATGATTTAGAGCTGGAAAAGGACCTTAGAGGCAATTAGTCTGACTCCTCATTTTGATTTCAGTGAGGAAGAATAAGCCCCAGAGTGATTCCCTCACCTCTCCATGCACCCATAACTAGGGGTGTGCAGAAGTTGGTTCAGGAGAGTCAATTAGTAAATTTTCACTGTGAGCATTTACATTTTGAAAATCAGCAAAAATTACAAATCAAGGTCTGATTTATTTATTTTTATTAATGGATTAGTTAATGATGAAGATTAAGCCTAAATGTGTGTCCTGTATACACTTTTTTTTGAGATCTGGTTGTTAAACATTTATTAGCACACCCATATGGTTATAATGCTTTGTTTTGTGCCTCTCTTATATCTTTAAGATATTTTATTTGGTGTCATGATTATCTGTAATTGTACTTTACTCTCCTCCCTCCCCCATACCAGCCTGCTAGTCCCACGGGAACCAGACTATATCATCCCTACCAGGGCACCCAACATAGTTCTTTGCAGAAGACAGTTATTTCATAAATGTTTGTTGATTGAATGAATGAATCAATCAAAGAACTTCCTGTGGGGTAATCCCAGAGATGCATTTTACAGTTGTGCTGACATTTTACTATAATAAGTCACCAAGAGATGAGTGCATAAAACAGTCCAGGATTCTATTCTGGAGGTCTGGGAAACCAGTGTTTGTACTTCAGAAACATATGGGGGTGAAACTAATTTCCTCACCTGAGGGGGGAAATAAAACCCTACAGAGTTCCAGCTGAATTCTTCAGACATGACCTAATCAAGCCTTGATTTGCCAAAACACCCTATACGAGTATAGAATAATTATGTTTGTATAATCAAGTCCAACTGGAGGGGCCCTATAACCTCCCTTCTGCAATCAGTTAATCTATCACAGAATTTTCTGTGTACTTCCTTCAGGAAGAGCCTATTTTGGGAGCATTTCACAAGATCCTAGGACACAAGTGGCCTCTTAGAGTGCATACAGGAGGCATACAATAAGTGTTTTTTGCTTCGACATAACACAGTGGCAAAAGGCATCCTCTCCCCCTCACTCTTCAGATATGAAGCCTTCCTTTGAGAAAAATTCTACTGACAATATTTCCATGGTACATTTCTCTAACTTGATCATTCATTTAAGGAATTAAATACCTACTTTCTGCAGGAACATATGCTTGGTGCTACAAGAGGAACAGAAACAAAGACTCAGTTCTAGCCCTCAGGGAGCTCACAGTCTACAAGGAAGGGTTAAGACCCAGGCACAAGTAACTATGATCCACAACAAAGGGAGATAAGTAAACACTGCTCTCCTGGCTGACAATCTTCCACCTCGCCAATCCATTCTTCACAGAACTGACAAAATAATCTTCTTAATTAACTCGGTCTTTCCAGGTTCATCTCACACTACTCCTCATCATGCACTGCACACTTTGGGCAGACAAGTCTCTGTGCTATTGCATGATCATGTTCTACCTTCCTTCAACATTGTGAAATGAAAATATGACATCTGTCATATTGGAGTTGCACCCTCCTTCTTTCCCATCCAAACTGATGAAATCCTCCTGTTCCTTCAAACCCAGTTCAAGTGCCACCTCCTCTGGAGGCCTGCCCTGATTTCCCCAGTAGGGCATGATCTCTCCCTCTTCACAGGCCCCCAGACCACCTTCTCTTTGAGTTCTATTATCTCTGTATCACAGTACTTGTGACATGTCTATTGTGTCCCACCTTGTACAATGGGAATTTCTGTTGTTTGCCCTAATTTGTATTCCCCTAGCACATAGCACAGTCCTACACACAGTCAGCACTTTAGGTGAAACTGAACTAATAAGAGAAGCATAAGCAAAGTGTTATTGAAGAAAACAAAATGAACTGGTATAACCATTCTGGAGAACAATTTGGAACTAGGCCCAAAGGGCTATAAAATTGTGCATACCATTTGGCCTAGCAATACCACCAGTAGATCTGTATCTCAAAGAGACCAGAGAAAAAGGAAAAGGATCTATATACACAAAATATTTATGGCAGCTATTTTTGCAATGGCAAAGAATTAGAAATTGAGGGGGTACCCATCTTAGGGAATGACCAAACAAGTTGTGGTATATAATTGTGATGGAATACTATTGTGATATAAGAAATAATGATCAGGATGGTTTCAGAAAAACCTGAGGAGACTTATATGAACTGATGCAAAGAGAAGTAAGCAGAACAAGGAGAACAGTTATATCAATATTGTAATGACAATCAACTATGAAATACTTAGCTGTTCTGCTCAATACAATGATCAAAGACAATTCCAAAGGACTCATGCTGAAAAATGCTATCTATCTTCAGAGAGAGAATTGATGAACTCTGAGTGCAGATTGAAGTATATTTTTTCACGTTATTTCTCTTCCTCCCTCCCTACCTCCCTCCCTCCTTTCCTTCCTTCCTTCCTTCCTTCCTTCCTTCCTTCCTTCCTTCCTTCCTTCCTTCCTTCCTTCCTTCCTTCCTTCCTTCCTTCCTGTTTTGCAATATGGCTAATATGAAAATGTGTTTTACATTTTATAAAATAAAATAAAATAGATGTATCGCTTTTTTTCTCAATGAGTGGGGGAAGGATGGGAGGGAGATAATTTGGAACTCAAAATTATAAAAAAAATGAATATTAGAAACAAATAAAGGTGAAGAAAGAGATTACTTATGTGGCAGATGGGAGGGAAGATGAATATGTCATGACTTGATGGAGAATATGGCATTTAAGGTAATCCTGGAAGAAGGAAATAGATTTCAACAGGTCACTTATCAGGCATAGTCTTGTTATGAATTAAGAAAGGTCCTGGCAGGTACTGGAAAATAAATGGAAGCGCCAAATTTGAATTTAAAAAGTTAAGTTAAAATAGGTAAATTTTATGTAGTGGGAAGAGCCCCAGCTGTGGAATTGGGCACCCTGATCTGAGTTTGACTCCCAAGTCTAACATTAACTCTATATCTCTGGACCAGTGACATTTCTCTGCGCCTTGGGTGCCTCATTATGAGGATAATAATACTTTAAGTATCTACCTCAAAGGACTGGTGTGAAACAAGAACTTTGCAAAGAAACATCAGTTACTAATGGTAAATAATTCTAATGATTATGTTTGGCCACAGAGAAGTCCTGAAATCCCGTAATGCTCACCTTTCTTTTCAGAGGTGGAGGTCTGTGGATATGGAAGAAAAACTTAGATGAAGTTGCTTGTTTTGCTAAAGTGATTTTTTGTCTTTTTAAGAAATCTGTTACAAGAGATGCCTCTTTGGGTATAAATTCAGAAATATAGGCAATATAAAAACAAATATATATGTACACGTATATGTTGTCATTTTTTCAGTCATATCTGATTCTTTGTGATTCCATTTGGGGTTTTCTTGGAGTAGTTTTTCATTTCCTTCTCCAGCTCATTTTACAGTTGAGGAAACTGAAGCATGCAGAGTCAAGTGACTTATCCAGGGTCACACAGCTAGTAAGTGTCTGAGGTTAGGCTTGAATTCAAGAAGATGAGTCTTCCTGACTCTAGGCCCCGCGCTCTATCCACTGCACCACCTCGTTATCATTAAAAAAAGATACAAACAAAATAGAGATATGGACTAGACCTCTGAATCAATCAAAGATCAATAACTATTTATTAACTGCCTACTATGTGTTGGGGGCACAAAAAAGGTAAAAGCTCATCCCTGCCCTCAAAGAACTTACACTATAATGGACTGAATTCATTAATTGGCATAGGAAACTCCCAGTTGAGGAAGCTCATTTGACCAGTGTCTTTTCTTACAACTTACAGTCTTAGGGTAGTGAGTAGTCAAGTGACTTGCCCAGGGTCACCAAGTCAGTGCGTGTCAGAAGAAGGGACTTGAACTCAGGCAATGCAGAATTCAAGGCTATCTCTTCATCTACTATGTTAGGCTACCTCTTGTGCCAATAAAAATAAAAACAGGAAAAAATGCCAGTTACCATTCTGCTAATGCATCCTTCCTTACTGTGCCTCTTGGACAGTGGGAGTTTCTTTTCAATTCAAGTCAGCTGAGACAGAGAATCATGATGGAAGGTATTTGGTAATGAAGCATGTCAAACCTAGAATCTATGGACCACAGAACAGGAGCAGCTGGGGTGGCTCAGTACACTTTATGTTCCGAAAGAGCAGAGGCTGAACCCCATGGAGTACCAGATCAAGCCCCTGGAAGAGGAAGATACTGCAGTTACGAATTGTGAGAAAAGTACGTAACTAGGGGGCAGAGTGGATCGAGCACTGTGTCTGCCAGTCTGGAAGATCTGAGTTTAAGTCTGGCCCCAGACATTTACTAGCCATGTGACCCTGGATTAGTGACTTTAACTTCTGTCTGCCTCAATTTTATCATCTGTAAAATGGGGATAATAATAGCTTCTACCTCTTGTGGTTGTTGTAATGATAAAAAGAGATAATATTTGTAAAGTGCTTTATAAAACTTAAGCAGTATATAAATTCTAGATAGTATCATTATTATTGTTATATAGAATAGAATCCAAAACTCTGCTTTCTCCATCTCTCCCACTGTCCCCCTTCCTCCCCCACACACATACAGAGACAGAGGAGAAGGGGAGAGAGAGAGGGAGGGAGGGAGGGAGGGAGAGAGAGAGAGAGAGAGAGAGAGAGAGAGAGAGAGAGAGAGAGAGAGAGAGAGAGAGAGAGAGAGGAGAATTCACATACTCAGAGCCTGGTTAGCCAGCAGAAATTCCTAAATTTAGCTTTCTCCAGCACATGTTTGCTAGAACAAGCAGTGCTTAAATGGCTCCTTATTTTAGTTACAACACTCAAGACATTTTGTTGTGAATGACTGTAGTATTCTAAGTCAGGGGCCACATGCATAGGGCCCCTGGATTTCCTGAATGCTAAAGATCTTTGCTTGCTTTGGGGTTGCCATTTCCGAGGACAGTAGAGATGAAAGGAGCAGGGTATCAGAGAAAGAAACCAGTACCAGAGATGTTTTAGAGGACTCCAATATCGACCTGAGCTGGCTTTTCTCCATCTCTTTGTGAGCCAGAACTGAGGCCCAGAGAAGATGAGCGTTGTCTGTGAAGTCATACAGCAAGTGAATGCCAGAACTTCACCTGGAATTGACCCACGGGGCCAATTGACTTCAAGTACAGTACTTTTTCATAGGATCATAGATTTTAAAGCTAGAAGGAACTTGAGAAGTCATTAGGTCCATGTCCTCATTTTACATGGGAGGAAACTGAGGCAAAGAGAAGTTCAATGATTTCCTCAGAATCAGAGAGATAGTAAGTATCTGTGGCAAAATCTGAACTCACTTCTTTCTGACTCCAAGTCCAGAGCCCTATGTATTATAATACATTACTATGCCCCACTGACTCCTCATGAACTTGTGCTGATGTTACTGTGTGTGTGTGTGCACGCGTGTGTGTGTAAAGTTTGTAATCTAGGGGAAACAGTGGGGGAACAGACCCAGGTCCTCCTTTAGAAGAGCTCACGGTCTCACAGGGAACCAGATGGTGCAGTTGATAGAGTGCCAGCCCTATGTCAGGAAGACCTGAGTTCGAATTTGAACTTAGACTGTGTGACCCTGAGCAAGTCACTTAACCCTGATTTCCTCAGTTTCTTCATCTGTAAAATGAACTGGAGAAGGAAATGGCAAACCATTTTTGTATCTTTGCCAAGAAAACTTCAAATGGATACAACTGAACAACAACATGGTCTCATACAAAAAGAAAGCAATATGGATCCATCATCATCATTGTAGCTAATATTCATACAGCAGTACAAAGTCTACACAGCGCTTTACATATATTATCTCATCTGATCCTCCCAACAACGCTAGGAGATAGACACTATCATTATCCCCATTTTACACAGGAGGAAAACTGAGGCACAGAGAAGCTAAGTGACTTGCCCAGGGTTACACAGATAATATTTGAGACAACATCTGAACTTTGCATCCACTGGAGGGGCAGCTTTGGAGTCAGAAAGATTTGAGTAAAAGTCCTGCTTTTGACATATACTTAGGCTGTCAGTGCCCCAGGCTTGCCAATCTTCAGCAGTGGTGGGAGTATCCTACACTTGTGAAATTCTAACACCGCCATCTTCCCCCTGCCCACCTCTCTGCCATATCATCAGCCCATTCCCTTTCCTTCCACCATCCTGCTAAAGACTGCTCAAAAGGTATCTGGATTTCTGGACTTAAAGAAGATACATTGAATATCGGACCTCTACACCTGAAAAAGACAAATTTGAGGAGTTATGCAGTATAATGAAAAGAGCATTGAATATGTAGACAGAAGACCAAAGCTTGGGCCCTAGTTCTGTGACTGTGGGCAAATTGTTTCACTTCATTTGTAAAAATGGCAAGAATACATCTCCCACCTATGGCTAACCTCATTAAGAAAATCTGAACAACTGAGCTGTGGAGCCAGCAAGAAGCAGCCCGGCACAATGAACTTGTTTCTCCCATTAGATGGTGAGATCCTCAAGGGCAGGGGATATCTTTTGCCATTTTTTTTTTGCATCCCCAGAAGTTAGTGCAAGGCTTGGCACTTAATAATTACTTATTGACTGACTGACTGACCCTGTGAGGTCTTTTCTATTGTCTGAAGGTATGCCTGTATTAGGTAGGAGTTGATGCGGCCCCAGTACCTACCTCCCAGGGCTGTTGAAAATAAAGCACCTTTCCATAGAAAAAAGAGCTACTCAGTATATATTTTAAAAATACATTTACCCATTAACCTGTCTTCATCAGTATTAATTGAAAATCTGTTGAGATGTGCCCAGAACAGTGTCAGGTATAGAGACAGTCTACGAGAGCTGATGACTCTGGGTTCACCCTGTGCCAGGTGCTGAAGAGGATCCAGAAGAGAGAGAAAGAACAGACTAATGACTCTCCACTTTCAGGAATATAGGTTGAAGAATACACTGGCTAAGAGTAGGAATGACAGGCAAAAGAAGGGAAGTCCCTGTATGGTGGAACCCAGCCAATCCATCCCCCCGGGGCCCTCACAAATGACCTACTTCTTTTCTGAACCTGAGTAGCTCTCACATCTTCCTTCCCTATACTGCTAGGACAAGAAATCTGGCTATAGGGATACCCTCAAAAATTACAGAAACCAGTGTCACTTTCTTGGTAGGGGGAAGAGGAAGGATTTAAAGAATCACTAACTACAAAACTCATTCTCTACAATGTTTTGCATGAGATGAGGTTGAAATATGAGATGGACTCCCCAAGTGACCATATGCTGGAGGTATTTGAGATGAGATTGGATTAGATTATCTCTGAAGAAGCTAGGTGGCACAGTGGCTAGAGTGCTGGACCTGATGTCAGAAAGACCTGAGTTCAAATCCAGCCTCAGACCTCTACTAGGAGTGGGACCCTGGGCAATAATGATAATAGTAAACATTTATACAGTGCGTTCTATACGTCAGGCATTGTGCTAAGAGCTTAACTGTCATGATCTCATTTAATCCTCACAACATCCCTGGGAAGTAGGCACTATTATTTTCCTCATTTTACACTGAGGAAACTGAGGCAAACAGATGTTATATGACTTGCCCAGGGTCACACAGTCTAGTAGAAGTCTGAGGCTGAATATGAACTCAGTCAGATCTTCATGACTCCTGGTCCAGCATTCTATCCATCGCTCCATTGCCTACCTCAGTTTCTTTACCTACAAAATGGAGTGAAAGGGGAGGAGGGAAGAGAACAGAATTTCTATGGCACAACAACCCTGTGGGTTAGATGCTATTAGAACACCTACTTGCTTGAGTTGTTGTCAGGCTATGAGATAATATTTGTAAAGTACTTAGCAGACCTTAAAGTGCTATATAAATGCTAGCTCTGTGGTTTCTTCCAATCTTGAGATTCTGTGGTTTTAAGGCGAGAAGCAGCAATCCACAAAGATATTTGCAAAACACAAGCTGGCAACTTGGGATAGACAAGGAAAGTCAACCCATCCCAAACACAGAGGAAGCAACTTTGCTTGTCGCTACCTGGTAAGCCATTAAAGAGGGGGTTACTGGCATGTATGGCCTAGAGTCTTGGGGGGCAGGGGACTCCAGCCCCTCTGTGGTAAACAAAAGACATCCAATTCTCCCAGGTGCTTTCTAAGGAAGAAGAGGGGAAGGATAGACAACAGGGCTGGATGTGGGGCATCCATGGGCTTTAATTTTAAAGAGCAGACTTAAATAAAATAAATCAGTTTATATAACAACAGTCGAAATGCATCTGTCCTTCCTTCCGTGGGTAAGCCTGTGAGCTAGTCTGGGGATTAGCTAGTGACTTTGGTTACCATAGCAACCATGTGAGGAGGAAACTTGTCCCTGGGAGTGCCTTCTACAGCTCTGAAAAAAAGGTAACGGGAACCCCAGAGATTCATTAGCAACAAGTTCCCATAGTAACTGCCCAAAGCTCATTAATAATTTTCTCCCCCCATCTCCCATTCCAAGTGTGGGTGTTGAAATTCTCTAGAGGAATGATAAAAAGGATGGATATTGGAACAGCAGAGGGAGGAGGAAAAAGGACCAGTTACACCTGCCCTGAGGTCTTTTACTGATGCTAGGTTCCTGAGTGTGAGAGTCACTCAGCAATGACAGCCCTGGTGACTGGCTTCCCATCTGCCCCTCCTCTATAAACCTATCCTGAGAGATAGCTCAAGTATTCAGGCGCTAGGGCCCACTTGCAGATATGCCAACCCAGGAAAGGTTTGTCAGCAATGGGAACACATGGTAGGGGTATGAGCTGGAGACTCACCATCAGAAAAATTTTAATTGCACTTAGCATCATGTTTTACCATTCTTTTACATTGATACAGGATTCTGAAGTTCTGTAAGATATGCTTTGAAAATATTTGCCAAAAGAAATTATTTTCAATGAAAAAAGACTTTTGAATGTACTAAAACTGGATTATAAAACCAATTTTTCCAATGAGATAACAGATATAAAGCAAACCTGAACTGCTGTATAAACTAGTCATGATATTGATGATAATTACTGAGAAAGAACCCTACCCTAGGAGCTTACAGCCTAATTCATGCAGCACTGACACAGACAGAAAGAAAACATCACTATCTGTCTACTCTGTGACCCTGGGCAAGTCACTTAAGTATTGACTTAAAACTGAGCTTGACTCAGGTTTCTTCACCTATATAATGAGCTGGAAAAGGAAATGGCAAACCACTCTAGTAACTTTGCCAAGAAAACCATGAAAAGGGTCACGTAGAGCCAGGCATGACTGAAAAACAAATGAACAAGATTTAATAGTTAAGCCCAATGAGCTGCCTAAGGCACCCAGGATTAAAGTATCTAGTAAGTGGGATTGGAAGTCAGGTCTTCCTCATCCCAAGCCCAGAACACTACCCATAGTGCCATCTGCCTCTATGAATTTCCTAAATTTCTGAAAAAAAAAGACCCTAAATTTTGGTTATGGTTACAAAGGCTTCCTCAAAAGACAATAAAAGAGACAATGGCCAAGGTTCAACTCTGTGAACCTTCACAAGACCAGAGTGTTGGATTTGAAACCAGGGCACCTGGGTCCAAACTCTGAGTCTACCACTTAGTAGATGTGAGACCTTGGACAAGTCATTTAACTTCCCCTAAGCCACTGGAAAATGGGGATAGTTATTTACCTTGCCTACTTCTTGCAATTTCTTTTTCAAGACTCATATGATATATGGATGTGAAAGTTATTTATAAGTGTAAACCACAATGATGATGAGAGTTGTTTTTTATTATTGTTATGAGTTTTCAAATAATAACAATAATAAGAAACCTACAAAGTTTGGCAAATAGTAAATAATCAATATCTATAAATGACTAGCTTATCTCCTTTCCCTTAGAGGTGAGAGATCTTCTCTGCTCTAAAGAAAAGTATCAGCCATGACGCGTAGCATGTGAAGACCCTTGGGGGATGGGGAAGTTCATTCCAAGGAGACATCTCAGACAATAAAGCGATAGATTCTGCTCCAGGTGTCTGAGATAAAACCTTGCACCTGAGTCCTGGTCACAGGCCATAGAACTACACAGACTTCCCCACCTACATAGACTTCCCCACCTACATAGACTTCCCCACCTACATAGACTTCCCCACCTACATAGACTTCCCCACCTACATAGACTTCCCCACCTACATAGACTTCCCCACCTACATAGACTTCCCCACCTACAGTCTCCAGGCAATTCCTTCAGGGAACAGAAGTTTACATGTTCTTGCTATGGCCATATTCATAAACACCACCTGGTGGCCTTGATGGCTGTCTGGGAGCAACTTGCTTTGACTTTGCCATGGCTTTCTTTCTACACTACGTTGCTGACTTTTTGACATGCCCCTTCCTTGACAATTTCTAAAACTGACACTATATATTTCATTCATTCATTCATGAATATTCATGTAAAACTACTTGCTGAATACTTTACTGTGTTCATACGCTGTTCTGTCTTTGGCACTGGGGAAGAAATGAAGATGAAACATACCTAATTCCCGTCCTCAAAAAGCTTACAGAGGAGTGTAATGGAGAGCATCCGCAAATTTTAGTTTTAGTCATTTTCGTTTGTGTCTGACTCTTTGCGATCCCATTTGGGGTTTTCTTGGCAAACTGGAATAATTTGCCATTTCCTTCTTTAGTTTGTTTTACAGATGAGGAAATGGAGGCAAATACAGTTAAGTGACTTGCACAGGGTCACCCAGATGTGAAGTCACATTTGAACTCGTTTTCCTGTCTCCAACCTATCCAATCTACTCACTATACCACCTGTGTGTTCATCCTTTGTTGCCGAAGAAGACCATGTCATTAGAGAAATGATGACATGACTTGCACTTGACTTTGTTTTGAGTGAGGGAGGGCTGTGCAGGTCACCAGCTTCACTTCTCCTCCAGAGCCATCTGAATGCAGTGACCAAATATCCCTCAGGATGACTGGAGATGACCCAGAATGAGGCAATTGGGGTTCGGTGATTTGCCCAAGGTCACACAGCTAGTGAGTGTCAAGTGTCTGAGGTGAGATTTGAACTCAGGTCCTCCTGACTCCTGCACTGGTGCTCTATCCACTGAACCACCTACTTGCCCCACTAACAATAAACCTACACAAGTTTTTGCAAATAACAAGAGAGCTACGTGGTACAATGCATAGATGACTAGACTTGGAAGCAGGAAGATTCATCTTCATGAGTTCAAATCTGGCCTCAGATACTTTCTACTTGTGTGAACCTGGGCTTAATCCTGACTTAACCCTGTTTACCTCAGTTCCTCATCTGTAAAAATGAACTGGAGAAGGAAATGGCAAACCACTCTAATATCTTTGCTGAGAAAACCCCAAATGGGATCACGAAGAATTGGGTGTGACTGAATAACAACAAATAGTAAATTCTCACTCAGCACCTACAGAATCTATCTTCTCTCTTTGGAAAGGGAAAGATCTAAAATTCTTCTCTATCCCAAAGAAAAACATCCTCAATGATCCATGCAATCTGCACAACCGTGGGTGATGGGGCCGTTATTCCAGGGAAGCAAACAAATCCATGACTAAAAATAATAGCTGTCCTTTATCAAAAACTTTCAAGTTTGTAGAGTCCATTTACTGTCTCATAATGATCACAACAATGCGCAAAGATTGCTATTCCCATTCTCTAGATGTGGAAACCGAGGATCAGAGAAATTGAATAATCTGCCCATGATCAAGCAGCTAGTAGAAGCCAGTGGAAAGATTCAAACCCAGGTCACTCCTAACTTTTAAGTTCAGTGCTCTTTACACCAAAATACTGAGTCTATAGAGCTTTGATACTGACCAAGAATAGGACCCATGTACAGGGGAAGCAGAAAGCACTAACCAGCATCTGCAGAAGGAAAAATCATTTCCAAGTGAGGGAGGTAAGGAGCGACAGATCAGCCAGAGCTGGGGAAGAGTGAAACATTTCAATCAATCTACTCAGTCATTTTGGCTTGGAGTCACTTGTCTTTCCTGATGTGCCACACAGTAGGTTCTCAATAAGGGCCATTGAAGGCATGGATCTGACTTGCATTTCCCATTATTCATTAATACCACGGATAATTTAGCCCCAAATTGAGTGATGGGGAAAATGTGTGTATAGGAAGGGGGGAAAAAGCTAGAATAAAGAGAAACAGAGAAGGCCTACCAGAAAAAATGCTAGTCTGAAGGGATAGAAGACCTGAGTCTGAGTCACTAACTAGGCTTGTGAGTGTAGGGAGGTCATGACCCATAGTTTCCTCTTCTCTGAAATGGGAATGATAATCCCTGCTCCTATCTCTTGAGATACAGTGTGTGATAGTAGAGAAAGCAATAGACTTGGAAGTCAGGAAGACCTGGTATCAAATATTGCCTCACGTAGTTGCCAGCTCTGCCACTCTCTAGACTAGTCAGCGAACCTCCCTGGGACTTGGTTTCCTCCTCTGTATAAAATGAGATGATTGGACTTGGTGTTCTTTAATGTCCCGTCTGACTCTAAATTAATACTCTATGATTCTCTCTATGGAGTTGTGGTAAGGAAAGCATTTGTAAAGTAGAATTTTGTTGCTGTTCAATAATCTGTATGACCCCATTTTGGGGTTTTCTTGGCAAGGATACTGGAGTGATTTTCCATTTTCTTCTCCACTTCATTTTACAGATAAGAAAAATTGAGGCAAACAAAGTTAAGTAACTTGTCTGGGGTCATACAGCTAGCAAAGCGTCTGAGGCCAGATCTGAACTCATGAAGATGAAGTCTTCCAGATTCTAAGACCAGTATTCTATCCATTGTGTCACTCAGGTAAAGTAGAAAGCACCCTCCATGTATGATTTATATCCTTGCTAAGGAAAGGGAAGCAGACACAGATTAACTTCACTGGAGACACCTTTGTCTGAAGACCGCCATTACCCCAAACATGACAATGTACATTCCAGCAATGGAGGTCTGTCTGTCTGTCTGTGGGGCAGCTAGGTGGTACAGTGGATAGAGCACCAGTGCAGGAGTCAGAAAGATCTGAGTTCAAATCTCACCTCAGACACTTGACACTCACTAGCTGTGTGACCTTGGGCAAGTCACTGAACCCCAATTGCCTCATCCTCGGTCATCTCCAGTCATCCTGATGAATATCTGGTCACTGGATTCAGATGGCTCTGGAGGAGCAGTGAGGCTGGTGACCTTGCACAGCCCTCCCTCACTCAAAACAAAGTCAAGTGCAAGTCATGCCATTATTTCTCTGATGGCGTGGTCTTCTTCGGCAATGAAGGACGAACACACTCTCTCATTCCCCTATACTACAGATCTGTTCCTAGGCACAGGGAAAATGAGAAGGAATAGAGAAATGGAAGCAAGCCTTCTACCATGTCAGATGCCTTAGCAGTCCCTTCCTGTCTTCCTCCCCTTCCCCCAATCAAATCCAATCAAACCAAAGTAAACCCTCTGATGTGACCTTCTCTTCAGAGGGAGATGGAGCTCTCCATTGGCTCTGACATTTGCTTCCAGTGACATGTCTCACTCTCTCTATTGCTCTACTGAAGAATGTTTGAATGAAAACCACACACACACACATGCACACACACATGCACACACACACACATACACACACAGAGCATGAAATCCCTGCAGCTAAACTGTTGGAATGGCTTGGTTTGAATTAGCGAGAAACATGTCTCTGTAGTGTCAGACAGCAAAATAGAGGATGAGGAGCAGCTAGCATCAAAGGAAGCTGGCAATTCATAATTAAAACAACCAAACAGCCCTGTTACCCGATCCAATGACTGTGTGCAAAGCTATTCACGCTACACTCGAGGAATAATACCCAGGAAGGACTGATGGGAAGGCAGACTTAGCAAATTACCCAATTATAAGCAGCACAGCCTATCTATTCACATGAACGCTAAGCAGGGTTTCTCTTTTATACCCAAACAGGAGGGAACCAGTTTCCAGCCTGTAAACTTGGGGAAGAAAAAGAAAGGCCTTCTGGGGAGGGCTCTGGGAAGGTAGAGACCAGGGAAATGTGACCATTATTCACCCAAAAGCCTGTTATCTGGGCTCCCTAGGGTGATATAGTAATAGCAATCAGAAAGAGAGAGATGTTTGAGTTGGAATCACACCAAGCACATGCTGGGCAGAAGCTCTAGCCTGGGGCGAGTTCAGCCCCATGGGGTTGTCCTATTATCTGTTCCTTCCTCTGACTTGAACCTGGGAAACCTCAGCAGAGCCCTGAGTCAGTAAAAATCTTCCCTGTGCAGACCAATCCTCTTCAAAGGATATCCTGGGCATGGTATGTGAGGGTGATCCATGATACTTGCATAAGAGTGGGATGGGAAGATATAAAGGAGCAGGCAGGCATAGTGGGGTTCCCTTAGAGGAAGTACACATAAAGGAGGAAGGTAGACAATCCAGGCACAGTGGACCATATCTCTTTTGGTAGCTCTCCATGGAACAAAGCACACAGAGCTCTCCCTGGGTCACTAAAGACCCTTTTCCCCTTCAGGTCAAATCATCTTATTCCCAGTGGTCAGCCACATTAGAGTTGAGCTGGCCCTAATTCTGATTCCCGTTCTAAGTCTATGCACTTTGACTTGGAGCAGAGAGGCTTCTCTGTTCTAAATCTCTATGTCTGGACCCTAAGCAGTCTTTCTAAGCCTAGAGAGACTTTCTTAAACCAGGGGATTAAAACACTCTCTTACCATATGTTATGTCAACTCACAATGGCATCCTAGACTATCAGTGCTTAGAACACTGAGTATGAGCTCTAGAAAGAAATTTAGAGACCATCTAATCTAACTCTTTTGGTTTTTTTTTGTAAACAGCATTTTATTTTTCCAATTACATGTAAAGATAGCTTTCAACATTCATTTTTTATAAGATTTTGAGTTTCAAATTTTTTCTTGCTCCCTCCCTCCCATCCCTCTTCCCCCAAATGGCAAGAAATCTGATATAGGCTATACATGTGCAATCATGATAAACATTTCCACATTAGTCATTTTGTGAAAGAAGAAACAGAACAAAAAGGAAAAGCCACAAAAAACCAAAAAAATAGTCTGCTTTGATCTACATTCAGACTCCATGGTTCTTTCTCTGGATGTGAATAGTATTTTCCATCCTGAGTCTTTTAGAATTGTCTTGGATCACCGTATTGCTGAGAAGAGCTAATTCAATCATATTTGATTATGGCACAATGTTGGTATTTCTGTGTACCTTGTTCTCCTGGTTCTGCTCACTTCACTCAGCATCAGTTCATATAAGTCTTTCCAGGTTTTTCTGAAGTTCGACTGCTCATCATTTCTTGTAACACAATAGTATTCCATTACATCCGTATATCACAACTTGTTCAGCCATTCCTTAATTGATGGGCATTCTCTCAATTTCCAATTCTCTGCCACCACAAAAAAGCTGCTGTAAATATTTTTGTATGTATGGGTCCTTTTCCCTTTTTTTTTTATGATCTCTTTGGGATACAGATCTAGTAGTGGTATTGCTGGATCAAAGAGTATGCACAATCTGATTGCCTTTTGGGCATAGTTCCAAATTACTCTCCAGAATAGTTGGATCATTTTACAACTCTATCAACAATGCATTAGTGTCCCAATATTCCCACATCTTTTCTAACATTTATCATTTTCCTTTTCCGTCATATTAGTCAATCTGATAAATGTGAGGTGGTATCTCGTAGTTGTTTTAATTTGCACTTCTCTAATCAACAGTGATTTAGAGAATTTTTTCATGTGACTATAGATAGCTTTAATTTCTTCATCTAAAAACTGCCTGTTTATATCCTTTGACCATATCAATTGGGGAATGATCTGTATTCTTATAAATTTGACTCAGTTCTCTACTAACTCTTTCATCTTAAAGAAGGAGAAACCAAGCTGCTGAGCAGGGAAGCAACCTGCCCAAGATTATTGGGGTGAGAGGCAAAGTTAGGACTGCAACCCCCATCTTGATTTCTGGCTAGAAGCTCTTTTCATTAAATCATGGTGTCTAAAACTCTCAATCTGATTTTACAAGTATTCCTTAATCTGGCCCTCCACTACTTATCCTTATCTTCCATTAATCACCAATATTCATCCTTTAGTCCAGTCATCTTGATGTCTTCCAACTTGAAATCCAATGAACTTTCACTCCACATAGTCTTGTTCTCTAATGCCTTTGCTCATACTATTCCCTTACCCAAAATGCTTTCCTTTTTTCCTCTGTCTTTTCAAATCCATCCACAGTTCAGACCTAGGTCTATCCTCTTTCAGAAGATTCAGCTCAATCCTCAAATTCCAGAATTAGCTATGTCAAGGGCTGGCTACTCCCTGACTCTCTTCTTTCTCTGCCTCCCTTAGGGCTGATCATAGAGGGAGAGAAGAAGGAGGAATGGGGGTTCAGTAGAGATAGAATGACTCAGATTATTTTCCTGCATCCATCCCAGGCAGCTACCCTGCCTAGCTAACAGGGCTCATCAAAATTTCCTTAGCCATTTCAAATTTCTCTTTTAAAAATGACCCAGATGTCCATGGTAACAAAGGAACTGGCATATTATGGAAGAATGCGACAAATTAGCGTTGGACAGCCAGGCTTTTAAAAATAAAAATTGTAGTTTAGGGTATTTTGGACCATTTGCTGATTTTCCCCAGTTCCAGTATCTAGGCCATGAAGATTACAATCCACTGGCTGGGCTGCTTCTCAGGCTGAGCACTCTTAGCCCAGCACACATAATTACAATTCCCAGTATAAATGACCAATTGCCAGCTCTAGTATTAGCCTAATAGGAGGACTTAATGGGACATGCTAAATAACATTAGCGATTCTGGAGAACATGATTTCTACTTTGAAAATATTCAAGAAAACAAATTCTTTATCTCCAAATGGTCCAGGGGACTTGGCACCTTCCTGGTAGGGTGAACAAGTGAAAGGTCAGAGGTAGAGGAGTTTGTCTCCTCTCCCTGATGGGGGGTGGTACCAGGAGTGTGTTGGTAAATGTTTAATAATCAACTCTCTGGGGTGGGGTGGTGGTGGAGGAAATGTATACATGGCACACTTTCAAGTTTAATCTGCATTATTACATTGTTAGTATTTTCTCCATCACTTTCTTAAATCTAGACAATTAACAGAATAAAATATCAAGTCCTGGTTCGTAACATTTGCCATTTTCCAAGGCATAAATATGCTCACACCTAAAATGAAATAATCTCTCATGATACAGTATGTGCTGACTCTAGTACATTCCTGGATGGCACCTAGCCTATGGTCTGTCACACCTTGCCATAGAAATCATGGAATACATCTTTCTCCCCGTCTTGCAACAAACAAGAATTCATGTTAACCTTTGTAGGATTTGGTGCTCAAAGAGATGAGTTCTAGAAGTTCAGACTCAGACGGAATCTCAGAGATTGTCTAGTTCAATCTCTACCTCAAACAGAATTTCCCTCTATAACCTCCCTGGGAAGGAGTCATCACTTCCAGTTGGCTTTTTGAGGACAGTGTTGGGAGGGCTATCTATCTATCTATCTATCTATCTATCTATCTATCTATCTATCTATCTATCTATCTATCTATCTATCTATCTATCTGTCTGTCTGTCTGTCTGTCTGTCTGTCTGTCTGTCTGTCTGTCTGTCTATCTATCTATCTATCTATCTATCTATCTATCTATCTATCTATCTATGTATCTATCTCATTGGGTATCATAGGATGGCAGTTTTTTTTTTAAATGTGTCTTCCTTGGCTTTCTAACGTAATTTGATAAATGATTTTAAAATTTTCAAAACTGTCTTGTCTTGAGTTTTTTCATTCATTTTTTATTAGAATATTAGCAAAAGTTTTTAGGGAGAGAAATATTGATTATAAGGAAGGGGGAGGGGAAGAAAAAAGAGATGAAGAGAAGAAAGGAGAGGACCAGTGTTTACCAATGTTAATATTAACTGATTAATCTTGCCATTAACCCAAGTGAGTTGCTAAGAACAAAAATAAGATGGTAGCAGTGGTAGTAGAAGATATCCATTCCTTATTCTGTGCATGAAGCTAATATTAATATTTCAATACTACTTTCCTACTCACTAGATGGGTTCAAGTTATCCTGAGTCATCTTGTGTGCTATGGGTAGAAGCTGGAAAACATAGCAAGGCTACCCTCCTGTCATTAGATGAGAGACTTGTATTGATTCAGTCATTGTTCTATGGGGGGGGGGGATGGTCTTCTTCTCTGCAACATTCTAGTTCTCAGGTACATGAAATCTCAAGCCTTTCTCTGACACAAGAAGTTCAAAAGGCTTTAGTGTGCATAGCTCTTGCAAGTTTCTGGGTCTTGAGAAGAGATGGGATTGTGTAACAAAAGAGATCTGAACCACCCGTCACTAGGACCCTAAGTAAGTCACTTCTTTTTCGTCTGGGCCTTGAATGCCTTATCTGTACAATGGAATGAGAATATGAACTAGATGGTGTTAGTGGGTCCTTTGAGCTTTAGATTTATATAATTCAATAACTATGTTAGTGGAGTGAATGAAAGAAAGTCAGACTCCAAATTAGGGGATTTAGAGACTTGACCAAACCCATAACAGCTCTTTATTAGGCTTTGGAAGTCCTCCCAGGGAAGACTAGACATTGACCAAGATTTATTAGATTTGGGATTCAATAAAGAACACAGTCATCTGTCAATATCATCTACTTTCTCTAATTTCCCTCTTTAGGAAGGTGAAGGAGGGAATCAGGGAGTGGCCCAGAGCCAAACTGAACTCCAGACCCCCACTCTTGGCACCAATGGGAGACTCATTTCAACCCAAGGAAAGCCTCATCTCTTTTGATCTGTCTCTTTCCCTCTCCATCTTTCTCTCTGCCTTTTCTGGCTGTTATGTGTGTCTCCTACCTCCTATCTATGCCTCAAGACAGGAATATACCCCTTGGAGTCATCCTATGACTCATGCCTCCTTTGAGACAGAAAGTAGACCATGCTGTGTGCAGAACCTAGAGCGAGCCCCATGCTGAGTCTAGCCCCCTCTGCCTGGTCAATAGACAAATATTGTTTTCCAAGGAACGTCTCAGCAACATTCTGTGCTGGGGGAGGTGAGGGAGAAAATCCCACTGGCCAAAATACTTCAGGTTTTGAGAAGAGGTTAGAGAAATTCTTGGAGAACAGAAAGAATCTGAAAATATCCCCAAGAATGGATTTGGATTCATAGGACCTGGGTTCATATTCTGACCTATGTGATCTTCAACAAGTCACTTCCACTATATAAAAATCACCTCTAAGGTTCTTCTTACTCTATGTCCTAAGAATCAATGGAATCTTATTTTCCAGTTTTTCTGCATCTGTAGCATCATCTCCTAACCAGACTGTGAGCTCCTTTAGCAAGGTCAGAGATAATGTGCCCTTCTTTTCTTTTCTCTCTGGAAAGTGCTTTCTCACCTTAAACCACTACACAAAAGTGAGCTATTATTATCATTACCCAAGTATACACTATTAGCATGGGCACATGGGCATGGAAGATTTCTTGGATTTAGACTTCACATCAGGAAATCTTCCTAACAATTCCTATCTAAAAGTGGAAACTCAAGATAATTGAATCATAGCTATAACCCTGGGAGGAATCTCATAGATTAACTAGTCTAAAACCCTTCATTTACAGATAAGGAAACTGAGGCCCACTGGAGGTTAAGTGACTTTTCCAAGGTCATACAAGTAGTAAGTATCCAAGGTGCGAGGTGAACTCAGTTCTTGTGATTCCAGAGCTAGTTTTCTCATTGTTGGCCTTCACATAGAGCCTCTAAGACCACTTGTCAGGTATACAAGTATTAGGGATTCCTTGAGTGCACAGGATGAATTAGATGGATGCTGACATTCCTTCTGATCACCAAACTCTGTGACTCTGGGGAGGAATGTTGGGGACCTTCCAATAATTGATCTTGACGTTATTGTCATTTCTGTTTCTTCTTTGTTCTTGAAAAGAATCAATGACACCAGAAGGGTGAAGCTTCCACCTGTGGGTGAATTTTATTTAAGCAAAGGCAGGGCTGTGTGAAGCCACCCGTCTCACTCTCTCCTCCACAGTCATCGCAGTCCAGTGGTAAGACATAAGTCAAGACTGGTGATGACCCATAATTAAGCTTAATATGGGGGTGAACAATAATAATCTCCCCATTCTGAGGAGAATTGGAGTTGGAATGAAAGAGAAAGACCACTGCCTGGCAGAAACTTGGGCATGAGTCTGACTGTCCTATCTCGGAGCTTCATGTTCCTCATCTGCAAAATAACAAGTAACGTCTGCAAGTAACGTCTACACTCTCTACCTCAAAGAGCTGTTTCAAGGACTCTGGGGGCTCCTTTCGTTCTGAATGGAAAATATTACAATCCTAAAACAAACGAGGTGTTAAATATGGAATGCTTTATTCTCTGTAAAATGCTTCCTAGATTCAGGACATCATTATTACTTCGCTCATCTCTTAACCTCAGCTACCCAAATTATAGGATTTGGAGGCAAGAGGGAACTTTAGGGTCAGCTGGTGAGTCCAACCTCTTCATTTCGCAGACAAAGAGACGTAGGCATAGAGAGGCCGAGTGTTGTGTCCAAGTCATGCACATAGTGAACTCTGCTATGACTGACCCGCTAGCAACAGAGGTAGAATCTGACCTCTCTCTCTGAACATCCAGGGCTCCCAGCGTCACCCCCAGCTACCTAGGAGGCACCATGTACAGAAACGTGTGTGCAGCTTGGGCTGAGAACAGACATGTGCTTGCACATTGAGAGTCTCTGTGACTAGTGGGGGCATCACGATAGCCTGGCTTGGACTCCAGTGGCTGTGAAGGCTCATTTGATCCTGGCATCAATGGTGTGAGCCAGATACAAATGAAAAGCTTGCCCAGGGAGACTACCACCTAAACCTGCTATGGCCAGTCACCCTATTACTCATCTTGAGGAAATCTCCATGTAGTCATGGACCCATGTAGAGAAAAAATGTCACAGAGGAGTGGATGCTTCCTAACTTTGTGGCTAAGGGCAAATGGGATAAGCTCCCTCTCTGAACCTCACATGAAAGCTACAATAAGGCTTGGAGATTCAGTCCCCAACCTCCCCTCCAAGCCCTTTCTGATTTCCAACTGTTCCAGACATAGTCACAGATGGCCAGATTTCTCTTTGCTTTTAGGTCCTGAAATAAATTCACCCTGTTCTCTCAACTGTCTGGCTCCAGTACACAAGGATTCAGGATCCCAGCTCAGCAGATGCAGAGTTCAGTCCACTGCTAATTCAAGGTTTGCTCAGGTGACTGTGAAAATTAAGAGACATCAGGGACAGGAGGTCTTAGAATGATGGAGGTGGGGAGAGGCAGAGGAAAAAAGCCCTGTCTCCTTATGGAAGAAGATACGGTCACCTCTGCCAATTCAAGTTCAAACCTGGGCTGGGATAGGATGGGAGGTAGTGGATGTAGGAAGTATGCCAGAACAGACTTAAGCCCAAAGGGGAACATGAGGGAAGAGAAGAATTAGGTCTTGCCCCTGCGAAGCTCAACATCCAGACACAACAGGACTGGACCTGGGACCTACCTCTAAGAAGCTCATAGTTTGAGAGAGTCAGGAGAAGAACAGACCTCGGCCCTGCCCTTGGTAACCTCTTGCAGTCTAGGGCACACAGGACTCATACCCATAATAAGAACTATTTGAAGCAGCATAAACAAGTACAAATGGGC
This sequence comes from Notamacropus eugenii, assembly GCF_028372415.1. Lineage (NCBI taxonomy): Eukaryota > Metazoa > Chordata > Mammalia > Diprotodontia > Macropodidae > Notamacropus > Notamacropus eugenii. Next base: position 50,425,831 of record NC_092872.1, read on the forward strand.
AATGAGAAGTAATTATATGTAAACGTTGTCCAAGCCTTATTTCCCACTGTTGTCCCTCATGAACTCTTCCCTCTAAGCAAAAGGAAGCATTTATAATTATGAAAACCAGGCAGGACTTTGCCCTTGGCTGAAAAGGTCTTCTTCCTTTCCCCTGCACCCCAGTTCTGTACTATTTTTAAGATGCTGTCTTTCAGGGGTGAGCTCCGGGGTCTCCTCTTCTAAGCTGACTTCTTCAGTCCTCCAAACTGGAAAGAGCCTCCCCTCCCTCTGGAACCCCAGAGCCCCCAATGCTCTCAGATGAACTTTCACATTTCAGCTCTATGTGTCCATGACTTCTGACTACCTACTAAGCCAGGAGCTTCCTGGAGGAAGAGACCAGGTCTTCATCATCACTGCAGCCCTCCAAGTGCCAAGCACAATGATAAAAAGGTTTCTATGGCATTGTAAGGCTGGTAAAGTTCTTCCTCTACCATCACGGTATGAGACAGATGATATCATTATGTCCATTTTCAGAAGAAGATCCGAAGTTCAGGAAGTTATGTGTTGTCTACACAGCAAGTAAGTGACAAGGAAGTCTTCCGACTCCAAGTCCAGCAGCACTTTTTGCACAGTAAATATACATCCATGCATCCAATCATTAATAACTTTGTTTGCCAGTATTATGCATGAATTGATCTAAACTCTACTTGAAACCATATGGGCATTAATGTAGAGAGCGCCAGTGGGAGAAAAAACCCAATCCATGGAAGTACAGTAATCCAAGGAACAAATTTTGAGAACTGCCACCCTCAATCCCGCCACTCCCTTTATCTACTCCACTTGCCAATGAATCTTCATCCAAAGCTCTGAAGACATCCCCCTTCTCCCTTCCCTCCCTCATCCTGCCCTCTTCTTGCCTGTGATGGTATTGAATGCTGCACAATGATTTAGGAGCTCCAAGGATGCTTTCATCAAGAAGAGCCCAAGTCCATGCTCAACAGAATGAGCCACGCCAGGGCACCGGGAGGGCCAGGTTAAGGATGTCCGCTTGGACTCTGGCTCACCCCTGAGGGATATCTGCCCATCTCAAGCGTCTGAGTCCCAGCAGGGACCCATGCCACTCTATCCTGACTTGAAGAAATCAAGGCTGAAGTTGCCTATTGTGAGCTGCCTGGTTAAACAAGGATTGTGAAGAGCCACTCTCCTCTTTGCTCTGCCTAGACATGAAGGATTATGAGGTCCAAGCTGGAACTGGTTTGTGCTGAGAGTGTTGAACTTTAACTCAAGGTACTGAATTCTTTAACTATCCCCTTCCCATTAGCCACTCTCCCCTATAAAACAATGTCTGGGGAACAAACAAATGGGGTTAATTCAGCAGGTACTTTATAGTACACAAAGTACTTTAAATATCTGATCTTCAGTTGCAACAGTATAATTACTGCCTCATTTTACAGATGAGACCAATGAGGCTCTGCAAAGATAAGGGACTTATTTCATCTCACAGGGTTAGCAAGTAGCAGACCTGGGACTAAACTAGATGGCACAAACCTTAATTGGACTTGTCTACAGATCTAGAAAAAAAACTGCCCATTTAGAGTCAGAGTACCAAGGCTTAGATTGGATTCCTGCTACGTAGTATGGATGTGACCTTGGAGAAGTCACATCTTCTGTGGGTCTCAGTCAGTTCATCTGCAAAATGAAGGGGGTGGACAAGATGATCTCTAAGGTCTAAATCTATAAACCTTTGATCTCTTGTTCAAGTTGTAATTAATGGCTTGTTCCCTCTTTTCAAACAGGAGAAAAAAATCATCTACTCCTCTCTATTACCCATCCTGCTTATGTCCCAAAATGCCAGTAAAATACTCTTCTTGGAGCAAGACAGGCTTTCCAAAGCCAAAACTCTTCTGCTTGCTTGTTTGTTGTCATTCAGTTGTTGGAGTCGTGACCGTCTTCTTGACCTATTTGGGGTTTTCTTGGCAAAGATACTGGAGTGGTTTGCCATTTCCTTCTCCAGATCATTTTACAGATGAGGAAACAGAGGCAAACAGGGTCACACAGTAGTAAGTGACTAAGGCCAGGTTTGAACTCAGGAAGATGCATCTTCCTGATTCCAAGCCTGGCACTCTATCTGCTGCCCCAAGTAGCTGCCTGACTGAACTCTTTAAAGGCCTCCTAAACTATGTTCTATTTTATTTTCCATTATGAAAGTCCAAGTTGACACACATAATTCTCTTAGCGGACCTAGTCTAATGTAAAAGAAATTGTTTCAAATCTGGGCTCAGACATTTACTAGCTCTGTGACCCTCTTAAGTCACATTAACCCCAATTGCCTCCTGAGAGAGAGGGAGAGAGAATTTATAGAAGAGTAATAAAGGAAGTTGTTGCATTATGCCTCAGTTTCCCTATCTATTAAAAGGGAATAGTAACCATAACACTATAATACATCATCTCATGTAGCTTTCACTTCCCCATCATAGGAGAAAACTGAGGACCACAGAAGGTGGGTGTCAGGTGGTGGAAAGAGAATCAGATCTGGAGTCAGAAGGTCTAGGTTCAATTCCACTTCTGTAACTCATTCCCTGTGTTCCCTTGGGAATATCAATTAACCTCTCTGGGTCTTAATCTGCTCATCTGTAAAGTGGGGGAGGGCTATGCTAGCTGATTTCTAAGGTTCTCTCTAGTTCTAAATTCTATGAGTTACATGTCCAAAGTCACACAGAGTGTTACCAGCAGAATTGAGACTAACATCCCAAGTCTTATATAAAATGCTTCCTCTCACTTTCCTATATATTTGTTATTGCTATTCATAATTATTATTTAGCTCCCAGAGTCTAGCCTTGTTCCTACTCCAAGTTAAATACGAGACAGTACAGCTTGAAATGGGAAACCACAGATTGACTGGCAGAAATGAACACAGCCCATGCCAAGAAGCAAATGAACGCAGGGAAGAGTGATTTGTACATGTCCCTGGGAAATGGGGTGGAAGCGCCTTGCCACCTGCCTTGAGATGGGCCCCTGCTTCTCTGCCATAATCCTGTCTGGATGAATTCATTTTAGAGAATGCGTTCCCAGGCTTCTGGCATCCTTGTGCGTGCTAAGCCAATGTTAGTTAATCCCTGTTCACAAGGGCTCCTTGGAGCAGGTTTTAGAGAGTTGGATAAAAGGAGGCCAAATTGGAAGTGTCCTTCACCAGAATGGGGGCAGCATTGGGTGCCGCTTCAGAGAAAGGCAGGTAGATTTGTAGTGGACTGAGCCTTCAACCACAGGACTCCTTCTAACTGGCCTGGTGGGGTTTGCTCCCCCAAATTCGTTAGCCAAGGTTAGAGTTCTTGGCTGTAACCAAAGTTTCCCTGGACACGTTCTTGTTTTCTGGGTGCAAAGAACTACAGCTGGCTCCCAGATCTGAGGAGCACACGGAATCTCTCCTACAGGAGAGTCCCTGGAGATTGTGGCTTTGCTTTGTTGTATGCTCAAAGCAGACTGGCTTGGCTACCCTCATCTGGCTGAGTGTTTGTGTGTGTGTGTGTGTGTATGTGTGTGTGCGTATGCGTATGTATGTGTATGTGTGTATATGTGTATGTGTGTGTATGTGTGTGTGTGTGTCTGTGTGTGTATGTATGTGTGTGTATGTGTGTGTGTGTCTGTGTGTGTATGTGTGTGTGTGTGTGTGTGTGTTCTTCAGCTGGTGCTAAGGGGAGAGATCATTTATGACCTGACTGGAGATGGGGAGATGAGGGGAAGTTTTCAGAATACGCAAAACCAGACAATAAATATTGAGATTCTTTGCAATTCACTCCCAAATTAATAAGTCAAACCTTGCCTTTCAAAGGAGCAAAGACCTCTGCTTCGATGTGTAACACCTTCTGGAGTAGGAATTTTTTAACTGGAATCCATGGATTTGATAGAAATGTATATATATTGATAACTATGTTTCGAGGCAATTGGTTTCTTTTGCAATCCTTTGTATTTTATTTTATGCATTTAAAAACACGGTTGTGAATGGGGTCCAGGACACAAAGAATGGTTAAGAACCCTTCTTTAGAACTGGAGGGATGAAGAAAAACCCTTATTGTATATACATGCTAGACTTGGAGTCAAGAAAATCTGCTTTCAAATCCTGCCTCCAACACTTAAAAGCTATGTGACCTTGGACCAGTTATTGAATATTTCTCAACCTTACTTTCCTTACCTGTAAAATGGGAATAAAAATGGCACTCCCTTCACATTATCAAATGAGATATAACACGTGAAGCACTCGGCAAACCTTAAAGCATTATAAAAATGCTGTTAGATTACTGATTGGGATCTCTCGTCCCCCAGGTTTAATTTTCGTCTCTTTTCGGAGCCCAGACGAGACCTTGCCTTCCTCCAAGAAGTTTTCTCTGCCGTCCATATGAGATATGATCTCTTCCCTTGAACTCCTGGAGCACATTATTGCTATCACCAAGGGAGATAATATGTGGAGCCTGCTTTACAATCCCAACAGTACTTTATAAACGATAACTATTGTTATGGTTATTTTATTAACGGTACTAAAATCGTAGCTGCTCACATGCGCGGCATACTGAAAAGCTTACATAGGATTTTCTTCTCCTTCCCTCCACCTTCCTTTGCAGAGGTTAGAAGTCCCCAGATATGGAATATTGCATTCATTTCCAGATTTTTTTTCAATGTATTAATTAGCTCTCTAGATCACCATTTTATCTTCTTCCACTTTTTCTTAAAAAACATATTTGTTATAAGGAACAGATAGTGGTTCCCCGGTAGGGAGAGAGGTAAGGGGAAAGATTCAAGAGGAAATTTAGGATAAGTGAAAACTAATGATATTGATTTGTTTTTTTAAAAGTCCTTTCCCCCCAATTTATAGTCATAGAAAATGCAGTTTAGAGAAGTGAAATGACTTGCCCATTGCCATACAGTCAGAGCTCTGAGCCTAGACACAAATCCACACTTGCTGACTTTGGGCATTATGCTTTCAACCCATCCAGACCAGACTCAGTATCTCCTCTTTAGTCCTCTCATTTTGGTGCTTAGCACAGAATGCCTGGTAATACCATTCAAGTGTTTCATGTGTCTAACTTTTGTCTCAGAGGCTCTCACTTGACACTGGGTTTGCATTAAGGACTATTCTTGCTCCAGTCAGTTTGATGTGACACCTGAGAAAGTCAGTATCTGGCCTTCACCCTTGCTTGTGTGTGTGTGTGTAGGGGGGGAGCATCAGTTCATTTATCTCATTAATCTGACTTATTTGCTTCCACTCAGGTGGTATCTGACAGTATCTTCATATCCTTAAAAGGATGTCAGCTCCCCCAAAACAAACATTCAAGCTAAACAGAATTAAACAAAGAAGTTTTGGTTAGACTATAAAGGACATGAAAGGACCCACACATATGACCACAGTTAGTTAAGTACCCTAATTTCTGAGTGGTCTCCATTTCTTCCTAGGGACCGATACAATTTTCCCATATTTTAATTTCTAGGGGCCCTTACTTTATAACACTTCCCTAGACAGAACCTGAGAAAGGATAATCTCTGCTGTTGCTCAAATTCAAGAGGTCATAGCCCTCCAAGAAACCTGACCATTGTACCAGTTTTACAATAAATGCTACTATTTAGGATGGGTCCCCATCATGAGGCAAGGTCAGGGTTGGCTCCTCATTGGCAGGACTCTGGGCTGCATTGCTCCTTAGCAACTCCTTGGGAGTCCCTCATTCATCGGTCTCTCTCCTACGCTGGCTCCCTACTTCATGAACTTCTTGCCCATCATGGCTCCAAACTCAACTATCCACGTAGCTTTGCCTACTTTGGAACACTGTTGTTGTTCTGTCTCATTCCCTTCCATGGTCCTTCTCCTTACACTTGGCTTAGCTAAACTACTCACACTTTCTAATCACACAGCTTCTTTTTTTCTTAGATGATGCCAGCCCTTTCTGAACGAAATAGCCAGGACCACTTTGCCTCTGGGGCATCTGAACTGTCCAGCTTGTTCCAGCCCATAGTCAGTCCTATGCCTTAGGGCTATTGACAGTGACTATCTGCCTTCTCACTTGCTTCCATGACTCATATTCCATACAAATCATCCCTGAAATGAGAACTTCATTCTGCCACCCTGCTCTCTAGGGGCTCCAGCTGTCTTAAGCCAATCCTCTCCACCTGCCTCTTCCCCTGCCCCCAAGCAGAGTGTTTCCTGTTGTCTCAGCATCTTCCACTGAGCTTCAGCGTTCCAGTGACATTTTCTGGTGGTGGAGTAGATAGAGTGCTGGAGCTGGGAAGACCTGCCTTCAACCCTGCCTCAGACTTGTGCCAGCTCTTTAATCCTGGACAATCCATTAACTCCTCATCCACAGTTTTCTCATCTATATAAAGTGGAGACAATAATAGGACCTACCTCAGAGGGATTTTGCTAAAGGATCCAATGGTATAGTGTATGTAAGACACTCTGAAGACAGTAAAGTGCTGTAGAAATGCTGGCTATCATAATTATTTTTTATTATTTTGTGGTTGCTGTTTTCTTATTTCCCATCTTCCTCTCCGGCAGCCAGCTAGACCATGCAAATTACCCTGGGCCTGCCTTGTGAAACCACTGGAAATGAGAAGGGAGAGGCAGACCTGGCAGCTGCTCCCAGCCCAGACACCTTGTGGAAGAGCAGGGTTTCCAGCTGCTCCTAGTCTGAACATCCTGACTCAGCATGAAGAAGGGCGTCCTGCCATAGGAGCAAAGATTCCATGACTCTGCTGGATGTGCCTCAATCTTGGCTTCCCAATTCCACTGGGAGCTCATTGAGGACAGAGGCTACCTTTTTGGCTTCTCCTCATCTCCCTACGATGCCCAGTACTGAGCTAAGCCCAGGCAAGGTGCTCAGGAGCCACGCAGAGATGACAAAATGGAACAGGACCCAAGAGAACAGAGGTAAATGCAAAGATTGATTGAAGGACTTAAATGTTGTTTAGCCTGGAGAAGAGAAAAAATTTGATGGCTGTCTTCACATATCTGAGGGGTGCCTCATGCAAGAGCAATTAGGCTTCTTTTACTTGGTCCCACGAGAGGAGAATGGAGAAGAAACAGGGGGAAGTTGTGAGGAGGCAGATGTGAACATCACATAAAGAGGAATTTCCTAACATTTCAAAAGGGAAATGGACTATCTTGGTAGGAAGCAAGTTCAAGTTCTCCTTCTCTGGAGGTGTTCAAGTGCCTGTTTATTGAAGATGCTGGAGAGGGAACTTCTCCATGCACATACACACACATACACACATGCTATGTATATATACACACATACATATTACATACATACACATCCATACGTTCATATATTATAATATAATATACATACATATTATATATAATATACACACATCCATGCATCCATCCATATATGTGTATATATGTGTGTGTCTATATAGATATAGATATATAAAATTCATTTCATAAGGAAGACATCTCATGATGTCTTCAGTCCTCTTTGAGAATGAAGGCTGAACAACTATACAAGATTCTCTCTAAAGTCCTTTCCAGTCTGAGATTTTATGATTCTAGAATGAACCAGACTGTCAAAAGGAACATGTGTGCTCAGATGACTCCCATTTCAGGAATGGGAAATGGGTAAATGAAAAGTACAAAAGTTGGAGGAGCACCTGTGATTGGCAGCTTACTAAAAGAGCCAACGGGGCAGCTAAGTGGCACAGTGGATAGAAGCCTGGAATCAAGAAGACTCGTCTTCCTGACATCAAATCTGGCCTTAGACACTTACTAGCTGGGTGACCCTGGGCAAGTCACTTAACCCTGTTTGCCTCAGTTTCCTCATCCATAAAATGAACTAGAGGAGGAAATGGCGAACCACTCCAGTATCATTGCCAAGAAAGCCCTCCCTCTCTCCATGAGGTCACGAAGAGTCAGAAACGATTGGAAATGACTAAACAACAACAAAATGGCAACATTTCCAGTCCCAGTCAGCTCATTCCTTTCTTCTCATGGCACTCTAACACTGGTCAGTACCATATTTTTATATAATTTTTTTCATTCCCTGTTCCCATTCTTTGTACCCTCAGGTGGACCTCTCCTTGAACAACTCCTACTCCAGAAAAGCTGCATCTGAAACAAAATTCCGTAAGGTGATCCTACCCTCCCCACTGCTTTAGAAATCCTGTCTGGTTTTATGACTCTTGCTCTAACTTTATCTTTCTTGTCCTACCTCTTTCCCTTCTTCTCAGAGCCCCTAAGTATCAAGTAATAGCAGCTTGTGCCATATCGCAACAACTGCAGTGGAGATATTTAATTATTTCCAATTTATATTTACTGAATACCTACCATGTGTCTAAACTAGTTGGATAACTCATGCAAAGAATATAACAAAAGTAATATTAAATTTGGTGAGCTACATCAGAAAGTTGGCTATCAGGTTATGAATTATTTCTGCCAAAGTAGCTTAGGATGACTATCTCCTGATGCACATGGAGGCTGGAAATCTGCATTAGTGGAAGGTGAGGATTCTTAACACAGGCTCAGTGAACTTAAAAAATATCTATCATAATTGTTTATTCAACATAATTGGTTTCCTTTATAATCTGATGTATTTTATGTATTTAAAAGCATTAAGAAGGGTTGCATACTCAAGGCTTCACCAGTTTGCCAGGGAGTCCACGATACAAAAAAAAATTATTAAGAACCCCTGTTGTAGGGTGTGCTTCAGAATTATGCCAGCCCCTTATATATATGCCTAAAGCAGAGGTGTCAAACACCCCACGAGAGTGCAGATTGGATCTGATGAAATTGTAATTGGGGAATGTTTAGCAAAACATATAAAAATACAATATAACACATCAGGGATGGGGAATCTGGGGCCTAGAGGCCACATGTGGCCTTCTAGGTCCTTGGGTGCAGCCTTTTGACTGAGTCCAAGTTTTAAAGAACAAATCCTTTTCTTAAGGGGGTTTGTTCTGTGAAGTTTGGATTTGGTCAAAGGGCCATGCTTGAGGACGTAGAGGGCCACACCCCCGAATCATAGAAAATATTCATTTTTAAAAAATCAATAAGTCTGACACCACTGCCTTAGGGTACATAGAGTCCATTTACATTTGTGATCTCAGTTGATCTCCATAATAGCATCTGGAGGGAGATGTGGAGGGAGCAAACTATACCCATTTTAGAATAAGAGATTAACTATAAAGACTCTTCCTCTACAGAAATGAGAAGGGAAATGACTTGACCAAAAGAACCCAGAGTAAGTGGCAGAGTTGAGATTCAAACCTCATCTCTGTACTTGTAGCCCAATGTCCTTCCTAGTGTCAGAAGACCTGGTCTTATTCCCATGGTGTGGTAGGAAGAGCCCTGGATTTGGAATCTGAAGATTTGAGTTCAAGTCTTGACTCTGCTACTTACTGCCCGCCTTGACTAAGTCATAACTTTTCTGGACACAGTTTCACTTTCTATAAAAAGAAGAGGGTGAATGCAAAGGAGGCTGGATGCATAGGAGGTTGGACTCAGTGACTGCCTGGAGCTGGTGATTGTATAAGTCCATTTTAGCCCTGAGTTAGTGATAGGGCTGAGGAAAGCGTCTAGGTTTCCTAAATCACACTCCAGTACCCTTTATATACACATAGGATCTCAAATAAACACACCCTTCTGAAGGGTAGGATGACCCCAATAATGAATGCTGTTCAGTTCATCAGGATTCTGTGTGCTGACAATACACACAGCGAGAAATAAATGGCCCACATAGTAGTGAGATGCATGGATGTTTTAATCTGAATTAGACCTTTTTAGGATAAATCATCATCCAGGGGAGTAGAAGGCCACGCTCCCCATTCTGAAGGAATAGAGCTGCCAGGAGAAGCAGGAAGAAAATCAACCATGAAATTGGTAATTTTATGAGTTTCACAAAGGAGTGGAGGGCTTGTTGTCAGACATAATGTGATTACGTTTCAGTGCCGTGGGTTGGAAGCCCCAGCGAAGACCTGTTTGTCAGAAAGGAATGACTGTAAAACAAGAGTGTGTAAGCCCTTTTAAAGGTAGGGGGGTGGTGGAGGAATCAGGGAAATGCTGTCAGAGTCTTGCTCAAGTCCCCATTTCCATTCATCTTGACCACAACCGTCCTTCTGCTACCTCCCTTCTCCTGTCTCTTACCAGCCCTTAATAATGAGAACCACTCGTTTTGACTCTTAAATAATGGTTTCCTGTTTGTCTATCTTATCTCCTCCATCAGCGCCTAGGTTTTAGAGTTGGAAGGGCTCTTCCACTTGGATCGTTTGGTTCAACTGAATGTTTCTCAGCCTATCCCATCTAGCCTTCCTTGGAGTACTGGCAATCAGTTTCCTCTGTGGAGTTCTAGAAATGGCAGGGGCAAGGGGCAGGAGGGAGATTTATGCTTTGATGTTATAAGCTCACATTTCCACAAAAATCTCCTTTTCCTCCCATATACAGATTCTCACTCAAAAGTTCAGGCTCTGCCTCAGAAGGGAAGTTAAATAGTTAAAACTGCACTTCTTTTCCCTTCTTTCCTTGCTGTTATTATTTAAGCCAGTGTACATGTGATCATACAGGAGCCAGAGGACTGATGAAGGCAGATACCATAAGAGGTTCACCCTTGTGCGTCTGAAGCCAGATAACTCAATGGACCCACACACTCACCTCTGCCCTTCATTTTCATCTCCACCATTTACCACAATTGCCTGAACTCAGATTTTGGCACACGTTCTAAACTCCAGTGGCTCTCTATTATCTCTAGTTTCAAATATAAAGTATTCATCTGGGCATTTAAAATTCTTCATAACCTGGTCCCTTTCTGCTTTCTTATACTTCACTCTCCTTCACTTCCTTTATGACCCAGTGATATCTGTCTCCCGGCAAATATCTCTTGTTCAGGTCACACCCATTTCCCCCCTCTATGCCTCTTTGTTGGCTGTTCGTCTCCTCCACTCCCCTAATCTGGAATGCTCTCCTTCCTCATCTCTGCCTGCCGCCTTCCCTGGCTTTCTTCAAGATACAACTCAAATCCCACCTTAGCAGGAGGCCTTTCAAAGCCCTCCCTCCCCCTAATTAACCCTCCTGGTGTTCTCTTTCTGAAATTACTTTCTATTTACACTGTATACACACATGTATCTGTCTCTTTCTAAATATCTATCTTTCTTAATATATCTCTCTCTCCATGTGTGTATACATATACATATGGAGAGAGATGTGTATATGTGTGTGTATATATGTATGCATGTATATGTATGTATACATACATATATATGGAGAGAGAAGAGAGGGAGAAAGAAAGAGAGAGAAGAGAGAGAGAGAGAGAGAGAGAGAGAGAGAGAGAGAGAGAGAGAGAATACACAGCTGTTTGCAAGTTACTTCCTCAGAGGGCAAGGATCATATATTTTACTTTCTTTGTATCTCCAGGGTTTAGTATAATGCCCAGTAGATTGTAAGTGTTTAATAAATAAATGCTTGTTGACCCACTGACTATTTTATTGAGAATTATAATGTTTCAGAGCTGGATAGGACCTCCAAGGTCATCTAGCCCAAGTCGTTTGAAGCATAGATCCCCTCTAAATCATCCTGTAGCTGTTGGAAGAGATGTCCAAGGACAAAGAACTCACTACTTTACAAGGCTGCTCACGTATCATTGTTAGATCTTCTCATAGTTAGGAAGGTTACTTGTTTTTGTTTTTATCAGTTCCAACCATTGCTCCTGGTTCTGCATTCTGGGTGCCCCCAAAAAAGTTAATCGTCTTCTGTGTGACAACTTTGACTATTTCAACATGGATATCTCACTCCCCTCAAGACTTCAGACTAAACACCCACAGTTTGGCTTCAAGTCTCCTTACCACCTGGTTGCCTCCTTCTGGATGTGCTCCAACGTGCCAATACCCTTCTGAAAATTCTGCACCCAGAACTAAACAGTCCAGATGTGGTCTCACTAGCACATGTTAACCCCCTTTTATTACAGACCCTTCTTAAGTTTTCAGAGAAAACCACCAACCAAAGCTCGGCCTGGCTCTGATCCAACAATTGACTTTTTTTTCTCTTTACCCAAGCCCCTGCTAACACTGATGGTTTATAAAGACATACAGAGGCCAGACATCCCACTACAAGGGTAGAAAAACACAAAATGACAGAGCCAGAGAGAGGTGGATGGAGGGAGATATAATAGCAGAAATAAAAAATGCCCCTTCTGTACTGTAATACGAGGGTGAAGGATATGGCAGATTCTAGAGTCAGTGTCCCAGCTTCCCAAGCGGACTGTGAGATGCCCAAGAGCCCAGCCAGTTCTCCTTTTCTTGTCACTCCAACAGATACCAGAGTTGGCTAAAGGCTCAGACTCATTAGGGCCACATGACGTAAGCTCCACAAACACACTGCAGGCAAAGTGATTGTGTCTCTTCTTTTCCCTGTTTTCTCCCTAGTCCCTAGGCCCTTGGGAAGTTTAATAAATACTTGCTAGATCACAGGATCATAAATTTTGAGTCAAAAGACTTTAGGGATCACTGTATCCACGCCCCTCATTTTACAGATGAGGAAAGTAGGGCCCAGAGAGGATTTAAATTGAATTTGTAATCAGTCAACAACTGGGCCTCAGCTGTGTGTAGGCCACTTGTACTCAGAGTTTCAGGGAGTTAAAACAAAGGAGAAAGAAAAAAAGAAGGAAAAAAAATAACCCATCCTACATTTTTCAAACATGACACACAGTAGGCGGGCAAGGTTATTTTCTGAGAGCCTTCCATGAGTCAAATACCAATGCAACAAATACAAATTTGCAGCCAAATCTCTATGAGGCAGCATGGTAGAATGGGGATTCTGTTGTACTCCCAGTGGGAACCATAACACTTGAGTTCCAATTCTAACTGTCACTTACCAGTGGGAAAGTCATTTATCTCTCAGCCTCAGTTTCCCCATTTATGAAATGCGGATAATAATTTGATACATCTCACAGGTCTTGGAGGAAAGTATTTTGTGAAGTTTAAAGTGAAATATAAATATGATCTCTTGAATAGGTAATATTATAAAACTACAATGTTATAGGACTTCTCTAAGAGTCTGTTGATGTCCTACTCATAATAATAGTATATAATAGTAGAGGTTAGGTACTTCTAACACAGGTCACCTTCTGGAGTCTTCTGAAATGGGATCTGATATATACAACTGAATTCAAAATGGCTACCCAGGTCTATAGATATTCTCACCTCTCCAAAGGCCAACCACCCATGCTATGACAAACTTGCCAAGATCCACCCATCCCTGGCACAGGCTTATGGCCCTGCCACTCCATCAAATGATTCAATGCTGCCAGCTGAATTCCATTTATCTTTCCTTCAGCTGGCACCATCTTCCTTTCTAGGCCAGAGATATCCTTTGCCTGCCAAGAACACCCAGGAGCAAAATAGGAAATCCCTGGAGTTTGTTTCAGGGAGAGTGAGGGAATAGAGGAAAAGAGACATAGGGAGTGGTATTTGCCAGGGTGAGCTAAGATGAGAGTTTTAGAACAGTCAACCATTCTATCCATCAAGAAGGATTCCCAAGCACCTACTCTAAGCCCCATAATGGACAGGGTCTTAAGACACTAAGGCCCTGGGCAAACCAAAAGCCTTTCCCTGGGGACACATCTGCAGATAGGACTTTCCGTACAGACCTATGGATTTTGGCGTTTTCCCAGCAAATGGCCAGATAGCGGCTGTTGTAAACACCTGTCAGATTTTGTATAGCTCTCAGTTGTAAATGTTGCATAAAAATACTTTGAAGCTTTTTCATTGTTGGACAATCCACAAAGGGTGGTGGAAGGAGAGGCGAGGGGATGGCTGCAGAATTTTATTTATAATAAAATCTGACTAAATGTAATGTAGCTGTTGGCCAACGAGTGGTCAGGAAGCTGAGCTGAGCAGGGGTAGGCTCATTGCTGTAATCCATCACCAAGCAAACACGGCCTTCAAACAAAGAGGGGAGTCTGGTTTGAATCAACCAGCAAACTAGGGGTGGGGGGAGGGGATGTCACAGTGGAATTCAGCCAGGTCCACTGGGTGTGGCCACTCTGGAGCTTGATCAGGCTCAGGCACCAAGGGCAGCATTGAAAGAAAACAATTCTGTCTCTCACCTGTTTGTCAAGCACAGATCACAAAGGGCATGATTATTTTCCATTTGAGCATTCTGATAATGCTAAGTCTTCATCCTTCAATCAGGTCAATGAACAAGTATTCACTTCTCCACCTGCTATTTGCATCTCTAGTCACATTTCATAGTCATGCTATATTAAAAGGGGAGACTTCAGAGAACTTTAGAACTAAAGATCTTAGAGATAAAGAAGCCACATGAAACACCAGCTAAGTCAATCCTTAGCCTTATGGATAAGAAAACTAAGCCTAGGGAAGGCAAATGACTTTCTCAAGGTCACAAAGAGCACTGGCATTAGAGCTAGAGGCTTGATTCTCAATCTAGAATGCTTTCCTATTATTCTGTCATTATCAACAAATATGTACTTCCTACTATGTACAGGTAGGGTGGTTCATAGAAAGGGACTGGAAGTCAGGAAATTAGGATGTGAGTCCTGAACCTTTTACTTACTAGACAGATGACCTAAAGAAGCCTTACTTTCCTCAACTGAAAAATGGGGGGGAACAGACCCTGCCTTGCCTCCTTCCCAGTGTTCTCATGAGGATCACATGTCATAGGGTCATAGATGTTACAGCTGAAAAGGACTTTAGAGGCCACAATTCTGTAAAGATCATAGGATTATAGATTCAGAGCTAGGAAGGGCCTTCCCCATCATTTTACAAATGAGGAAAATGAGGCCCAAAGAGGTTAAATTATTTGCCCAGGAGTCACATAGTTATGAAGATTCTGAAGCAGTATTTAAACCCAAGTCAACTCAAAGTTAGGAAAAGCCTATCTACTCTACCATGCCACCAGCCTCTCAAAAATGAGATCATGGATGTAAAAGTGGTTCATAAATGGCAAGTGGCCTACAAGTGTAAGAGGAATCTTAGGATTGACAGGTTCAAGTTTCTGTCTTTTGCACTGAATATTAAGTAGCATGAACCATGATCTTTGTCCTCAAGGGGTTTATTATCTACTTGAGAAGATAAGGTAAACTGAGGGCTATGGTAAAGGAGAGTTGAGAGAGTGAGGGAAGGGAGGGAGCATGGAGGTCTTACAGTCAGAGGAGGTTGCCTGGAGGAATGGGACCTAAAATGGACCTTAAATGACTGGCAGTATCTGGATTGGAAGAAGATTGAGCAGAGAACATTCCAGACAGGGAAAACAGAGTGAACAAACATGTGGAGGTGGGAATAAGCCTGAAATGGTGGGCCAGGTGATAGTGGGGAGATTACAGGATCATAGATTTAGGGCTAGAAGAGACCTTAGAGGTCATCATCTAGGTCAACCCTCTTCTTTTTCAGATGAGGAAACTAGGGACATGAGAAGTTAAGTGACTTTTCCAGGGTGATATAAGGTGGGATCTGAACTCAAGTCTTCATGACTCCAAGTTCAGAACTCTTAGCCCAGCTGGAGCAGAAGATCCAGATGGGAGTTAAGGGGAAATAGGGTTAGAAAGTATAGTTGGGGCAGATCATGAAGCATCTCAAATTTTCCATGTTCCCTTCCCCTGCAAAGAGAAGGGTGGATTAGGATCACTCAGCCATGCTTAGTTTTGACCATGAGGTGAAACTGGCCTAAAAGGACCAGACTGGCCACAAGGCTTTGTAAACATGAAGTTTCTCTCCCTCCTGCCAAATACCAGCTTTGGCCAAGAAAATAATCCAAAATAAAATAAAATCTAACTGAATGAGAAGAGAATCACGGTACCACCTTAGTCAGGACTCCAGAGAGTTACTTACACTGCTGATCCCTACACCTCAAAGTCCAGTAGGACAATTAAGCTCTCATCTATGCGGCTTTGACTTAAGAGTGCATAGGACATCCGGATTCTACATCATCAGTGTCCTGCTGGAAAACCCCTCCTGCAAACACCTTAAATTCAACATATCCCAAATAGAATGCACTATTTTCTCCTCTTCCTTCCCTCTACTAACTCAGTCTCTCCTCTCAACTTCCCCTTTTCTGTTGAGGGCATCATCATTCAACCAGGCTCTGAGTCTCAGAATCACGTTTGGTCTTCCCCTTTCCCCTTCCTTCTCACAGCCTCCTAAATGGACTCTCTCTCTCTCTCTCTCTCTGTCTCTTTCTCTCCCTGTCTGTCTGTCTTTGTCTGTCTGTCTGTCTGTCTCTGTCTCTGTCTCCCTCTCCCTCCAATCTTTTATTTACACAGCTGTGAAAATATCCTTTCTAATGTTCATGTGTGAGCATGATACCTCCAATATTGAAAAAAACCTTGAGTGGGATTCTATTGTCTCTGAGATAAACCACAGGTGCCTTAGACTGGCACTTAAGGCTCACCTCAATGTGGTTCTGGCTTACCTTTCCAGCCTAATTTATGCTATTCCACTCCACTTCTGTACACTCCCATATGCTGTCCCTCTGCACACCCAGAAAGTACTTGGTCTACATAACGATATGTTGGGATCTTTCTCTTTCTTCAAGGTCCAGCTTTGCTCCTGATCTTTTTCCTCCTCCTTTTCCTCCATGAAATCTACTATGATCTTCCCAGGTAAAGGGGATCTCTTCCCATTCTTATTTCTCACAGGTCCTTGTTTGGATCCCTCCTGTAAACGCTCTACTTTACATCATGCTGATTTGTATAGGTGTCTTACCCCACCACTGGGTTGTAAACTCATTGTAGGCAAGAACTATGTCAATTTTTTTTCATTTTTGCATCTTTAATACCTAAGACAGTACCTCAGCAGGCACCTAGTCAATATTTGTTCAGGTGAATTTGTTGCAATCTGAGTACTCCCATCTATAAAACAACTTTCTAATCTCTCTAAGACCAGGTCTGTTAACTCCTTGTTCCGAGATTTTCCCCATTGCATCACAATGACCCATCTAATAAGGTCAAAGAATGACAGAGTGCAGAAGTTTAGCTCTCGAAGGGTATTTGGAAACTATCTGTCTTCTTTCCTCCTGCCCCCATTTTTCAGAGGAGAAATACAAGGTCCAGAAGATTAATAGGACTGTTACACTACAATCTGGGACTCACATCCTTCCACTCTAACTCAATCCATTAAGGAATTGGTTGCTGCTCCTAATGGTTGAAATGATCCATCCATAATTGCACAGAATTACATTCAATTTTTAAAGGGTCTCCTTAAGAAGATAAAGATGGAGTGATGCATAGTATAGCGAGCAGAACTAGGAAAACAATACACAACACAATTAGAACAATGTAAATAGAAAGAAAAAAATAAACTCAATGCTGTATAATTATAAATAGTTTGGCCCCATTGAAGAGATAAGAAAAAGCATCTTCCTCCTTTCTTAGCAAAAGTAGGGAACTAGGGATCCCTAGTCTGTTGGCAAGACACTGAACTTTTTCTTCTCTTTCTTTTTCATTCTTTCTTACAAGGTATGGTTCACTAGGTAAGGGGGAGATCTATTTGGAAATCAAGGTGATGGAAGAAAGATGAGAAGGAAATGACGAACCACTCCAGTATCTTTGCCAAGAAGACCTCAAATGGCATCATGAAGAATTGGGCACAATTGAAATGACTAAACAACAACAAAAAAGCCAAAAGATATCAATAATAAATAGATATTTATCCCTTTCTCAGTTTTGTCTCAAACAAAGAGAATGCTCCAAGTAGATGATGTAATCCTACTGCCATCTCTAGTTGATGGGTGAATCTTATAGCTCTTCTCCACACCTCAATAAGACAA
Source organism: Notamacropus eugenii (assembly GCF_028372415.1). Taxonomy (NCBI): domain Eukaryota; kingdom Metazoa; phylum Chordata; class Mammalia; order Diprotodontia; family Macropodidae; genus Notamacropus; species Notamacropus eugenii. Next base: position 50,443,559 of record NC_092872.1, read on the forward strand.
GTACTCAAGAGAGCTTTGAAAACCCTAGTGCTGGTTAGGAAAGATCACTTGTCTTTTACTGTCAAGTCTATTAGCTTTTTTGATCCCCCACCCTCACCCTGGGTAATCTTACAACCTCGCCAAAGTAGAGAACCAAGTATTTCTTATCCTATTAAAAGACTCAAGACCATAATTTGTTACTTATTGCAGTGATATCTGAGTCTATTGGCCACAAACCCTGTTGAATTTTACAACTCATAAAGGAGAAAAAGGTCTGTTTTTAAAAGAGGGCTTTCTGCCTGAAATTCAGTCAACTTCATTTTCTCTTTCTCACACCAGGGTCTGTGGCATGTTATAGTCTGATATAGGATTCATACATCTGTATAAATAAGAGTTGTCTGGCTGGGTTCCCACCTAGCAAAGCCCAAACTGAAAGATGTCTGACATCACCAGTGAGTATCTATCCTGTGGCTCCTACATGCATAGCATTCAGAGAATTTCCCAAAGAGGAAGGAATTATCTCAGTCCACATTTGCATCATATTTTATATTTTAGAAAGTTCTTTTCTCACAACAGCCCTATGAGATAGGAAATATAAGCAACCTTATCTCCACTTGAGAGATGAAGACTGTGAGGTAAGAAAGTAGGCAAAGTAACTTGCTATGGGGCCTTACAGAGCTTGGAGTTCAACTTTCTCCATTTGTCTTATTGTAGAGATGGGAAAACTGAGTCCCATTTAAGAAGATCAATTTGCCCAAATCACAGCCAGTTACAAGAAAAACCTAAAAAGATGATGAGGATCTTGTCCCAATCTATATAATACAAATACAAGGTATCCCAAAACTCTTAATAAAGTTTTAAGCTACTAAAACTTAAAACTTTGGGATGTGTTATATATAAGAATATTTTTAAAGTAATTAAAAAAACCTAACCAACAAATGAACAGGAAGCAACATGGAATAGTGGAGTTGTCGTTGGAATCAGGAAGACCTTGGTACCAGTCCTTCCTCTGACATGTACTTTATGGCCCTGGGTAAGTCATTTAACTTCTTAGTGCCCCCAAGCACCTTTCTAAGAGTGCAATAAATGACAGAGAGGGTTCTGATTGTCATTGGTAAGACAGAATTTCCTACCGAGAGCTCCCTATACTAATGAAATCCAAGGTCCAGTCAAAAAAAATTTTTCTTTAAAGAACTCTACACATACATTATATTTCAAAAAGGGAAGCAAATTATGACATTTTCCTATATTTCTTTATGACTAAGTAGTAAACTAGACATTCCACCAATCTGAAAGAAAGACTTCCAGGTACCTCCTGCACATGGTGGTTATGAATGACTTAGATTTATATTAATTTATATATTTAATATATATTATTATATATTATATATATAATATTTAATATATATTTATATTTATTTTTGGTTGTTCTAGCTAGAAAGGATCTCAAAGATCCCATAGTTCAATACCTTCATTTTACAAATAAGAAAACCGAGGTCCAGAGAGAATTAGTGACAGCTCATGCTTTTGTTCCTGCACATGAAGAGCAACGTCTTAGAGCACATCACTATAGAAGGAAGTAAGCACCACTGAAGAACACAGATGAAACAAACTCCAGTTGACATTTTTTCGTTTTCCTTGTCCTGTGCCTTCCAATTTACTGCATACATTAGCTGCCACAGTGAATGTTTGTTTGTTTATTTTTTCTCTGCAATAGAATTAAATTTCTTAAATTGCTAGTCATCATTGATAATGTGCTCTAAGCTACTTACACCAGCCATGGTTCTTTTCACTGATCATCCCTCCACCTGTAATTCTGACTCTTTCTAGGTCATGATGTTGCATGATTCACAGCCATACAGGATCCCTGCAAAAATACTGGCACTAAGCAGAGGGGCTTCTGCAGACACCATGGAGTTTGAATTCACTGAAAATGAGAATATGTGATTTTCCAAATGTGATCCAGACTCAGCTCCTCCTTCCATTCAATTCTGGGATCAATTTATTGTTCATTTGCAGTTCCTATACAAGGTGTGTGTGTGTCTCTGTGTGTGTGTGTGTGTATGCGTGTGTGTTTGTGTGAGTGTGTGTGTGTGTGTGTGTGTGCATACCAATGGATTAACTCAATTGCCTGCCCATCCAACTGCATACTCTGTTTATTTAGGTGAGAGTATCTCTCATAGGATGTTTTTTCAAAGTTGATGGTTAAGTTGAGTAACTCTTGAACAACTATGAATTTCATTCAGGTGACTTTGTATATTTAGAGACCCTCACCATTTAAAGAGATATTGCCAGCAACGATGTGTATGTGATAAGTGGCTCACAGACATTAAAAAGCTTATGTATAATCAGAAAAGGAGGAGAATCAAGAGTGAGGAATCACCAGTGAATGTCCCAAGTACTTTGATGGTTTCCACAAACTATTTAAGGCACCAGAAAAAGGCCTCCAGAACACCGATGAAATAATGGGGAGGGGGGTAGCTTTATAGAAAGATAAGGATGCGATTCACATAGGATGGAAACTCATGAATATGGTGTAAGCTACACAAACCCTCTCCAATTCTCCACACAGCTACAAAAGCGATACTCCTAAAACACAGGTTTGATCATATCAGTCCTCTCCTTGGTAAACTCCAGTGGCTCCCTATGACTTTGAGCATCAACTACACACTCCTCTGTTTGGCATTTAAAGCCTTTCCTAATCTACCATCCCATCATATACCATTCCTTTTTGAGTATTTTTCAGTGTAACCAAACTCACCTTGTTGTTCCTCAGATATCCCTGTAGATTCCTATGCCTAGAATCTCTTCCCTTCTCACTTTTGTCTCTTAGAATTCCCAGCTTCCTTCAAAATTCAGTTCAGAAACCACTTCCTCCTGCACAATTCCATCAGATGCTGGTGATTTCTCTCAAAATTTTTTGATCTCTGTTTAGTCTTTTTTAAACAAGTCTGACTCTTCATGAGCCCATTTGGAGTTTTCCAAAGATACTGGAGTAGTTTGCCATTTCCTTCTTCAGTTCATTTTACAGATGAGGAAACTGAGGCAAACAGGGTTAAGTGACTTTCCCAGGTTCACAAACTAGTAAGCGTCTGAAGCCAGATCTAAATATGAACCAAGGTCCTCCTGACTCCAGGTCCGCACTCTATCCATTGTGCCACCTGGCTGCCTCAAAATTACCCTGTAGTTATTTTGCATATATTTTGTATTCACCCGAAGTCACTGAATCTCTTAGTCCTATGGTCAACTCCTTAAGACTGTAAACTGTGGAGAAGATATTAACCTGCATTGGTAGAGAGAGTTTCCTCCACCAATTGGTAGAGGTGTAGGAATTTCCTAGACCATGAGGCAGCTAGGTGATACAATATCAAAGACCCGAGTTCCAATCCAACTTCAGTCCCTTACTAGATGTATGACGCTGGACGAGTCATTTAACTTCTGTCTGCTTCAGTTTCCACAACTATAAACTGAGGATAATAATAGCTCTTACAACCAGGAGGCTGGGAGGAACAAACGAGCTAATATTTGTAAAGAGATTAGCAGTGTGTCCAGCACACAGCAGGTGCTTAATAAATTCTTGTCTCCTTTCTTTCAATGCAATCACAGATCTGGTCCTTATCCCTCTATTCTGTATATATTTTATATGTGCATGCTTCCTGAGAGGATACAAGCTCCTCCAGGGCAGGAAATGTTTCATTTTTGTCCTATTCCTAGCACTTGACACATAATACACTTAAATGCTTAGTAATGAATTACTTGTGGGCTAGAGGAAGGAAGCACCCATTCTGATGAGATCATGGATTCATGGAAGTAATTAATATTTAATGGAATGTTGATTGGATCCATGAGAAAAACAGCCTTGGAGGGAGTGCATGTACTTCATAGAGGCTAGAAGGAAAGAACAGAAGGATGGGTAAGACTTGTGAAGGAAACTTTGAATTTCCTTCATGCGTATTTAATCGTTTTTCACTTTGTGGGGAATATGTTTGGTGCTTTAGCTTCCTATCCAAATGACTAGATGCTACTGGATTTGGGCAAACATCATGCCATATCAATATCCATCTGTCATTTGGAATGGAGAAAAAAAACAGATTTGGAATCTGTACATCCCTTCCACTGCCAAGGCAGTTGAGATGGGGTTGGGAAAAACAGCACATTGTTGTATTTTTATTTTATTTTTCCTTCTAAGAGGCATCCGGGCATGATGGGAATAGGGGGAATAAGAGTCAGAAGGCCATTTTGCATCTCTTCCAGCATCCTTGTGTTATGAAGATCACAGTGTTAGTACAGCTGGAAAAGTGATACAGTTGAGCTGGCAGGGACTTGGGGGAGGTGGTAAGATAGAGGTAGGTACTGGGAGTGGGACAAGATGAAAGCAAGGCAGCAGTCACTGTCAGTAGTCCTGTGAAGGGCACCAGTCTTTCCCATCAGTATATATTAATCATAGAGAAATGGAGTGTTCAACGGAGTTAAGGGGAAGAAGCCCTTCTAGCTTTGTCGGTGCTGTGGATGGCAGTGCTAGGAGAAGGAGGAGAGAAAGGGGGAGGAGGGAGGAGCAGAGGTTCACCACAATACAGGAGTGCAGCTGTGGTGGGTCAGGTGTTCCCTACTGGCTCTCCCTTTGACTACCAGTGTACTTCCTTTGTTCTGTGAGGGTTTCCCTGAAAACCAGACTCACTCAGCAGTCATTTACTAAGGAAGGCCTATTCTTCCTTCCAAGTCAGTCCATGCTGTCAAGCTGCCAGAGCTCATCCAAGGGCATTTGGATTTGATGAATCTGGGTCTTAAGGTCAGTGGCAACTGTCTTTGTCAGAACCCTCGGAGTCTTTCTCTCTCCCTTAGGGCGCATCTGCCCCCAAGATTGCAGGACCCTAAATGAGATGACATAATGCCTTGGAAAGGATTCTGAAAAATAATTCTGAGGGTCAAATAATTATGAGTTAAATCAAGAGAAAATAGACTCCTCTGACTGCATCTTGTCAAATCTTTCTCTTGGAAAGCAAGGATCCAGAAAGGCTTCGGATATCTTTTCATGGGTGAGCAGAATTCATGCCTTAAGTCATACCAGAAGTTCAAGATAACACATCCATTTCGCTTCCAATACATCCTTGTCTAGTCCAATAGTCTTTGATCCCTGGCTTGGAAATTGAATTTTGTCCTATTTCACTTTAAGCTGGATTGAGTTTTGTTACAAGTATTCACTGGCAGAAGGAGGGAATAATTCCTCTTTAGTGCCACCAAGTTAAGTAGCAGCTTACATGTGAAAAGGATGACTATTCTCTTCCTCCAACCCATAGGGTGTTCTTGAGGCAGGATCAAAGGATTGGCAGCAAAGCCAGCTGCTACCTTCAGAATCCACTGAAAAAATCTGGACTTGAGCTCTCTCCCAACATCTGTCTAAATAAAGGTAACATATTTCTTGCATGACCTTGAACACTCACAGGCAGGGTTTGGTCTTTCTTGAAGCACTGGAGATAGGAGGGCTGGTTTAAATTCATCCAAGGAATGTTTGACAGATTGGCTACAGAGGCACAAGAAAATCAGGAAACTTGACACATTCCTTTCCAGACAACTCTCTGAAAGGCAAAGTTGAGTCCATACAACAAACCCTATAAAAATAGACTGCCTCAGTTCTTTTCCCTCTCCCACCACAATTTCTGACTATTTGGATTAGAATGTCTTTTTTTCCCTTTCTCCCCAGAACCCAGGGGCATGAGGCAGCCCTATAACACTTGACAATCAACACTCCCATTGACCACAGTTCTACATTTCCAATACCCTAGAGGAAAAAAACAACAACTCAGAACATCTCAGCTTAGGTCCTGCCTCTGCCATTAACTCCTCTACTCTTGGGGACTATACTTTCTTTGTTTAAAAAAAGTACGTGTGTGTGTGTGTGTGTGTGTGTGTGTGTGTGTGTGTGAGACAGACAGGCACAGAGAGAGACAGAAAGAGATGGAGAGAGAAAGAGAGAGAGAAACAGGAGAAAAAGAGAGAGAGACAGAGAATGAGAGAGAGTGAGAGAGAGAGAGAGAGTGAGAGAGAGAGAGAGTGAGAGAGAGAGAGAGAGAGAGAGAGAGAGAGAATAGCAACACTTTAAGCATTTTCCTTCTCCCAATATCCTTGTGAGAAAGGTAACATTTAGCCTGAAATTATGATTTTAACACTGTAGGGAATTTCTGGTTTAGAAACACCTGGTGGGTGGGGAGGGAGGGATGAAAAGAAGTTGGAATTCAAAGTTTTAGGAACAACTGTTGAGTACTGTTCTTGCCACTAGGAAATAAGAAATACAGGTAAAGGGGTATAGAAAGTTATCTGGCCCTACAGGACAAAAGAGAAGATGGGGACAAAGGAAGGGAGGGATGGTAGAAGAGAGGGCAGATTGGTGATAGGGGCAATTAGAATCCTCGGTGTTTTGGGGTGGGGGGAGGGGACAAATGGGGAGAAAATTTGGAACCCAAAATTTTGTGAAAATGAGTGTTAAAAGTTAAATAAATAAATTACAAAAAATAAATAGAAACACCTGGTGTGCCACCACCTTACCAGCTTGGCATGATAGACCAAATTCTGACTTGGGAATCAGGAAGAGGTAAATTCCAGTTCAACTTTTGATTTTCAGATTACTTATTTATTTAGCTTTCTTACTTTCTTTGTTAGAATAAAGACATTTTTTTCCCCACCCAAGTTCACAAAGTCCCTGAGATTTATGGATTGACAAGGAGCTCAAGTTAAGAACCCCTGCTCTGAGACTAGAAGGTATAGTCCAATTGCCAATATGCGATGTTGGAAGGAACTTCCACACCAAGCATTCCCTACCGTGATGAAATCACAAGTCCAGGCCAATGTTACCTCCCTCAGAGGGTTATTTGGAGGAAAGCATTTCCAAAGTACCGGAGCCTCCCAGAGTGTCAAATAAATGTGACATAATATTATCCTTATGTGTAAAATGAGGATATTGGACCAGATGTGCCCTGTGATCTGCAAAGCTCTGATTATTCAGAAACACTAAATAACAAAACTGTGTAGGGGCCTGGCAACATTCGGTGGCTGTCTTGATCACAGAAGCAACCAGTGGCATTTCCAGAGTGCCGAGGGTATCAGCACCTAGAGGGACCACAGCTATCAATCAGCTTTGTACCATGCCATGGGCAGAGGGCCACTTGAGCAGGTGATGGAAAAGGCAGCTAACTTCTACCTTTCAACAAGTATATCCCAAACCACTGTTATGTTACCAGGCCCTTGTGTCCATGGGGCAACAGAGAAAACTGTTGAAGGGTGATGAGTTCTGGAACTGATAATCAAGAGTCCTAGAATGAGATTCCACTCTCTATTATCGAGGGACTATGGACAACTTCTTTCCCTTTTTTTGGGCCTGGATCTTTTTCTCTGGAAAATGGGAGAATTCAAATAAAGGATTTTGACAGTTTCTTTATGATTCTTGAGTTCCGAGATATAGTGCCTGCCCTCAGGCAAAGTCTGGCTAGACACAAACCTCACACAAAGACCGATCATAGGCAACTAGATGAGTCCAGTCAATGGAGCACTAGGCCTGGAGCAAGATCCGAGTTCAAATACAACCTCAAATACTTACTAGCTGTGTAACACACTAATTGAGTCACTTAACCAATGTTCGTCTCATTTTCTTCAACTACAAAATGGGAATAATAATAGAAACCCTACTTCCCAGGGTTGTTGTAAGGATTAAATGAGAAAATATTTGCAACGCATGCTATATAAATCCTTATTCCCTTCCTTCTCCCTCCCTAGAAAACAAGACATTGAGTAATTAAGACTTAGTCTATATAGCCAATAGAGAGATTGCCTTGGAGTCAAGAAGACCTGAGTTCAAGTCAAACCCTTGACCCAAACTAACAGTACCAGTCACCAAACATCTGTTAAGCCCCTACTATATGCCAGGCACCGTGTTACGTGCTGGAAATACAAATAACGATAAAAGACAATCTCAAGGAACTCAAGGTCTAATGGAGGAGACAAAATGCAAACAATTATTAGAAATACTCAGCAGAAGGAAAGCACTAGAATTAAGGGAGATGGAGAAAGGCTTCCTGTAGAAGGGACTTGAAGGAAGCCAGAAAGTAGAGACAACGAGGGAGAGCATTCCAGGCATGAGGAACCTACAACCTTTCAGTGGTCCCAGGGAAGAATCAAAAACTTTGAATAAAAGAGGAGTTTCTGGTCTGCCTTGGGGGAGGGAATTCCTGCTTTGACATTTAATTCCCTACACTTGTAAAATCTCAGTTCTGGATTCCTTCTCTCCTCTCCCCACCCCCCAAAATACCTAGTGTATAGTATTATAAGTATTCAAAGATGCAGAGATCTGTGAAGGCTAGACTGAGCAGCAAAGACTTCCAAGCTCCGTGCTTGTTCTAATGAGGCACAAAAGGATACCTGGGAAGGACAGGACAGCTTATGACTCCCACTTTGTGAACACATCATTAAAATAATTGGAGAGAAATTGGAGAGAAAGCCTACCTATGGAAAGAATTTAAACTCCCTTTGTTTTTGTTTGCTTTTGTATCCCCAAGAGCTCCAAGAATGCCCCCCCCCAACATAGAAGACACTTACTAAATGCTTGTTGATTGATGGAGGGAGGTCTTTGTGTGATGCAAACACTTCCCCTTCTAGTTCTTCTTTGTTGTCTCTATGCATGGGTCCAGAGATTGGAGAACAACTTACAACAGGGATCTCTAACCCATGACCCACTGCTTCCAGTGACTAGCAGCCCTCCAAATCATATCATGAAGTCCTTGACATGGTAGTGTGCCATACTCAACAGAGCGTTGGATCCAAACTCAAGTTCAAAACCCATCTTTGACACTTACTCTCTGTATGACCAAAGGAAAGTTACTTAACATTTCTGAGATTCAGTCCCCTCATCTGTAAAATGGGGATAATAAAACCTGTAGCACCTACGTCCCTGGAGTTGTTGTAAAAGCTCACATGAGATAATATGTGCAAAGCACTTGGCAAACAATAAAACCCTTTATAAATGTTGGCTATTATTTGTTCAGATGAATGTATAATTGGGTACACATGTCTTTATGAAGAAAAACAGAGATTTAGATAGCAGAAGTGCAAATAGATAAGTGTTATCTACTTAGAACAAACAAAACCTTGAGTTGGAGATCCCTAGCTTAGATTATCCAGTCCCCTTGGGCAGTCAAGGGGAAGTCTCAGTACACAGGGGAGAGCCACAGTTAAGCAATTCCATACTAATACATTAATCCAGAGGCGAGACTGTGCCTCCTTCTCTTATCCTCCATACTCAGCACTCCATAGTGCTGAGCACACAGAAGGGGCGCAGCAAACTTTCTGATTAGTTCCTTGGAGCAGTCAAACACTCCAGGCAGTAATAGTGGTAACAGTGGTAGTGAAAGTGGTAGTGATAGTAGGAGCAGTAATCGTAGTCATTTATATAGTAACGATCATGTGCCAGATATTATGCTAAGTGCTTTATAAATATTACCTCATCTGGTCCTCACAATAACCCTGGGAAATAGATGGCATTATGATTCTCACTTTACAGTTGAGGAAACTGAGGCAAACAGAAATTAAGTAACTTTCCTAGGGTCACATTTGGGACAGCTTGGTGGAACAGTGGATAGAGTGTTGGGCCTGGAGTCAGGAGGACCTGGGTTCCAATCCAGCCTCAGACACTAGCTCCCCAGGTAAATCACTTAACCCTATTTGTCTCAGTTTCCTCATCTAGAAATGGAGCTGCAGAAGGAAATGGCAAACCATTCCAGTATCTTTGCTAAGAAACCCCAAATGGGGTCATAAAATTAGACAACAACTGAATGACAGAGTGGCACAGGTTGTTGGAATCAAATGAGATACATATGGAAAGTACTTTGTTAGCTATTATTATCATTATTCTTTGCAAAATGATAGAATTGGACTAGTCGAATTCTAAGGCCTTTTTACTCCCCAGAACCACAGCCACATCTACCCTCTGCTGAGTTCTATGGTTACCCTACTTCTGATCTGCCAGACTGGTCATCTTAGGGGCTGAGAATCAAGAGCAGGGAAGGGCTATGATAACATATTGTCTTCTCCTGACCAGTCCCCCAGTAGACCTCTCTTCCTTCTCTCCTGTCCTGGGCCCAGGGCAGATGTGTAAGGTATTAGATCAAAGCCCAATCTTATAAATTTTGCCCATTTTACACAGTCTGACATCTATAACTAATGGGAACTCAGCTAAGTCCCTGCCTTTTCTTTGGTATCTCATTCTCTGGCCATCAGAATTCACTGTTGGAAACGTTCAGCATCATAAATTACCCATCCTCTGGGGCCTGGGTAAACATCTACATGGAGGAAAGAGGAGCTTATGAGCCCACAAAAGTAAGGTGAACTCATACCCCGTGTCATTCACATAGTCGTTAATCAAAACCCTTTGTGAAAGCTCAGTCAACGCCAGGTATTCTCCTATATGCCAGGAGTCCAGTCTCTGCCCACAGCTGCTTCCTCAATCTATTTACATGGGAGAAATACCAAGAAACCCAAGAAAGAAATTGCCTGGGTCCAGTAGGAGGCTGGGACCAAACCCAAAAATCGAAGTAACTGAAGGCCACTTTTTTTTTCCTGAGGTGTTTGAAAATAGGTGGGAACCTTGGAGACATCTCAGTTCTCTCCAGACCAAAGGGAGAAGCTGGCAGCACTCCTCAAAACTGTCTGGGTCATTCAATCATCTCTGCCTACCCTTCCCTCTCATCTTGCATATACTGCCTGATTAAGCTTCCTAACAAACCACTATTTTAGTATCACTCTACGGCTCAAAAATTTTTGGTAAGCTCTCCATTACCTGTTGAATAAAATATAAACACTTGCCACTTCCAAGTCCTCTCTAGTTTGGCTCTATATGATTCTTTCAGCCTTAGCTCTCACCATTCCCCCCCCACTCATTCTCTGCCCCCATCAAACTGGCCTACTTCCTGTCCTCTGTTATTATTCTATCCTCTCTGGTCTCTGTGCCTTTGTCTATATCAAACCCCTCATCTCAAATTAACTCTTGCCATCTCAGCTGGGCAAAATCCTTCCCCTTATGGAAACCATCAGAGAGCTCAGAGAGCCATCTCCTCTATGAAGGCTTCCTGTATTAGCTCTTCCTGCTCTAAGGTCTCATGCTGCCTTTTGTTTTTAAACTCTCCTATGAAGTTGCCACTTTCTGATTTACATTTGAGTCACTGGTACCTGTGTCTTAATCCCTCTACAGGGCTATAAGTGCTTGAGGGTGAAATGTGAGCCCTGTTTCACCCATGAATCTCACCCAGCTCTGGACTTGATGCACAATTAGTATTTTATGCACTTTTGTTGAATTAAATTGAATATGTGACAGATTCTGTAGGATGGGATCCTCTGTTCGTCAGCAGGGAGTAACCAGAGACCATGGATTAGAGTTGGAAGAAGGCTTAAATCTAGTCCAACCATGTCATTTTACAGAGAGGGAAACTACAGCTTGGAATTTGAACTCAGGTGCTCCAACTCTGAATCAAACATTCTTGCTACTCTGCCACATGAGCCTGTGTCCATTCCCATCCCCAAAGTGATGCAGCAGCAGCAGCCACCAGAAAGGGAAGCCCTAGCCTCTCCACTGGGCTCATCATGAGACCTTTGCTTTCACCACAAGTATCTAAAAACTGAATGGGGTGGTCCTGTCTGGAAAGGGTTTTTTTTTGGTTTGGTTTTGTGGGGGTTTTTTTTCTATTCTTTTTAAATATTTTTAGTCAGAGGTAAGGGAAGGGGGTTCAAATCTCTGGTATCATTGGTGTAGGGAATTCCAGGGAGGAAAATTTTCTCTACAAATGCAGGTTAGTAATTTTTCTGCAATTAATAGTTGCCTCAGGCACCAAGACTTTACGTATCTCCTCTAGGGTAACATAGCCAATATGCATCAGAGGCAAGTCTTCCTAACTCCAAGTTCAGCTCACTTTTCCATACCTCAAGCTGCCTCTCAGGGCAAATGCTGTGAAAGCATAAATACCTACAGGCAGCTAGGTGGCGCTGGACCTGGACTCTGGAAGATCTGAGTTCAAATTCTACCTCAGAAACTTACTAGCTGTGTTACCCTAGGCAAGTCATTTAACCTTTGTCTGCCTCAGTTTCCTCAACTGTAAAATGGGGCTAATGTACATCTCAGGCTTGTTGTGACTACCAAATTAGGTAATATTTGCAAATCACTTAGCATAGTTCCTAACATATGTGTGTGTTCATCCTTCATTGCTGAAGAAGACCCTGCCATCAGAGAAATAATGACATGACTTGCACTTGACTTTGTTTTTGAGTGAGGGAGGGCTGTGCAGGTCACCAGTCTCACTTCTCCTTCAGAGCCATCTGAATCCAGTGACCAGATATTCATCAGGATGACTGGAGATGACCGAGGATGAGGCAATTGGGGTTAAGTGACTTGCCCAAGGTCACACAGCTAGTGAGTGTCAAGTGTCTGAGATGAGATTTGAACTCAGGTCCTCCTGACTTCTGCACTGGGTGCTCTCTCCACTGAACCACCTAGCTGCCCACCTAACATATAGTTGGAGCTTAATAAATGCTTGTTCCCTTACCCCATGTGGAAATGTTTTCTTCACCGTGCTGATGAAAAAAACAACTGGGGAAATGATCGAGCAGAGTGTGATTGTGTGATGAATTTGGCATCAGAGGATCTGGGTGTGAATCACAACTCTGCCACTTACTACCTAACTGACCCCTGGCTTATCGGTAGGCCTCAGTTTATTCAATTGTAAAATGAGACTGTTGGACTTGTTGGTCTCTGAGGTTGCTTCCAAGTGTAAAGTGATGATCCCATATTTGGCTTCAGCGAGTTTCCAGTGGAGTCGGTCCTGCAGCTGACTCAGTCTTTTGCATGGCTGTGTGGTCTCAAGAACTCCGTTTCTTTATGTATCGTGATACATGTACCATTCTTTTTTGTCCCTTTAAGAATTCTGGAGACAAACTTCATCATGTGATTACAAAAAAAGAGTTTTTTTAACTTATATTCAAACAGATACCAGACCTTCAATAATATGTATGTGTCTTCTCTTCTACAATGTGTACACTGTAGTGCTGAAAGGTTCTGAGTGAATATGAGAAGAAAAAAAATCAGAAATCAAACAATTTCCTCTTTGCTTTTTCTAGTAAATTCTGACCTGGTTTCTTAATTGTCAATGATTTCTTCTGCATTCTGGAATTTTTGTCTTGGGGAAAGCAGCTGCTTGTTCTTTGTTATATTATCCCCAACAGCTGGCTTGGTCCTGATTGACCTTATTATCTAACATCCACTTTGAAATGTAGTGGCAGTGAACACACAGTCTAATACAAGCCCAAAAAACCAACTGCACATGCACAGGATGGAAGAAGTGGAGTCACCAAGCTTTTCACAGGGGAAAAAAGATCCAGGGGTTTCTAGTAGATTCTAAGCTCAATGTGAATCAACAACATGAAGCAATGGTTCAAAAGTTAGCAAAAACACCAAGTTCGTAACAAGAGTGGTAGGAGTCCTGTTGTCTGTCCACTGCCCCGACCCCCTCACTATATATGGAGTTATGTGTTCAGTTCTGGGCACCACACTTTAGAAAGGGCATTGAGAAGCAGTAGTATATGCAGAGAAGGGAGAGGAAGATGAGGAAAGCTAGACTAGGAAATAATTGGATAAAGGAATTTGAGGGTGCTTAGCTTAGAAAAGAATTGTCATAGCATAGGGGTGGAGAACTTGCAGCTTTGAGGCCTCAAGAGTGGGGACCTAGAGGGCCACACAAAAACCTAGAGGGCCATAAGCAGTCTCAAGACTGAAGGTTCCACACTCCTGCTGACTGTACCATGTCATTATATCATGACTTCCAGGGCTATCATGTGATAAAAGGAGAACTAGAATTAATGGGTGGTGTGGTGAGAAAATTCAGAGCACTGCAATCACAAACTTTGTGGTTTGGTCATTTCTGTTGTGTCTGACTCTTTGTAACCCCATTTGGGGTTTTCTTGGCAGAGATATTGGAGTGGTTTGCCATTTCCTTTTCCAGTTCATTTTATGGCTAAGGAAACTGAAGCAAACAGGGTTAGGTGACTTGTCCAGGGTCCCTCAGCTAATAAGTGTCTGAAGCCAGACTTGAACTCACTAAGATGATTCTTCCTGACTCTAGGCCCAGGGTGCTATCCACTGTAATACCTACCTGCCCCAACCTAACAATGTATAGGGTCCCAAAAGAAAATGGGCTAATTAGGTAATGGATTTCCTGTCACTGGAGACGTTTAAGCAGAGGTTGAATGACACTTGGAGGAATATTGTAGAAGGGACTTGAGGAAGTGATTGGATTAGATGACTTATAAAGGTCTTTCCATGTCTGGAACTCCATGCTTCTGAGAGTCTAAGGCACAAAAATGAATAAATCTTCTGAATGAGAAGTTGTGTTGGTGTGCTTTGGACCCGAAGGGCAGTCACAGTTCTAGGAGCTTCCTGTGTCATTAACGAATGTGTCTATTATTTCTCAAGTTTAAAGAAGCTTATCCAGGGAAAGGAAGCTTTTTGCATTTTCACACCAGATTTTGCCTCTAGAGAACTAGAATACAAAATAGAAAATGAGAACAAAGATGTTTCTTAAGAAGTGAAAACCCCAAAGCCAGACCATCAAGCACGGCAAATCGTGCCTTAATTATTTTAAGGAACCCATTGTTAAGTCATTTCACTGACTTCAAGGACTCCAAACACATTAGCTAGGGACAGAGAATCCCAAACCCTTATGACATGGCCCCAGTGTTGTGTCCGGGGGCAACTAGACATAAATCTTTTCGCCAGACTAATAGATTGCCCTGCCAGGAGCTCATCACCAGCATCTCAGAGGCTAAGTGCCTTGGATATCTACCCATCACACCCCCAAAAGCAAATGGCCAAAGGACATAAGTGAGATCTCAAAACTGAGAGGTCAAACATATTGAACAAAATCCTCTACGTTAGCAGTTCTCAGAGTGTGGTTAGCCCAGGAACCCTTTGAGGGGGTCCAAGGGGTCAAAACTATTTTCATAATACTGTTGAGACATTATTTGCCTATTTTTTCCTAACTGAATGTATATGAGGTTCAATTTTCTTCATCTATTTGAACCAAAACAACATGGACTGGATGCAGAAGCAGATATGAGAGTCCATCTGTCTTCTATTAAGCCAGATATTAAAGAGATCTGCAAAAAGATGTAAAACAATGCCACTCTTTTCACTGTTTTTTCTGAAAACAGTTATTTTTCCAAAAGTAGGTTATTTATGCTAACATGTAATGGATTTATTATTGTTATTTAAATGAGTTAAAAAGTGTTTTAAAAATTATTAGTTTTCATTTCTAATATGGTAAATAATGATATTTATAACCCACATGAAACTGTTTGGGGTCCTCAATAATTTTTTGAGTATAATAGGGTCCCGAGTCCCAAAAGTCTGAGAACCTCTGCCCTAGATTTTAGGAGTAATTCTTCTGGGGCAAATTAAAGGCTTGCCAAAGGTAAGCATTCTAGGCTTCCAGGTAAACTAGTTAAAGGCAGGGCCTAGGTATCCTTCTCCTCAACCCCCAGAGAAAAGAGCACAGACATAGGCCTACCTAGAGTGAGGATCTAGGAAAGATTTGCACTTGAAAGACAAATGCCCCAAAGACAGGGAGGATGAACCAGACAATTTTGGCCACTGCCTCTCATTCTTTTCTCCATCATCAAAGAGAAGCTACTTACTGACAATAGCAAGGCTAAAAATCATTTGTTTAAAAACAGCTTTCGGGCCTGATTGCTGTTCTCAGTACATGAAAATATGTCTATACTTCAGAAGTCTGGTTACATGTCCAAAGTCTCACAACAGAACACGGAGCCAAGTTCAGTAAATACTTTTCATTTACTAAGGGCAGGAGTCAATGCATCTTCAAGAAGAGGAAGAAACCCAATTTGAGAATATCTCCTCCCTGCTTGCTCTGTGTGCACATGCACACACACACACACACACACACACACACACACACACACACACACACATAGATACACACACAGACACAGACAGACAGAAAGACAGACACATGCTCCCTACCTGTTCCATATTGTAGAATCAAAGAATATTAGAGCTACAAAGGATTGTAGAAGGCATCGAACCCAACCTATCCATTTTACAAAGGAAGGACCTGAGAAAGGGAAATGACTTGCCCAAGATCACTCAGCTAACCTAGGGTCTGCAGAATCCAAACCTCAGATTTATCATTACCCCACATTTCCTCCATGAAGCCTAGCCTGGTTCCCCTTGTGGGTAATTATCATACTTTGTCTTTTACCTTTCTAATATATTTTTATAATATCATGAGTTATTAGTTCAGGTTGGAGAAGGAAATGTGAAACCGCTCCAGTATCTTTGTTGAGAAAACCCCAAGCGGAGTCACGAAGAGTCAGAAACTATTGAACAACAAATTTAAGGCAGCTAGCTGGCACAGTGGATAGAATGCTGCTGGGCTGGAGTCAGCAAGACTCATCTTAGTGAGTTCAAATCTGGCCTTGGACACTTACTATGTGACCCTGGGCAAGTCATTTAACCCTGTTTGCCTCAGTTTCCTCATCTGTAACATGAGCTGGAAAAGGAAATGGCAAACCACTCCAGTATCTTTGCCAAGAAAACCCCAAATGGGGTCACAAAGAGTGGGGCATGATTGACAAACAACTGAATGACAACATAAAATCATTATAGGAGCTTGTGGCTTATCATCCCACTAAACTATAAACTGCAAAAAGGCAGGAAAATGGACTGAATAAATTGTCTACTTCTTTTGGTGCCCAACACATGCTTTGTTAACTTGGTTTCTTTTTGTTGTTGTCATTTTTGAATGAATGAAAGAATAAACTGAAAGGAATAGAATGGAATGGAATGTTGTCCTGCCCTAAGGCAGAATTTAGTTGGGTCAGTCTTTAGCCCTGACCACACACAGGCAAGCAAAAAGCAGCTCTGGACAGGAGCTTACCAGCCAGAACAAATCACCTCCATGTGTACACACAGGCAGAAGGGCATTCAGATAAGAGAACTTCCTTGAGCTAGGGGTTGGCAACCTGTAACCTATGGGTCAAGTTACTTGGCGCATGGCACAGGCGCCGCAACAATGATCCCCTCTCAGCTGCCAGGAGGATTCAGCAGCTGGCTCAGACTCCCATCCCTCTCACACGTTAGTCAGCAGGAGTTCAGCCTCTCTTGATTCGCAAGTCTGCAGGCTGACCCCCACATCCAAATGTTCTCCTTAGGATTCAAGGCAAGTGGTTAAGGATCCCATCCCTGAAAGCCATCAGTAATCCCTTGACTCATCATTCTCCAAGGGACCCTAATATTCCAAAAAGGCACTAAAGCCACAGAGATGCATAGGAACAAATGGATGTAGGGTTTTAGTCTCATCTTAGTATTATAGGAAAATTAAATTCCAATAGTAGGATCTCAGAGCTGAGAAGGTTCCAAGGGATCATCTAGCCTAATGGCACATGCAGTGCAGGAATTCCTTTCACAGTAGCCCCAACAGGTGATCAGTTTTCTATCTGAACACCCCCAGTGACTGTCTCACATGGTGGTCTGTTCAATTGTTGGACAGAGTTAATAACCAGGAAGCTCCCCTAACCATTTACTCCTCCTGAGAGCCAAAGCTACCTAGGATTCCCTAACATTTTAGGTTGGAGAAGGTAATGGCCAACCACTCCAATATCCTTGCCAAGAAAACCCCAAGTGGGGTCACAAAAAGTCAGAAACTACTGAACAACAAATTTAGGGCTGCTAGATGGCATAGTGAATAAAATGCTGCTCCCTCACACCCTGGATCCCCAAAGAGTATTGCCCTCCCCCATTTTACAAATAAGGAAATGAGACTCAGGATGGTGATTTGCCCAGTCACACAGCTAGCATATCTCAGAGCCAGGTCCTCTGGTTCCAAATCCAGCATGATTTCTACTGTATTGTGCTGCTCAGGGATCCTTTTGCCTTCTCTTCCTCAGGCTAAACTCCCACAGTCCAAAAACCTTTTCTCACAGGACATGGCTTTGAGTCATTTTAACCTCCCAGAACCACTCCAAACTCTCTTTCCCTAATTCCACTTCCAGTGTCTCTGCCCTTCTAGGCACATCCTTTCAGAAAAGAGAGTCACTTACATATAAAATCATTCCAAAGTATGTGATATTTGGGTTTTTTGCTCATAAATTAATATTTTAATAGAAAATATTCATACAGTAAACCTACCTTGTCTCCTAGCCAAATACTGTTAAGGACTAGCCCTATTGCAACAGAAAACAAGGAGAACTGTTCATTCTTCCCCCTTCTTGTGAATATTAACAGGAATTCCAAAAGCCACTGAACCCCTTGGGGGAATGTTCCACAAGCCTCCAGGAGCCAAGGTCTCCTAAAGGGAGCCTTTGGGTGATTTGGCTGAACTACTTCTTTTCTCTTTTTATTTCTCATTGCAACATCAACAATGTTAATAATAGATAATATTTATATAGCACTTACTATATGCTAGACACTGTGCTAAACACTTGACAAATATTATCTTATTTGATGTTCACAACAGTATTGGGAGGTAGGTGTTATTATCCTTATTTTATAGATGAGGAAACTGAGGCAAACAGAGGTTAAAAGATTTGCCCAAGGTCACAAAGCTAGTAAGTGTCTGAGGCTGAATTTGAACTCATTCTTCCTGACTCCAGGTCCAGGGCTCTATGCACTCTACCACCTAGCTGCCCCTGCAGAAGCTCTCTGACAGGGTAAGGGATTGGGGGGAGGATATATTCAGAAATGAAAGTGATATGAAAACAAAATATCTCAACAAAATGTCTTTTTTAAATAAAAGGGGAAGGAAGAGAGGGCATCGTTTTAAGGGAAGGTCTAACTCAATGATAGAATTCCAGTTATCCTTGGGAAAGATATTGAGAGGTATCCTTTACATCAGGCCAGGGTAGAGAATGTTTCTCTCCTTCTGTGTAAGACTAGCCCTGCTTTCCCCTTCCCCTGATCACTGCCCTGTACACTGATAATTCACAGACTAACTTGACCAAGAGACTGGCATTTTCAGTAATCACATACAAATTCACCAGAAATTTTGGCCACCACATGCCTCTTTCCCTTTCTCATATGACTGATGAAGCTTAAGCAAAATAAAGATGACAGTCTGTGGTCTTGGAGCAGCAAGTGAACACAAATTCCCTTGTAATCACTTTCTTTTTTCTTGTCAGAGGAAATAGAGAGGAACTAGCCATTAGTTGACATTGAGGGTGTTGCTCCAGGTCCCAGGAGGAGGGATGGATACAAACCACCACTTCAGACTGAGTTCCTTCAGAGTGCCCCGGGGAGAGGGGAATCACCAGGAGACCTACTCAGAGGCATCCTCTTCAAAGAGCAGGTTGCTCCCCTGGGATCTTCTTAAAGATTTCAAGCTGGAAAGAACCTTGGACAGCCCTTCATTTTATAGATGAGGAAGTTGAGGCCAAGTAGGGCAAAATAAATGGCACAAAGACCCAAAGATAGTAATCACCAGAGGCAAGATTTAAGCCCATGTTTTTCTGACTCTAAGTCTAGTACTCTATCCACAACAACACATTTGGTTTAGTCATAGAATCTTAAAGTTGGAAGTGACCTCAAGAGATAGCCTAGCCCAACTCCTAGTTTGTTAAATTAGGATTCAACTCTACAATATGCCTGATAGTTTATCATCCAGCCTCAGTGATGACTCATTCACAATTCAAATTGTAGTCATGTCATTGATTTGTTGTGTAATGTTGGGCCAATTATGTCCCTTCTCTGTGCCTCAGTTTCCTTTTCAGCAAAATATGAGGACTGGACTAGATGACCTCTAAGATTCTTTCTGGTTCTGGCTTTCTGCAGTTCCTTATGCTAGATTCTCATTTTCAGCTTATTTTTAGAGCTAGAACTTCGGAGCTAGAAGAGATCTGATAGACCATCAAGTCCAATCTCCCTTTTTTGACAGGTGTATGTATACGATTCACTTTCAAAAGAACCTTCCACATGAGAATCCAAACCTACTGTACCCCTCAGATTGCACCTGTGAGGTATCTACTTCATCCTTCTTTAACCAGACTTGGGACAAAAATGAAAGAAACTCCTGGATTGATGTCAGTGACAAATACCAATAAGTACTTCTCTATAGTTCATCCATTCTGATCCCATGGACTCTCGCTACAATTATTCATAATTCGCTGAATCCTAGATTCAGCTTAAGCAGAATTTGGTGCAGGTGTTCACAGGGTTCCTTGAGGTGACATCTCTTCCAGTGCTAATGTTCTAGTCGGACTGTTGGATGTCAGAAACAAAGTTTTCTTTATAAAAACTTCTCTTTGAACTGCAACCAATACCAACAGAAAAAAGGGACCATAGACATCATCTCATCCAATACCAACTAGAAGGATGAATCCCCAGCTAAGACATTCCTAACCTAAGGTCTTCCTCTTAAAGACTTTTTTAAATGAGGAACTGACTGCATCTCAAAGCAGTTTGTCCCATTGCTGGACAGCTCTTGTTATCAACTAGTAGAGAAGAATCCTTAACATCATCTATTTGTTGGGAGACAGAATGTTTCATTTTTGTCTTTCCATCCCCAATACTTGGCACAGAACCAAAAACAGTATATGCTTAAATAAATACTTGCTGAATGAATGAATGAATGGATGGATGAATCTAAAGAGTTAAGCAATGTGGAGCCGCATATTCAGAATCACTCACAGCAAATTCAATCTCAACCCTACAGAGAAGGGCAAAGTGAGGCTAGAACTTCCGTAGCCCTGCTGAATAAGGTTTGATTGTTGGATGATCATATGTCTTTTACCCTTCTCCCAAGGGTTCTTGTTGGTTTATAGAAGAAACTGCATGACATTAGGCTTAGCATTAGAGTCAGGTTAGGGTCAAGATACAGACTTGGTTTAAGATTAGGGCAAAAGTTAGCAAGGATTTACAAAATGTTTTCCTCACAACTACACTATTGTCCTCTGTACACCTTAAGGTGCAGTCTAAATGTGAGTTATTGTCATGCTGGTTAGATTAAATTAGAGTAAGGCCTCAGGGTAGAAATAGAGGCAGAACTAAGGCTCAGTGTTTCTTTAAGGATGAAATAACACACAGAATAGATTTAATTGCTATTTACACCATGTTCAAATCTCCTGCCTCACCAGGATGCTTATACGGCAAAATCTAGCATGTGCTCTCTTCTTCAGGATGTGCCTTTTTGTATTAAGACAGAATTTTTGGTTCCAAGGGAGATCAGTTCCGTCCATCACTTCCTAATGACAGGACCAACCCTTTTTTTCCTCATCATTATTTCAGGTGGGTATACTCCTACTCATTACCCAGGCTGTCCTCTACCAGAAGATCACAAGCACCCTCACCCACCCCCTCTGCTGGTTTGTCTGGGACCACAGTCCAATGAAGGTTCCTGGCGTGGATTGCCTCCAGGGGCTGTACCATTCTCTCTGCCTGTGACATCACCAGAAACAAAGTCTACCTTTAATAAGAATCCTTCCCTCATTGCAGAATTGTCCCTGATTGCATTTTGTGCAAAACACAGACACGGCAAACTTGAGCCACCACCAAGCTCACATAACCCAGCCTGACAGGCTACAGTACACAAAATCCCACCCACCTCCCTCTATAAATAGGCCTGTGTAGGAGCAACAGTACTCACCAAAAAAGTTCTATCGCAATTATATTTTTAAAAAGAAAAAGTAAATCAATAAGGATGCCCCCCTCCCCCTTGGAAGCTTCTTTGAGCTGGATTTTATTTAAACTGACAGGCACACTCAAAATAACTACAGGTCTTTGTTTCCACACTTCTCCTGGAGAATGCCTTCCCTCCTTAAACAGAGTGTGAAAAGTTAAGGACTTATTTAAAGACTGACCCTGTCTTCATTCAAAACACTACTCATACCCAAGAGCAGGCTGCAGCTTCCTAGATATGATATTCTGCCACAGTCTGTCTTGTCGAATTCAGAGACAGTCCCCAATTCTGGGCCCCCTCCATTTGTACATTTGATTTACAACTTGTAAGCTGAAGAAACAAACTGGATTATCATGGCCCTCCATTCTGCTATCTGATTCCTTCCATCCACCCCCACAATATGCCCAACCAAGATTCCAAAAACAGTATTGTTTCCCATGCATCTAGAGCTGTCTAGAAAGTTGATCAAAGTTTCCTAAATCTTGTTTAGCTCCTAATAACCAGGAAAACTGAACTACATGCAAAGTCATTCTTGGGTAAACTCTCAAGCCTGTACATATGGCCATTTTCTCCCCAGTACCAAAGAATTTGCAAAGGACTCTCTTACCATATACATTAGAACCCAATCTGATCTCGAGTCCTTTGCAGTAAGCTGATCTTCCCTACACCTGTCAGATCCACAATTGCTTTTTTTAGATTCTCTCCCCACCCTTAACCTCTGTACTTAAACCTTCACACTTGCAACTTAAATCTGTTGGAGGTCAGAGCCTCCATCTGGAATGACTAATATTCATTAAAAAATCATCCATTCGCTCAATAAGTTTTAAGTGCCTGCCATGTGCCTAGCACTGTGTTCCTAGTTGGGTAGGCATACAAAAAAACTCAAAAAAAAAATTAGTACTCCCCCTTAGGAACTTATATTTCTCTAGCTATGCAGACCCAGGATTTTAGCAGGTTGAAATATAAAATAATTCTGTAGTTTGAACTGATCTTATAAAGTTAGCCCTAAATAACAGAAGTGGTTTGCGTTGCAAGAAGGAATAAAATTGTATTGGGAGAGAAGGGAATGTATAGAAAAGAGGCAGTGTTGATTGCAAAAGGGGGATTGGGATTGTCCTTTAGGACTCATGAATGGACCATGACAATTGAAAACACAGAAGAGGCTAAAAATAACTTCTTGAGGTGATGGAAAGAGGACACACTCTCTTGAGTCCTGCAGATAAGTTAATGCCCATTTTCATTCCCAGAGTGATCAGAATCAATATAGAAATTCAACATAGCATTAAGTTTAGACTCAGGTTCTATGTTGTTCCTACTGGTCTTTTAAGAAGAAGACCCTTGTCATAGGACACAGAAGAAGGATTGCCTATCTCTGGTGCTGAAGCAAAAGCTAACCTAGAGATGGAACTTTGTTGCCCGAATGATGGAATCCACCTCCAACATTTCTCATTCACTGTACCTGACCCTATTTCTATCCAAATTACACTCACATCTCTCCTTGGAAGGTAGAGCTCCCTGATGTCTTCTGCAGAGATGCTTTCCTAGGTATTCTTACCTTCCCTCAAATCTCTTTGGGTTTTTCCTCTTCCATAAAGAGCCAAGTAAAATCCATTCAGATTGTAATTCACATCTCAAGACAGGAAGGTGAGTTGGATATCTGGATACTTTCAGAGATAAATCTCTCTCTCTCTCTCTCTCTCTCTCTCTCTCTCTCTCTCTCTCTTTCTCTCTCTCTCTCTCTCTCTCTCTCTCTCTCTCTCTCTCTCCCTCCCTCCCTCCCTCTCTTCCTTCCTCCCTCCCTCCCTCCCTTCCTTCCTTCCTTCCTTCCTTCCTTCCTTCTTCCTTCCTTCCCTCTTTCCTTTCTCCCTCCCTTTTCTTTATTTTCTTCCCTTCCTTCTTTACTTTTTTTACTTCTGCTTTTCCTTGTCTTTCATCCTTCCCTCCCTCCTTCCCATCTTTATTCTGTTCCCTCCCTTCCCTCTTTCCTTCTTTCCTTCCCTCTTTACATTTATATCCTTCCTTCCATTCTCCCCTCCATCCCTTACTTATCTTTCCTTTACTTCTTTCCTTCCCTTCCATTTTTCTACTCTTTCCTTCCTTTCTCTCTTTATTTTTTTACTTCTGCTCTTCCTTGCCTTTCTTCCTTCCCTCCCTCCTTCCCATCTTTATTTCTTTCCCTCCCTTCCCTCTTTCACTTTCTTTTCCTCTTTACTTTCTTCTTTCCCTCCTTCCTTCTTTCCCTCTCTTTTTACTTGTTTGTATTCTTCTTTCTTTCCTTTCTCTCTTCTTCCTTTCATCACTCCTTCCCTCCTGAACTCAAAGAAATATCATTTGCTGTTATGTCCACTTCCTATATTAAAAAACAACAACCCAAAAGTAGGTAGAAATCTCTAACAATCCCCAAACAATGCTTTTCCTCTGGCTAGCTTACAAAAAACTAAAATTCAGATGCAAAGATTGACGTAACTGAACAAACAAAACAAACCCACACATACAAAAAGAAGTGCCAGCAACTTGGATGAGAGAGAGGGAGAGAGAGAGGAACTTCAGGATACAAGCTAGTCCTATGATCAGTTTAGGTTTTTTTTCTTTACAAATACCTCCAAATGAAAAAAAAAATGGGAAGGAGATATTTATTGAGGGCTGGCCCTGAACTCATTCCACCAACTGAAGGGCTAATCTCAACAAGTAGATTTATCTACTGGATTTAGGATCCTAGAGCCTTTTATCCCTTAATTCTTCAATATTGTCACTTGGACCAATTTCCTTTCCAATGACACAGAAGCCTGATGGCAAGAGATTCCACTTCTCAAAGAGGGTCCATATCATATACAAAATGGGTATATGTGTGTCTGGGCAGGGGCAGGGGGTGGGGAGAGTAAAGATAGTGGTTGCAAAGTCTCATTTACAGAAAGATAGATTCTACACAAACTCAACAGAGCCTCTAGACACTTAGAACCCTTAGGCACAAGAAAAAAAATCTACTGTTCATCTCCCTTATTTCTTGGTATAACATAGCAGCCCCTTCTCCCATTCCCAACAGTTCATCCTCCTCAGATGGGAGGATGATAACCTGGTTTAGAAGGGTTCAGGGAATCCAATTCACCCAGTGTTTGGATTTTAGAAAAGAGAAACATCAGTTTTTATTACCTTTTTTGGAGCTCAGATTCCTCATCTATATTTAATATTTATACAGCAAAATGCACAAGGTCAGGAAAATGTAAATAAACATTGCTCATCCTTATTTCTTCTTGTCTTCCTAACTTTGACAAGGAAAGTTAGTGTGGTCGGCTTTTTCACCCCTGCCTTGCTGCTCTCAACACCAAATCACTCCAGCTCTGTGCAAACTAAAAACTGAGAGACATCCAACGCCCCTAGCAACCACAATGGCACAGCTGCCTGAATAAACCCAGGCCTCAGAAATGCAAGACTGCAAAAGTGGGGGTGGGGGTGCCTGAACTGATACTGGGAATATCCACTAAACCAGGCAACTGCAGCTCACTGCCAAGGAATCCACAACATCTATCATGGAGCAATCTGATGTTCAACCTATGTGTCTTCATACAACCCCTGCCCCATTCTCCCTCCACACAAAGCGAGAGCTCTCAAATTAACAAAGAATTTGCCAGAGCTTCGGAAAGCCTGACTTCTTAAGATTTCCTGGCCATAATGACAGACAATTCTAGTATCACACATGACTTTTCTTGCTTGTGTCTGAAATTCAGTTTTCTACTTGTCACAAAAAGAACACGTTTCTCTATGGTTGGAGATGAAATCAGCTGGGGAGATGAAAAAGGGGAGCAAGGGGTCTGTCTTCTTCTCCCATCTGAAGTTGGAATTAGTCCTAAACATTTCCAAATTGAACCACAACAGGTTCACAGTCAACTCCACCCATCCGCCAAACAGTCATCCTTGCTGCAAAATGAAACATACACACTCCCCTTAGAAAACAGTTGCATGTTTATGCCTGTGTTCTGCCTGCCTTTGTACTCTTTTAAACAAATACTTCTTTTTCTCTCTCCTGTTTTGGGATTTGGTAGGTTCTCCTTCTCCTCCTCTAAGGACTTTGCAGACATACAGGTAAATAAGTGTCAAAGAAGTTCCATTTCACTGATTCCTGATCAAGTGCAGGTGAACTGTTATCTTTTCCCCACCATACAAATTTACCTAGTTTCCTAATGAGAGAGAAGTGTGAAGTGGAGAGAAGCCACAAGACTACATTCTCCTTTTCCTACTTGGATAGCCTAACTCTTTTTGAAGAGTAAAATCATGTTAACATGCCTTTGCAGGGACTCCCTACAGAATCGAGTTAGAAAATGCCCTGCCACTCATATCACTTCTGCACAGAAAAGGAGATCAAGGGATCAGGCTTCTCCAATATTGCTCCAGGAAGCCAAGGTCTCTAACAACTCAAGCAGAACAACGCGATGCTGGGAGACATCAACGTGTAACTAACTGCTTTGAGTCCATCCCAATCATTCACACCAAGTTTTCCCAAGCGCCCCTGGCAGGTGGGCTTCCCAGGCCACAGGCCACCTTCCCTGAGAGACACGTAAAAGCTTCGGTTCCCAGGCACCCACCCCAAAGCCCGTAGGTCCCTCCCAGGATGCAAAATCCTGGAAGGAAAAAGGATTCTTGGTGTCCAGGCAAGGCAGGGCAGGGCAGGGGAGGGCAAGGGGGTCAGTTATGCCCCTGGAGCACTTCGCAAAGGAAGGCAGGGCAGCCCACCTCTCCTCTTTCCCTTTCGGATGCCGTGGCCACTTCGCGCCTAGCAGCCTGAGCCCTGTGCGCCCTTCTTTATGAAGTAGCGGCCCAAAGGGGGCATAAGGACTAGAAGGGAAGGATATGGGTTACAGACCAGTCTGAGGCACCAGCTCCGCGGCCGCGAAGTCTGCTTGAGGCAGAAGAAGACCGTGGCGGCCAGAGCCGGGTAGGGGACTTGCTCGTCGTCCGCGGCGCCCAGCTCCGGCTCTGGCTCTTGCTCGGGCTCGGGCTCGGTCGCCGGCTCCGCCGGCTCCTCCGGTTCCGGCGCGCGCTCACGCTCCAGCTCCCGTTCCCGGGCAGAGGACGCCCCCGAGGCCACGCTGCCTTGGAGAGACTTGCTGCCGCTGGCCGCATCCTCCTCCTCTTCCTCCCCAGGCTGGGAAGCCTGGACCGACGCGATGGGCACCCGGACCTCGTCGCTAGCCAGCGGCTGCAAGGGCTGTCTCCTCTCGCCATCAGTCATGATCGCGGGCGGCACCTGCGGGGAGGGAAGGGGGAGGGGGAACGACAAAGGCAGCGCTGACCCTGGTGGGTGGGGGGGCTACACCTCTACTCCCTCCCCCCGCCGCCCCCGGCCGGCCCCGCCCCAGACAGCCGGGGAAGGGGGAGGGCAGAGAGAGAGGGACAAAGGGGAGAGGGACTGGGGCTGAGGGTGGGGGTGGGGGTATTCCCAAGTGCCGAGGACAAACTAGGGGCCGGGAGGCGGTGGCAGAAATGGAGCCTAAGGACGTCCAGCGCCCTACTCCCTCCCACCTCTCCCCCGACTTCTCCCCACAGAGAGACTCCTCCAGAGCAGAAAGCCGGCCGGGCCGGCGGGCGCCGGGGGCTGGGAGCGTGTGCCACGCCGCCGACCCCCGCCCGAGGCCGCCTCAGCGCCTTTGTCTTTCGTATTAAAGCAAATGCTCACTTAGACCCCCCCCACCCCCCGCGGTACCCCAGCACCCGCTACTTTCCTCCCCCTGCTCTCATTACACCAGGCCAGGCTGGGCACTGGGCATTCGCCGTCCCCTAACCTACTGTCCCTCCAGGTTGGGTACGCTGGAAAACCGAAGGAGGAGGGGATTTCTGGAAGGAGGTACCCCCTCCCCCGAGTTGGATCCTGGCTTTGGGGAAGTTGGAAAGGGGTCCAGGGAGGCGGAAAGTGCGGGGCTACAGCGAGGCGGGCAGGGGGTCGAGCTGCGGGGGTCTTGAGTCCCGGGCCCGGGGACTAAGTGCCCTAGTGGCTCTTTCGAGGCCTCACCTGGGTCCGGCGACCAGATGGCTCCCCACGAGCATAGCCGTGACGTCCCGTTCACCGCGCACCAGGGCAGGGAGACACTTCCCGGGAAGCCAGGACGGCGCCCGCCCGGACTCCAGCTTTGTAAATCCAGCAGCCACTAGGAGAGCCCCGATTGACGGCGCGGTGGCGCGCGCTTCGCGTCTCCTTCGCTCGCTCGCTCCCTCGCGGTCCCTGTCTCTCTGTGTCTCTGTGTCTCTGTCTCAGGCTGGCTCAGTCCTGCCCCCACCTCCTCCGCCTCCCGGAGAGATGCGCCCTCCCCCTGCCTCCCAATTCCCGAGGCGGGCGGACGCGCAGCCTCGGGACCCGGGGTCGGGCCTCTGGGAAGTCAAGCTAAGGCGAGGACCCGGTGGTCAGCAGAGGCGCGAGGGGCCGGGATGCCGAGGCGCTTGGGTCGCCAGCTCCGGAGCCTCCCCGCTCCGCTCTGCTCCGCGCCGCACAGCCCAGCCCAGCACAGGAAACTTCGGCTTTACCAGCCGGAGGAGGGACCGAGGGAGGAGGCAAGGAGGAGGGGCTGGGAACCCGGTGGAGCCGGGAGGGAGTGGAGTGGGGTACGCGGCGCGGAGAGCGGAGGCAGGGTGGCGATGGAGCCCAGGTGATCCCGTCAGCGGGGTATCTCTCTCGCTTCCCTCCGTCCCTAGCTTTCCTCTCTCTTCCTGCTCTCTTTTCTTGCCCCCCTCTCTCTTCTCTCTCTTTGTCTCTGTTTCCTCTCTCCCCTCCCTCTGTACCAGTCTCTGCTGTGTCTGTCTCCGTCTCTCCCTTCTCCTTCCTTAGCTCAGGGTCTAGTTTTCTTCTCTACTCTTCCTCCCTCCTTGTCTATCTCTGTCTCTTTTCTCTCCCTCCTTTTCCTCTGTGTCCCCCTCCCCCCTTCCCCCCCGGTCCCGTTTGTTTTATCCTTCTGGACCTGTCTTTTTCTCTCCTCCTCCCCCGCCCCTTCTCTCTCTCTCTCTCCCCTTCCTTCCGCCTAATGCCCCTTTAGGTGACTGCTGGCTCTGGAGTCAAGGGCCCTGGGGTAGGGGTCGGAGGGCACATAAGATGTCTGATCAGGTGACGGAGTCCTGCTCCACCCTGCTCCCTTTCTTTCCCTAGCGTCAGTGTGGGGTCCCTGTCAGGTTCAGTATCTGACCCTTAAACCTTGAAGGAAGTAGGGGCGGAGGGCTTTTCCTTTTTCCTTCAGCAGGATTCCTGACCGGGGAGGGGATAGAGGAATAACAATTTTCCACTATCCTTCCAGCACCCCGACTTGCTCCTTGTCCCCTTGACCTCCACCCCACTTGAGCAAACTAAGAGAAGTAAATCTCATACCCTCTACTTCCCCGGCCCTAGATCTCCAGGGGGCGAGGTGAATACTGTGAGATGAAGGCAAGGACCCCAGACGCTTGTTTTCCTTTCTAAGTTTCAGGGAGGTATTCCACAAGCTTGCCTTGGGGTAATGGGATGCCAGAGAAGACGTGGACGTCTAGGCCCCACCCCTTTCTTCGCTAGTCCTCAGTAACTACAGCGGATAAACCGCAAGGAAGATTAGAGAAGCTTAAGAAGCTGGAGTAGCGACTTCAGAGTTTTGGGCAGATCTGGAGGGTTTACGTCCTCCTCCTGCCCTCTTTCTCAGAGTGTCATCAGGCGGAAGGGGTGCCCAAGGGGTCAGACGTAGGAGAGGCTCCTCAAGCACTGGAGAGTCTTCAGTACCCAGCGAGGTACCCAGCGAGGCTCCCCCTCCTGCGCCACGGCTGCGGGGTTTGGACGTTGCTCCCTACCGTAGACGAGTTCAGCCTCTGGCGATGTTTGCCTCCCCCCTCCTCATTCTCCCTTGTCTCTCCCATCCCCCCGCATCTATTCGTTTAATTTGCAAGTGCAATTCTCGGCTATTTCTGTTCTATCCTTCATCTCGCCACTTCTTTGGTCCGGCCTTAGGAGATGAACGCAAAGGGATCGCCAAGGCAGAGGAACTACAGGCAAAGTACCGGGTGAAGGAGCTCCGCTCCTCAGGAGTGTGTGTGTGTGTGTGTGTGTGTGTGTGTGTGTGTGTGTGTGTGTGTGTGTGTGTGTGTGTGTGTCTGTGTGTGTGTGTTCTATTGTGCTTCCCTGGGTTGTGTGTGAGGGCTGTCTGTTGTATCTTTTTGTATATCAAATGGAATACTGGAGGTAAGATGCATTAAAGTGCTACTTAAGACTCTAACAATGCTGACTGTTGGTTTGTTGTCCGTGTGTCTGGGGTGTGTTGAGAGCATTTATGGTGGATGTTAGTGCGTTGTGCTTGTGTGCGTGTGTGGTGCATTTATCTATGTGAGTTCCCGGGTGTGCAACACGCAGCCTTCCTGGAAGTACCCTCCCTTCCCCCAGGGGTACTGTGACACGCTGAGACCCCAGGGCTCTGGGCACTGGCCGAGGCTCGAAGTTCTCTCTACATGAGAGCATTGAGCTCTATTGAGCATTGAAATTGACCTCCCTCCCCCAACCTCCATGACTACGGCAGACATCTCTGGGAGGAACAAGCAGGGAAGCAAAAGTTTCCTCTCTTTTATGTGCCCAGTTATGAAGTGGACTACCTCCATCTGACCCCTTGCTTCCCACGGAGCCACAGTTACAACTAGGTCCTGTGCCTATTCTAGCAGCTCATCTTTCCTATGCAGCTGCCTTAATAGGTCCCCTAGGCAGTCCACTGCTACAGGTATAAACTGGGCCATGGGACAAGGTGAGACCAACCTTTCCTCTCCTTCCCCCACTTTCCTGCCAGGACACAACTTTTCCCCGAGTTAGATTTTACTTGGAACGTTAAAGATGTCAGGAACCTTATCTAATTCACTCCACCCCCATTTTACTGATGGGGAAACTGAGGCCCCAGAGAGATTAAGGAAGTTAGTTACCCAAGATCATACAGTGCAGGTGCGTGTGTGTGGGGAAGTACTAGAACCTGTTTACCCAGGGCTAACACCTCAAGAGCTCCTCTAGAGTCACAAAATCGGTCCATGGTTAGAGGAGGGGGAGGGACGCTCAGTGGCTGCAGAGATCGAACTCCAGCACCCTTTCAGTTTTCTTTATTTCTTCGTCCTTGCGGATAATGCTGATAAAGGTGGAAGTCAGCTTTCCAGAGGCCTTTCCAATAGGTGAAAAGGAGCCTCTACCCACACTGGGGCACTTAGGGTGACACAATGGATATAGTGCTGAGCCTAGAGTCAGAAAGACCCATCACTGAGCTCAGACATTTACTAGCTGTACCACCCTGGGAAAATCACTTAACCCTATTTGCCTCAGTTTCCTCATCTGTAAAATGAACTAGACAAGGAAATGGCAAATCACTCCAGTATTTTTGCTAAGAAAACCCGAAATGGAGTCACAGAGAGTTGGACACACCTGAAGAAACAAAACAAAACGACTTAACAACAACTCACACAGTTTTCAGGAAGTCACTTCATGGAGCAGTGCTTTTTGAAGGCCAGGGTTATGGGTCAGCCTGCTGTGCCCTAAGCCTTCCTCACTGCTATGGATTTCTCCGGGGAGCCAGGGCCTGGGGCAGCTCATTCTGTAGGAATCTGCCCAGACCTGGTATCCCATGGAGAGCAAGAGGTGACTCCTCTCATTTCTCTGAACCTGGGGTTGGAGCAGAAGCAGGTACAAGAAACCTTGGGGGCTGGAGGGATCATTTTGTTGATTTGTTGATTGTAGCAATCTCATTGCTAATTTGATAAATTGAGCTCCATAAATGGTTTAGGTCCCCAAAGTCTCAGTTTACCCATTTTTCACAAAAAAAGATGAAGATAATATTTTGGATGACACAGACTTGACTAATAGAGATTAAAGTCTCCTTAGAGGTTATCTCATTCAATCCCCTCATTTCACAATTTAAGGAAATGTCATTTTTGTGTGATGACACAATTTTGTATAATGACGCAAT
Source organism: Notamacropus eugenii (assembly GCF_028372415.1). Taxonomy (NCBI): domain Eukaryota; kingdom Metazoa; phylum Chordata; class Mammalia; order Diprotodontia; family Macropodidae; genus Notamacropus; species Notamacropus eugenii. The sequence goes on from NC_092872.1 coordinate 50,475,183, forward strand.
TGCTTAATGGTGAGACTGAGATTCCAACCCAGGCTTTTTATTTTTCCTCTGGTACCCTTTCCATGGTACTTTCTCCTTTTCTCTAGCTGTTTTTCAAGGCTACTCCATCTAAGATCTAATGAAGGAGCTTTGCTTCCTTCAAAATATGGCCGAGAATCCAGATCTCCTGACTCCTCACCCAATGTAATTCAATGATACCATCTGAAAGACCTCCATAAAAAGCCCCATGATCTTATAGGATTTGTGAAGAGTCATTTGCAGGCAGGAGTTGAAGCTCACATATAGAAAGATGGTTAGTGCAGCCAGAACTCTCTCTACCTTGGTAACAATCCAGGAGGTGCTCCCTGGGCCAGGCCCACATGCTTCTTACCAATCCTTCCTTTTGTATATGGGAACTTTTCAAGAAAAGAAAAACATTTACAGTGTTTCAGTGCTCCTACTTGACTTTGGAGGACCTCAGCTGGTAATTAAGATTTTCAAATAGCAATTAGAAGGCCAACCTGCTGAGATAAACATGGGAGGGGCCTAGCTGTCTATTTTAGAGCCCTGAAAACTGAGGATTCCCTAATTGAGAAAACGTAAGCCCTGAACTGGGAGTCAAGAGACTTGTGATCTGGTCCCCACTGTCACAAAGTTGCCATGCAACTGTAGATTAACTCCTTTCCCATCTTTGGGACTCAGTTTCCTTCTTATTAGAATGAATTCAATGCTGGTAATGTACATCAGAATATTTAAACTCCCCAGTTACCTCTTGGCTGCTCTTTTGGGATGCCATAACTTTTATTCTTCAGAGAAGGATGGTCCTCCAAAAATGTGTAACTATGACACCAGTCAATTAGCAAGCATTTAAGAGGCTTACTATGTGTCAGGCATTGTGCTTTGTGCTAGGAGTACAAAGGCCAAAAGAAAGCAATTGCTGCCTTCAAGGAGTTTCTCTTCTTTTGAAGGAAGCAACATACACACACACACATATACATATAAAAATCAATATAAATTATGCACAAAGTAAGTTGAAGGTAATTTTGGTGATGAGAGGGACTGACAGCTGGGGCTATTGGAGGTGGTTTTGAATTGAATTTTGAGAGAAACGAGGAATTCTGCTAGGTAGAGGGAAGGAGAAAACACCTTCCAGCTTCTGAGGATGCCTGTGCAAGGGCACACAGGTGAGAGATAGAATATTGTGCAGAAAGAAGGAAGAGCAAATAGGCTGGTTTGGCTGGAGCACAGAGGATATAAAAAAGAGCAACGTGTGATGTGGGGAAGGATAGCTTGCAGGTCAGTTGGGAAGCAAACAGAAATTCATATTCTTTTCCTAGAAGCAATAGGAAGCCATTAGGATATTTTGAGCAGGGGAGTAACATGGTCAGATTTTTGCTTTAGGAATATAACCAGAAGCTGGGCTGAAGATGGATAGAAGAGGGCAAAGACTTAAAACAGTGAGTCCATTTAGGAAGGCAAATGTGTTAAAAGGTGAGGTTTGTTCTGAGGAGAAACTTGGAACTCAAGAAAGCATTAGACAATTTCCCAAGAGCAGTCTTGCTTGCTTATCTCATCTCCAATTCAATTTTGGGTACACCTACATGTCCCAAAGATAAATAGATTCATTAGTAGATAGATACACTGATAGTTAAATAGATAGATACACAACTAGCTAGCTAGATACATAGATGCATAGACAAACAGGCAGATAATAGATAGTACAGATACATCTTATGGATTCTCAGGGCATTAAAGTCACGACTTATCAGAGATTCAAAATATACCAATAAGACCCTCCCATGTGTGTCTCAGCAGATTGTCCTCTCCTAATATCTACTTTATCTATCTATCTATCTATCTATCTATCTATCTATCTATCTATCTATCTATCTATCTATCCATCTCTCTCCTTCCCCTTCCTCATCCCCTTTCCCCTCCCCCCTTCCCCCTCCCTCCTCTCTCTCATGTATATTGGTGGGAGTGGTCATGTAACTGCATGTAACTGCAGTGTAGAGACAACAGGCATTTTTCACCCTTGTAGTTTTTCTTTGGGTGGCTAGGTGGCGCAGTGCATAGAATGTCCGGTCTGAAGTCAGGAAGATGCTATCTTAGTCACTTATGAGCTGTATCACCCTGTGCAACTCACTTAACCCTGGTTGCCTCAGTTTCCTCATCTGTAAAATGAGCTGAAGAAGGAAATGGCAAACCACTCCAGTATCTCTTCCAAGAAAACCTCAAATGGGGTCATGAAGAGTCAGACATAACTGAAATGACTGAACCACAAAAAGTCTTTCTTTTATGGATTCTTAGCCTGATTTGTTGTAAGCCACTGTGTACTTTATCGAGGAGTCCTTTTAATGTTTGGGGACTTGATGTGTCCAATCCAGTATCACCAACAATCAGTCACCCGAAGGAGCTCCTCATCCTTCTCTATCTTCCTTTTTAAACATCTGGGATGAGTAGACATTCCCCTTTATGATATCTCATCGCTGATCAGTGGGTCATTAAATCTAATTATCTTTGGTATTGCATTTATCAAAGAACTTTGTCTGATTTTAAGATATGTGTGAGGGACTCCTTGTTGATGAAGATCATGTAAGGCTACCTTTTTTCTCTGAGTCCAATATATCTTTTTAAAAATCAACAAACAATAAGTGAAGTAAGATTTAGTATCGTCTGCACCTTTTAATCAGTTCTGGGATAGCAAAGATATGATCAATAATAGAAAATTATCCATAAAAGACTTCCTATTCCCTTTTTCATATTTTCATCAAGGACACTTTTGTGGAACATACTAAAAAAGATTTTCTTCAGTCACCTTTTTGGGAAATTATAACAAAATTTCAGAGTCTGAGGTGAAATCAGAAGCCATTAATTCTAACTTGTCTTTGAACAAGAATGCCCTATTTCCTCAATATACCTGACCCCAGTTACTCATTTGACCTTTGCTTGAATATCTCAAATAGATATCTCAAATCTACCCCTAAGGTATTCATTCCATTTCTATACAGCTCTAGGAAATTTGTCATTACTGAAAGACTAACTGTACCACTTTCCATCTTCCACTCATTGCTCTTGATTCTGCAAGCCTAATCACTCTTTCACATGGAATGCTTTTTGGGAGAAGCAGAGTCTTCTCCAAACTAAGTATATGTACTTCCTTCAACCAACACTCTCATGGTATGAACTCAAGATTCTTCAGTATCCTAGTCAACCTTCTCTGCACATTGTCTAGTTAATCAATGTCCTTCTGAGAAGTAAAATGCAACACCCAGAAGTAAACACTACACTTCAGATGTGGTAGGTCGATAGAATAAAAAAAAACTGCTCCTCATTCTGGGCATTGACTAGAGCAGAAAATAAAGGGGGCATACTTAGTTCTAGACACTATGTCTCTGATTTAAGCCTGCTAAATTAAGTTTTTTGGGCTACTATATTATACTATTGACTTATATTGAGTTGGCAGGCCATAAAAATACCCATTTCCAGCCCCACCCAAAGGAACTGTGTTTTAGCTACACATTCCCCATCTCATACTTGGGAAATTCATTATTTGAACCCAAGTCTAAATTTATAATTTATGTTTGTTAAATTTAATCATATGCAGTCCAAAATTTGTAGCCTGTAAAGTTTTTCATGGAACTTGACTGTCATTTGTGTTTTACACATGTCGCTCTCAGCTTTATCTCATCTGGAAGTTTTGTGCATTTGCCACATATGCCTTTATCCAAGTTGCTGATAAAAATGTTGAACAAAACAGGGCCAAACAAGGATGTGGATAGCAATCCGCTACAGACCTCCTTCCTAGGTCATATCAGATGATTTGTGATAGCTCTCTGAGCCTGGTTAGCCAATCCATTCAACACCCACCTGATTGTACAATCATTTACTTACATACTACTGTCTTCCACAACAGCATGAGAGACTTTTCCCAGTGCTTTGTTGATCTTTCTTACCTTGGTTTATCTTTGAGTCCTTTTCACCTTCTACCTTTCCCCTTCCTCTTAGAGTCATTCTCTTTCAACTTTCCCTGCTTCAGTCTGTCTTTTTGCAGTTCTTCACTTTCTTCACCATTGGTTTCTTCTTTATTTTTTTTCAGGTCCTTCTTCTTCCATTTTCCCTTAAATACCTCCAAAATTCCCCTGGGCAAATTCAGTCTCTTGTCTGTCTAATTCAAAAACCCTACAAATCTCCTTCACAATTATTCCTCTTTCTTTATCTAAAATTCTTTTCCTGTTCCTCCCATGTTACATTTTCCCATTGTATATTTCCCATATTTTCCATGCAGACTAGAAGTGGGATGATAGATTACCTAAGATTTTTCCCATTGTTTTAGTATCCTACACTCTTTGAGGTAGTATATAAAAGGATTTATTAATACTTTCAAGTTTTTATCAACTTCAGCAAAGATGTCCTTATTGTGTATGTGGATTTGTCCAGTTGCCATTTCAAACCCAACTTAAGTTCCATTTCAAATTTATTTTATTGTGCATTCAAGATTTATTATTAGGGCCTAACATACACCTAAACACATGGAATTGCTTTCAGCTCAAGTTTCAATTCTACCTTCTTTAAGAGACCTTTACTGATTCTCTCCTGCTCTCCACTGCTAGTGCCTTTCCTCAGTCTCTCCTAGCTATCCTGTGTATACATATGTATGTATATGTATATTGTTGTTTGCATTATATATACATATATATGTATTATTACATTATACAGTATATTATACATATTATAAATACACTACATATATGTATGTGTGTATTGTGGTTTGCTTTATATATAATATATACATATATATTATACGGTATATTATAATATACATGTTATATATATTACATGCACATATACATATATATGTATGTATATACAATGTGTGTTGTTGCTTGCATGCTGTCTTCTTCACTAGAATCTAAGCTTCTTGTGGTCAGGGACCATGTTTTTGCTATTTTTGGTGTCTTAGCACTTAGTATAGTGCCTGGTACATGGTAAGCTCTTAATAAACACATGTTGGTTGATCAGCTGGTTTGTGGATTTCTTTACACTAATATATCTCCTTAATATGCAATGCTTCCCTTCCTTCATTTTCCACTTTCTGGCTCATTTTTGATTAAGATATGCCTTCTCAGAGCCACATTCCCATCATGGATCCTATCCCACTCGATCTCAATGATACCTTTGAGGTGGAATTTGCCTCTTTGCATTAGGATCTCTAGATTGCTTGTTACAAGTATCTTATGTGTTTGTGTGAAGGCACCTAAGACTGTGGTTATTATTTCTCACTCAGGGGATTCATCTTCTATGAATTACCAGATATCCCTACTGCTATTCTTCTTATGTTGTAGGCATTCTGGATGATATCTAGCTTGATAAGTATGCATAGTTGGTTTTCTTTTTCCCCTTCCTCTTCAGTTTAAAGTCCTTTTAGCTAGATTTGCAAGACACAAAGCAAATACAATTACATATACATGCTATATATGTACATATTATGTTTATGTGTGTGTGCGTGTGTGTGTATGTGTTTCTAGTTATCTACCTACCTATCTTATCTATCTACTATCTATATAAAACCTTGTTAAGTACACTCATTTTCTGGCAAAAAATCCATCATTCACTTTAATTCTTGACAAAAATTATAGACTATGTTATTTAAAGGGATGGTTAGCTAACATCTAGAAAGGAGATTAGTGATCATAAAGAGTCAATATAGCTTGATTAAGAACAGGTCGTAAAATAACCTCATCGCTTTTTCTGACAGGGTTAATAGATTGAATAATCAGTGGAATGCTATATATAGCATGCCCAGATTTTAAAAAATTTATTTATTTTTAGATTACAACATTTATTTCCACAAAATTTTGAGTTCCAATTTTTATCCCCATCTTTCCCCTACCCTTTAGTTCTGGTCTTTTCATCAAGAATGCTTGAAAGTCCTCTATTTCATTGAATGATCATTTTTTCCCTTGAAGTATTATACTCAGTTTTGCTGGGTAGGTAATTCTTGGTTTTAATCCCACTTCCTTTGACTTCTGGAATATCTTATTCCAAGCCCTTTGTTCCCTTAATGTAGAAACTGCCAGATCCTGTTATCCTGATTGTATTTCCACAGTACTCAAATTGTTTCTTTCTAGTTGCTTGCCATATTTTCTCCTTAACCTGGGAACTCTGAAATTTGGCCACAATATTCCTATGAGTTTCTCTTTTCGGGTCTCTTTCAGGAGGTGATTGGTGGATTCTTTCAATATTTATTTTGCCCTCTGGTTCTAGAATATCAAAGCAGTTTTCCTTGATAATTTCATGAAAGATAATATCTAGACTCTTTTTTTGATCATGGCTTTCAGGTAGTCCCATAATTTTTAAATTGTCTCTTCTGGATCTATTTTCCAGGTCAGTTGTTTTTCCAATGAGATATTTCACATTATATTCTATTTCTTCATTCTTTTGGTTTTATTTTGTAATTTCTTGGTTTATCATATAATCATTAGCTTTCCTCAGCTCCACCCTCATTTTTAAAGAACTGTTTTCTTCAGTGAGCTTTTGAACCTCCTTTTCCATTTGGCTGATTCTGCTTTTTAGAGCCTTCTTCTCTTCATTGGCTTTTTGGACTTTTTTTCCAATTGAGTTAGCCTATTTTTAAAGGTGTTATTTTCTTCAGCATTTTTGGGGTCTCCTTTAGCAAGCTGTTGCCTTGCTTTTCAAGCTCTTCCATGGCCTGAGCCCATTGCTCCCCTCCCCCCCAGGTCTGTGCTCAGGGCTGAGGTTTAGATCAGCTGCTCAGTTCCCCCAGGGGCTTTAAGCTGAGTTGCTCCCATAATGGAGGCTGCCACCAGACTCTGCCACTGCCACACAGTGTTGTTGTCCTGCTGCTGCTGCTGCTGCTATCTAGAGCCATGCTGGGGGTGACCCTGCTCCCCTCTCACCCAGCTGGGAAAGCCTTCTCACTGACTTTGAAGCTTTTTGCCCCGGAGGCCTGTTCCAGTCCTGTTCTTCCTGGCCAGGACTGAGCTCCACTTCACTCAGCATCCCATGGGATAGACCTTTCCTGTTGACCTTCCAGGTTATCTTTGGCTGGAGATCTCTTTCACTCTGTTCTGTGGCTTTTGATGCTCTTGAATTTGTTGAGAGTCATTTTTTACAGATGTTTTATGGGCTGTTGGGGAAGAGCTATAGTATGTGTGTCTTTCTACTCCACCATCTTGGCTCCACCCCCAGATTTTTTTTTTTTACAGGAAAACATTGTTCAAAAGTTCTCATGTTCTTCCTATAGAAAAGATGGAGAGATGTGAGCTGGGTAATAAGATCAAGTATGTGGATGTGGAACGGGTTTAATGGTGGGGCCCAAACAATAGTCAAGAATAGTTCAATTTCTACATGAGAAGAAGTTGGTAGAAGTTGTTCCATGGATTAGTGGCTTGGTTCTATGATGGTTAGTGTATTTATCAATGACTTAGATAAAGACAAACAGGGCATTGTCATTAATTTTAAAGATACTAAAAACCTGTGTGGGATAGCTAACCAATTAAATGACAGGGTCAAAGTCTGAAAAGATTTTCATAGGCTGGAATATTGGGTTGAATATCACAAGGATATAAATTTTATTCCTGGGTCCAAAAATATTAAAAAATCTGGATTGCCACTTGTCAGGTATGTTGTAGAAGGGATCCTTGCTCAGGAATATGGTGGATTAGATGATCTCAGAGGCACATTTCAAATATGAGATTCTTATTCTGTGATTCCATGAGTCACCAGAGTTACATAGTGGTGATCAGGTTTGAGTAATCTCCAAAGGTTCTTTTTTACCAGTAGGATAAATGCCTTAGTAGGAAAGCATGTTTCTATATTTTTAATGTCATGTTGTTAAATAACTGCCTTAGTACCTTCTCAGCAAGGAGTCACCAACCACCACTATTCCGTGCATCTTCCTCTCATTCTTTCTGGGTAAACTCCAGATAGCACCTTTCCTCTTTGGTGTTTCTTCTTTGGAGGATTCAACTCTCCTTCTATGGCAGGAGTTCTGAATGTGGGACCTGAGAACTTGATTTAAAACACATATTTCATATATATCTTACATATAAAACATGTATTTCAATATAATTGGATTCATGATTTAAAAGAAGGTTAAAAAGTCGTTCTCTACAGAAAGTCTCGTAATATATTACTCAGTTCCAAGTGTTCAATGGCCTTCTTCCTTTTCTCATCCGGGTCATAATCTTCTCTTGACATAGTTCAGAATTTCTTTCTTTATCTCACATCCCTTTTATTCTTTGCTTTTCCTTTGAAGATATTCCACTTTTTTTTTTAAAAGGAACACTTCATCCTCATGGATAACCACAGAGAATTAAAAGAATTGCACAATCCCTTTAAATTTTGTAGGAGGGTGACCAGTAAGCACACTTGGACCATAACAATTACTTGGCCAAAGATGAACTGTATGTTCTATGTAGATTGGTTGTTCTAGACTAGGCCTAGCTCAGGTCTGTTGAAGGATTCAGGCTTGGGATTAGAGTGCAATAAAATCCTTGAGAACAATAAAATGCAATAAAAATAACCTTACTTAGTATGATTAAAAAGAATATAATTTAAAGAGATAAAAATTATGTTAACCCAGATAAAAGGCAGCTCCTCTTTGCCTCTGTCTTTACTGTATCAAGTTAAGTAAGATAAGCATCCCTGGGAATTTCCCTAAAAGCCAATGCCTTTATGTCTCAGGAAGCAAGGAAGACAAAACTAATGATAATCACTCGAATGTCTTCCTCCCCATCTTCTCACTCCCCCTCCCCAAGGAATTCAGTGCAGATTATATCACAATGACATTTTTCTCTCCTGGTTCTCTTGCTACCTGGCTGTGCCTCCTTCTTTGCCAGAATCTTTTGCCAGGTCACATCCACTAACCATAGGTGTTGCTAAGATTTTGTCCTGGGTGCTCTTCTCTAGCTATACTAGCTCCCTTGGTCATCTCATCATTACATATGGGTTCAGTTATTATCTCTAAGCAAACACTTTTCAGATTTATTTATCCAGCCTGAACCTCTGTCCTTACTTATAGTCTTGGACTACCAACTGCCTATTGGACATCTTGAACTAGAAGCCCAAAGGCATCGCAAACCAAAACAGAACTCATTATCTTTCATCACAACCCTTATCTTTTCCCAGCTTCTTTTTTTTTTTTTTGCTGTCAAGGGCATTACCATTCCACCCAGGTTTAAAATCTAGGTGTCATCCTCAAACCTTCCCTTGCATTCATCCCACAGATCTAATTAGATGCCATGTCTTCTTTTGCCCTTCACAATATTTCTCATATAGATACACATCTCTCTACTCACAAAGCCACCAAGTGATATATAGGCCCTCATCACCTTGCACATAGACTATAGCTATAGCCTTCTGCTGCCTTTCCCTGCCTCAAGTCTTTCTCTATTCACCTGCCAATATTATCTTCTAAAGTACAGGTTTGATCATGTGAACGGCTCACCCACCCCTAACTCAAATTTCAATGGCTCCCTATTACCTTTAGGAATAAATGCAAAATTCTCTTGTTTAGATTTTAAAGCCCTTCATAGCCTGACTCCTCCCTCCCTACCAGATCATCATACACTTTCCTTCCCTTAATGCTGGGGATGGAAGCTCAATTCCATGAGGACAGTCTCAGGCGGGTAAAGGTGGGAACTTCTAAATCTTAGAGTTCTCACGAGGCCTCCCAGGAAACGGCTGGGAATCGAGGTGAACCGAGCTATCTCGTGTATTTCCGCCTCTTCCCGTGAGAAATGTGATGGGAGAGAGCATCCCTGCCCTTGAGACTGGCCCGGATCTGGGCACACCTATTGTTATCTAACAGGCACGGTATTCAGGTGCAAACTATACGGCAGGAGAGCTTAATTAGGGTCAGGAAAAGCCTGAAGGCACTCTTAGCGCTGAGGGGCCCTTACAGGACAGAAGGCCCCTTTTCCTCTCTCCGCTCTCCCCTCCCCCTCTCTCCCCACTTACACTTCTGCTTCCAATCTCTTATTGTAAGATCTTTGCCTCCTTGGGAGATTCCTCGCTCCCTCCTAAGGAAGAATTCCCCTGCACTTGTAACCAGAACCCTGAATAAAAGCTTAACCCTTGTTCGACTCTGGGAGGTCTCTTCTCTCATATGACTATCTGGTTTGGCCAGCCGAAGACCTGCGAGAGGTAAGGTAAGAAGACTCGGGTAGCCCTCAGGCCTCTAGGCCTGGCACCTTAATATATTTTATAATGCACAACATTGACCTATTTCTTATTGCTCCTGGCACATGACTCTCTAACTTCTATCATCATATATTTCACTGGCCTAGAATGCCTGAAGTGCCCTCCTCACCTTTGCCTTCAGCTTCCCTGGCTTCCTTTAAGTACTAGCTCAAACCGAACTTTCTATAAAAAGGTCTTTACAGGTCTTCCCTCCTCCCCCTTCTCTCTGAGATTAACTCCCATTTTACACAGGACATCACTTGTACAGAGGTAGTGGCTCATATCTTGCTTCCTTTTGTGAAGGTGAGATTCCTGAGGTTAGAGAATGTGTTTTTACCTTTCTTTCTATCCCTTGTATTTAGCACAGTGTAAACAATTACTAAGATGTTTGTTGACTGACTAACTGCCCACTCCTACTTACTACATTATTGCAAAATTACCTTGCTTTCTTTACATGCTGCATGCTAGACATGGTCAGTCTTTGTTCTTTCATTAGCTCATTTATGGGGAATTGTTGTGGGAGACATTATGTTTTATTCAGGTGAGACAAAATGGTATATGGATTGTTAGCTGCTGATGTCATCAAAATGGTTTTTTCTGGTAGTAATACTGTCATTTTCAACTGTTTACTTTTTTCCTAAAACAAATTTTATTGATATCTTGTTTTGCTTTTGTTTCATATGTCATATTATATTTATAAAAAAGAAAACCACTACCCACCTAGCAATGGGGTTCCACTCTTTTAAAATGTACTATTTTCTTATTTTTAACATTCTTAAATTGTTTTTTAATTTTCAAATTCTTTCCTTCCCTCCTAACCTTCCCCCAACCACTAAAAAGGTAAGAAATATGATATTAATTAATTCATGTTGCAAGAAAAGCAAGACAAATCAAGAAAGTGAAAAATTAAGCTTTAAACTGGATTGAGAACCCAACAGTTCCTTCTCTGGATGTGGACAGCATTTTTTACCATGAGTTCTTTGGAATTGTCTTAGATCGTTGTTTTAACCAGAATAGTGAAGTCATTCACAGTTGATCATTGTACAATATTACTATTACTTGTGTACAATGTTGTTCTGGTTATGCCCACTTCATTTTGCATCAGTTCATGTAAGTCTTTCCAGGTTTATCTGAAACCATCCTGCTCATCATTTCATATAGAACAATAGTATTCTATCAATCATATGCCACAACTTGTTCAGTCACTCCCCAATTGATGGACATCCCCTCAATTTCCAATTCTTTGCTACCACAGAAAGAGCTGTTGCAAATATTTTTGTTCATATAAGTCCTTTCCTTTTTTTTTGATCTCTTTGGGATATAAATCTTATGATAGCATTTCTGGGTCAAAGGGTATGTACAGTTTTATAGTCTATTGGGCATAGTTCCAAATTGTTTTCCAGAACAGTTGTATCAGTTCACAACTCTACCTATCGTTATTTAGCGTCCCAATTTTCCCACATCTCTCCAACATTGGTCATTTTCCTTTTCTGTCATATTAGGCAGATAGATGTGAGGTAGTTTCTCAGAATTGTTTTAACTTGCAACTTTCTAATCATTTGTAATTTAGAGCATTTATTCATATGTCTACCAATTACTTTGATTTCTTCATCTGTGCCTGTTCATATCCTTTAATCATTTGTCAACTGAGGAATGCCATTTATTTTTATCAAGTTGACTCAGTATTCTATATATTTGAGAAATGATGCTTTTATCAGAGAAATTTGCTTCAAATTTTGTCACAAATTCTTCCTTTATCCATAGAAATGACAGGTAAAACTTTCCATTCACCCCACGATGTCTCTTTTTACGTCTAAATCACATACCCATTTTGACCTTGTTTTGTACCTCCTAAAATTTCCCCTGTTTCCCCTTCCTTCCCTCTTTCAGAAAGCCATACCTTATAACACAGAAAAAAAGATGAAGAAAAAAGAAAAAATTAAGCAAAAACTGATTAATACTTCTAAAAACCTGTGACATTATTTGTAATGTTTCATATCCAAGGATCGCTGCTTCTATAAAGGAGTAAAAGAAGAAACTTTTCATCTTTTCTTTGGGCCTAAGTTTGCTTTTTGCAATTTTTAAAAAATTAATTTGCTTTCAATTTTTAACAATCACTTCCATAAGTCTTAAATTTTCTCTCCCTCCCTCCCGGAGATGGCATGCAATCTTATATGGGTTCAACACATACATTTTATTAAACACATTTTCACATTAGTCATGTTGCATAGAAGAATTAAAACAAATGGGAGAAACCACGAGAAAAACCAAACCAAACCAAAACATAATCAAAGAGAAGAGAGTCTGCTTCATTCTGTGTTCTGATTCCATAGTTCTTTCTCTGGATGTGGATGGCATTTTGCCTCAAGGGTCCTTTGGGAATATTTTAGGTCCTTGCATGGCTGTGAAGAGCTAAGTATCAGAAACAGTCCTCACACACTGTGGCTGTTACTATGCATAATGTTCTCCTAGTTCTGCTTATTTCACTCAGCATCAGTTCATATAAGTCTTTCCAGGCCTTTTTTGCAATTTTGTAAGACTTATTTTCAATAATTTTCCTTTTCATTTCCATTGTTGTAGTTGTGTATGGTATTTTCATGGCTCTGCTAACTTCATTTTGTATTAGTTCAGGTAACTCTTTTTTAAACAACATTTGCTTTATTCTCAATTCAAGGAATAAGAAAACATATTTCTATAACATAGTACAATAAAAAAGATAATTGCACATGAAACTGTAGATATACTATGTATAACTTACTATTCCCTCCAAATATACAACAAAGTTGTGTACAAGTTATCATGCAAATTTCCTTTTTTTCCTCTCCCTACCTTAGAGATGGCTACTATTACACACAGACACACGCACACACACGTATGTATATATGTGTATACATATATATGTAAATTTATTCTACATACACTTCTGTTTATCATCTCTTTCTCTGGATACAGATAGCTGCTTCTTTCTTCATATGTCTCTTATTTTTAATTTGTTTATTTATAACAGTCAAAATGACTTATTTGTTTAAAGTCCTTCTTAAAACAATATTTCTGTTACTATATAAAATGTTCTCTTGGTTTTGCTCCCTTTGCTTTTCATTATTTCATGTCTTTCCATACCTTTCATTTCTTATAGCACAGTAGTATTCCATCACAATGATATACTACAATCCATTCAGCCATTCTCCAATTGATGGGAATTTCTGCAATTTCTAGTTCTTTGACACCACAAAGAGAATTGGTATAAACATCCCATTCACATTCAAAGTTGTAATTACTATTTGTGAATTTCACTCCATCTTATTTTTACTCATTATTTTTTCTCACTTTCTTTTTACCCTTTTACTGTTACCTTATTTTCTCCCCCCACCCTCCCAACCCCTATTTCACCCACCCCTACAAGAGGTTTCTCATTCTTTCTCCAATCCCTCCCCCAATCTTAATCCACATACCCTCCAAAAGTCCCCTCATCCTTTCCCTTTACCCTCCTAATTCTCAATCCACACATCCTTCTACAAATCCCTTCCTCACCCTGACCTGAAAGGTGAGGGCAGTCCCAGTTGAAAAAATACAGACATTTGATGAAATGAAAACTTTCGGGTATTTGTAACAAAAAGACCAGAACTCATTGGAAAATTCCATATAAGAAATCCAGGTAACCTTTTTTTACTTCTGTGTATTCATATTCATTTTCTTACAGCACAGTAATATTCCATTTCACCTATATACTAAGAGATGTTTAGCCATTCCCCAATCACTGGGCATCCACTGTATTTCTAGTTCTTGGCTACCACAAAAAATGCTTCTATAAATATTCTGGTACATATGGAGGCTTTGTTTTTATCAATTACTTCTTTGAGGTCTATTCCTGGCAGTGGAATCTCTGGTCAAAGGATGTGGATATTTTAGGAATTTTATTTGAATGATTTCAAATTGTTTTCCATAATAGTTATATTAATTCATGGTTACTCAAAGAATGTTTTATTTGCCTATCTTTCCACAGCCCCTCTACCTTTTCATCTTTACCAGTTTTCTGGATGTGAGGTTAAACTTGGAGTCTCAAAAGATATGAGAGTGGAACACAAACACGAATAAATTTTGATTTGCATTTTCCTTGTTATTAATTATTTGAAGCATTCTTTCATATACTTAATATTTGTGTGGAAATCTTCTTTGGAATAATGCTTATTCATATCCTTTGACCATTTTTTTATTCATTTGATCTTATAATTTTTTCTTCTAGGTGTCTATATAGAATATCTTGACTGTCAAACACTTATCAGAGATATTTGGTATAAAGATTTTCCCCCAGTTGACTGCTTCTCTTTTTATCCCATATCTATTAATTTTGATTGCGCAAAGGCTTTTCAATTTCATGAAATCAAATGATCAATACTATCTTTTGCAATTGCCTTAATGCATTGTTTGGTTTAGAATTTCCCTCTTATCCAAATCTGTGAAAAGTGTATAATCTGCTTCTCTTCTAATTTTTTTAAATGAAAGATCATTAATATTCAGGTCATGTATCCATTTTGAATTAATCATAGAAATGTAATAAACGATGTTGGTCTAAGTTCTACTGGACTATTTTCAAGTTTTCCCAGCAGTTCTTATCAAATAGGCAATTATCTCTTAGGTAATTTATGTTTTAGGGTCTGTAGAACATTGTGTTAAATTTCATTGTTTCTGATTTTCTCTTGCCTAGTCTGTTCCATTGAGCTACTTTTCTAATTTTTTAAAGCTCTTTCAAATAGTTCCTATGATTACTGCTTTATAATATATTGTAAGGTCTGGAAATGCCATCCCTACTATCTTTCCACCTTTTTATGATTTCTGTCAACATTGTAGATCTTCCTCCTCACTCTCCAGCCGGGATTTTTATTATTTTATTAAATTTGGCAAAATATCCCTTTGGTAGTTTGATTGGCATAGAATTAAACTTGCAAATTCACTTTCCTGGTACTGCCATTTTTATTAATTGGCATAGGTCAACAATGAGCACTGAATAATCTTTCAACTACTGTGGTTCTTTAGTTCTTTAAGGAACATCTTGTAATTAAATTTTTGCAAAAATGGAGTGTGCTTTGGTTGATTGACTTCCAAATATTTTATAGCTATTTTGAATGAAATTTCCTTATCTATTATTGCCTCTTGGATTTTGTTATTATTATCTAGAAAGGCTGTTGATTTTTATGGGTTTATTTTGTAACCTGACTTTGTTAAACTATAAATTGTTTCAATTAATTTCTTTGCTTATTCTCATGGATTTTCTAAGTAAACCATCATGTCTTCAGCAAATAAGAATAATTTGGTTTCCTTGTTGCTTATTTTACATGTTTAATTTCAGAAGCAGCTAGTGGCACAGTGGATAAAGTACTAGAGCCAGAAAGACCTGAGACACTGGCCTCAGACACTTCCTACCTGAGTGACCCTTGGCAAGTCATTTAATCTGTTTGTCTCAGTTTCTTCAACTCTAAAATAGGGATAATGATAGCACCTCCTTTACAGGGCTATTGTGAACATCACAAGATATTATTTGCAAAAGGTATCCAGCATAATGCCTGGAAAATTGTTGGCATTATTTAAATGCTTTCTTCCTTCCCTAAATTTCTTTCTCTTATTTTATTGCTAGTGCCAGCATTTCTAGAATTACATCAAATAATGGCAGAGAGGAGGGCCATTCTTGCATTATTCCTGTATTTACTTGGAAAGCTTCTAGTACATCCCCTTTGCATATGACATTTGCTTTTTGTTTTTTTTTGTTTCGTTTCTTTCTTTCTTTTCTTTTTTTTTAGAGAATCCATGTGCACATGGACTGTTTGTGCCCAATCTGTGGTAGAGCATTCCGAGTTCATATTGATCTGATTGCACAGTTGGACACACACTGACGCCATTCAATCATTTTAGTTTTGTCTGACTCTTTGTGACCCATTTGGAATTTTCTTGGGAAAGATACTAGAGTGGCTTGCCATTTCTTTCTCTAACATTTCCAAATACTTAGAGAATAATAGCTAATATTTACATAATATTTTAAGGCACGCAAGTTTTACAAACTTGCAAAAAATATGAAATTACATTTTACAAATATCTCATTTGATCCTCATGAAAACTCTGGGATGTAGGTGCTATTACGGTTGAGGAAACTGAGGCAGACAGAGGTCATGACTTGCCCAAGGTCACACAACTATTAAGAGTATGAAGCTGGATTTGAGGTCAGGTTTATCCTGACTCTGATTCCAGAGCTCTGTCCACTGTACTACCTAACTATAGTGAGGCTATTCAAAAAGGGAATGGGTAACTTGGAGAGGCATTGGATTTCTCCCTCACTAGATATCTTCAGTTGGATCAGGGATTCTTAAGGTTGTTGCTCTTTGTGACAAAGACCGTTTTTGTGCTCTAGTGAAGCCTGTGGGCCCCCTTTCTGAATAAGACTTTTAAAAGCATAAAATAAAATACGTATGACTTACGAAGGAAGCTGATCATGTTGTGAAAGACTACCTATATTTCCCTCCATCCTATCCTGCCCCCATTTATTCTATTCTCTCTTTTGACCCTGTCCCTCCTCAAAAGTGTTTACTTCTAATTATCCCCTTCTCCCATTTGCCCTTCCTTGTATCATCCCCCTACCCTCCATCTATCCCCTTCCTCCTTTCCTATAAGATAGATTTTCATACCAAACTGAGTGTGCATGTTAAGCCAAATCTGAAGAGAGTAAGATTCACTCTTTCCCTCTCCCTTCTTCCCTTCCACTGAAAAAGCTTTTTCTTGCCTCTTTTATGTGAAAGAAAACTTACCCCATTCTATTTCTTCCTTTCTCCTTCTTCCAATATATTCCTCTCTCACCCCTTAATTTTATTTTTTTAGATATCATCCCTTTCTATTCAACTAACCTTTCTGTCTCACACAGGTCTGACAGATTTTTTCCACTGACCTTCCATTTCCACTGACTCCATATTTTGGGGTCATGAAATGTCAAACTGCCACAGGTGCCAGAGATTCAGAGATTTAGACTTGCTTAGGTCCAGTTTGTGCTGGTGCAACCTGTGCTGGACTGTGCTCTGCACCCATCCTGGCATGATACATGCTTCTAGTCAACCTTCCAGGCTGTCTTGGACTGGAGATTTGCTTCACTCAGGCATTCTGTGGGTTTTGCAGCTCTAGAATTTGTTTAGTCATTTTTTTTTTACAGGTATTTGACTGGGTTTGGGAGGAGAGCGGTAGCAAGTCCCTGCTTTTATTTCATCATCTTGACTCTGCTTCCCTCTTTCTCACTTCTTTAAATTAAATATATGTGTGTATGTATGTATATATACACACACACATGCACACATATATACATAATACATATGTATATGTATACACACATATGCCTTTTTATGCCATTTTCATTTCTAAATTTCCCCCCTCCCTTCCAACATACAGAGAACTGCCTTTATAATAAAAATTAAAAAGGGAAGGAAAAATAAGTGGTTTAGAAAAAATAGCAAATATATCAGTCAAGTTTGACAGAATGTACCCTCTTCTTAAATATTCATTTACAAATTATTATCTAAATTGGTGTTGTCTTTTGTCTTGTCTTTTTGCTTGATACAGAGAGAAAATACTTACTGACTCATATATTTCCTGTAAGAGGTGGGTGGTCTTTTGAACTTCTTGTTTTGACTACTTTTTAACTTTTCTATGAAATGGTGCCAGTTATAATTAATGTCTTTATCTTTACCTGTTTCCCATTTTTTTGAGGTAAACAGCTTATGTGAATAGGTCAGGTTAGAACTTGCATTCACTGAGAACTTTTTTCTTCCTTTCTTTTCTAATGTTGACCATTGTCATAACCAATTGATGGTTCCTCTACACACAAATGATCAATTCAGTTTTCAAATCAGTAAGCAGTCACTTATGGTTTGTTAAGATGAAATGAATTCCTTCCTTCCTTCCTTCCTTCCTTCCTTCCTTCCTTCCTTCCTTCCTTCCTTCCTTCCTTCCTTCCTTCCTTTATTGTTTTTTTTCTTTCCATGTTGTTTGATGTTTGTCTTGTTCCAAATTTTCTGATGTTTTTGGAGGCAAGTTTTCATAATGTATAACTGTAAAGCTCCAGAGTAGCCCATAAGCATTTTTCCTTTCTTCATCTTGACTCATATTTTTTACCATATCCTTTACACTCTCTTTCCATATCCTTGTCTTGCAGTTGAAACCATCAAGTATCAATTCACATGTTAATTTAGTTTAAAAGATTTTTATCCAATTCTTTGTAAAATTGATATTATTTTTCCTCTAGAATAGATGTTGGTGTAGAAGTTGTACTTTTGTCCATAGTACCCTTTTTGCTTATGCCTATCATGAACACTGGACTGTGAGATGCTGTGAAATAGCAATTCTTATTACCATGGGGCACACAATGAACCAAACTCCATCAACTCTTCTATTTGCCATTCTAAGAAGAGTTCTATTTGTACCACAAAAAGTGCAAGAAGAGCCTTGATTTGAAGTGAGTGACAACAATGCTATGACCCAGTTCCTTTGTCTTTTTGTCATTGGACAAAGATCATGTATTTAGAGAATCAATAATTAAGGCATTTATAGAAAATAATATATCAATGTGATTCTTAGCATCCACTGCTCCCCTTTTTTTGTGGCTGATCAGATCAATATGAGCTTGGAAAGTTCTACCACAAATCGGGCATAAAAAGTCCATATGAACATTTGGGATATAGAGATCTCTAAATTTGCACATCTCATATTTCTTTTGAGCTACTGTAATTCTGCTTTGCTTATAGAGCACAGAACCTTCTTTGATGTGGGCACACCATGCTGGGTGGTCCTATGCCTATGGTTCAAAATTGATTCCAAACTTATTCATAGAGACCTTGAATACTTGAAAGTATTCTTGTATTACTTGTATTACTTCTGACCTCCATGTGAGGGCTTATGTTGTGTGAGTTCTCCATAAAATAGTCTTTTGGACAAATATAAGCTCTCTGAGGTAGCATTTGCATGCTTGGCAGTTCAGTTAGAAAAAGGACCTCACTATCCAGTACCTTGTCTTGTCAGGTGATCTTCGAAATTTTCCTAAGACAATTCAAATGGAAATGATTCAGTTTCCTGGCATGACACTCATATACTATCCAGGTTTCACTTGATAAAGCAATGAGTTCAATACAAGGGCTCTATGGACCTTCAGTTTGGTAGGCAATCTAATACTTTTCTCCAAGACTTTCCTTTAGAGCCTTCCATACACACTGCTAGCTCTGGCAATGCATGTGTCAACCTCATTATCTATGTGTACACCTCCAGAAAGTATACTGTCAAGGTAAGTGAACTTATTCACAGATTTCAAAATTTCTCTATTTGTTATAACTGATGGTTCCACATATAAATGGTGCGGTGCTTGCTGGTGGAAAACCTCTATTTTCTTGACGTTAATTGTTAGGCCAAAATTATCTATCCATACTTTGTTGTATCTCAGCCTCAGAGGCTTTATTGAGTGCACAATCATGTGCACATAAAAAACGTTGTGCACCAATTCTCCTTCCTTAGTCTTGACTTGTAGCCTTTTCAAGGCAAATCATTTCCTGTCAATGTGGTGGCTGACCTTCATGCCATTTTTGTCCTCACTGAAGGTGTCTAACAACATTGCTGAAAACATCGTGCTTAAGATCATGGAAGCAAGCACATAGCATTGCTTTATTCCACTGGTGGCAAGGAAAGCACTAGAGCATTGTCCATTATCCAGAACCTGTGCAAGCTTGCCTTCCTGGAATTAACTTAAACCAAACTTTGCCATGATCTTTCATCTTTTTACTTCTCTATGCTGTATCAGCCACATAGTCCTTCAGAATGAGAGAAAGGCTGGGGATTTTATATTAGAATTAATGTTTGAAAAGTTCACTGAAATTCTACCTGATGTCTTATCATGGGATGGAAGTGACCCCATTTGAAAACCTTCTGTGGTTCTCTATTGCCTTTAGAATCAAATAAAATCTCCTCAGCCTGGTATTTAGCATCAACCTGCCTTTCCAGACTTATTTCAAAGTTCCCTCCTTCACATGTTTAATTTTCTAGCCAAGCTGTACTACCAGCTGTTCCTCAAACTTGACATTCCATTTCCTACCTCCGTGTATTTGGATAAGCCATCTCTCATACCTGTAGTGCACTCCTTCTTCATCCTCAAATCTTTGCTTTTCTTCAAGATGCCACTTTCTGGAGAAGCCTTCCTGATTTCCTAAGTTGTTAATATTCTCTGCTTTCTCAAATGACCTGTTGTGGCACACATAGCAGAATGTAAGCTTCTCAAGGGTAATATAAATCCATTTCCAATTTTGTCTTTGCATCCTTAGAATCTGGTACAGTGGAGCCCAGGGATGGATTGTGTTTCTGTTGTCTGAGCTCCAGCCTAGCTAAGTTGGAAAGGTAGAGTGGAGCAGTAGAAAAGAGCATTGGATTTGGAGTTGGAGGGCATGGCTTTAAATGCTTCCTACCTATGGGATCTTGGGCAAATCACTTGAATTTTCTGGGTTTTAGACTGTAGTCAGGAGAAGAGGGAGCATGATTCATCCTGACAGAGAGAGACATAGCAATGAAATAGCAGACCTTTTTAAGGAGTGGTGTGTTGTGTTAAAGAAAAGAATCATAAAGACAAAAAAAGGGATATTCTCTAGAGCTTTGGAGCCAAAGTATTTCAGGGATCTGGGGAAAGATGAAAGAGATCAGGCTGACACTGGAAGGGGGCTTCTCCTTCCTGCTGTCTGACAAAGTGACCTGCCCATACTGTCTGTATACCTTCAGTTCCACTACCTCAGCCCAAACGCATGGAATTATGTGCTTAATGATTTTTTTAATGGATCTAATTGCAACTGACACAAATCTAGGGTTTTTGATTACACAGAAACTTTAAAATCCAGAACAATTGCTCTAATAAGGCTTGTGTAAATCACTCTCAAAATAATGAGTATCTGTGGACTGAATTCATTTAACCAAAGAGATGGAGAGCCACTTTAAAGTTATTTAGATAGATTAACAATAGAGAAAGGAAATGAAAAACAGATAATAAATTGATATGGGAAGAGAAAATTATATTAAAAACAATGCATTTGTAATAAATTCATATGCTTAAGCAGGGATTTCTCCCCTAAAAAGGGAGATTAGACATGTGATAATCTGGGAACTGGCGTTAAAATATTTTAATTAAACTCAATAGGGTTTCAAATGCATTTCCAATACCCTTCTAGGCCTCTAGAGAAATGTGGTTTCCACTTCTCTGCTGTTTGCCATTGTGATACTAAAGACATTCTCATGTTCTTTTTTAAGGGGAAATCTCTTACTTTTTGAGAAAATGCTAGCCAGGTGTGATGAATGGTCCTGGAGTGTTCCAGGGAGGTGCCCATTTATTCAGACACACACACACACACCCACACACACCCACACACACCCACCCCCCCCCCCCCCCCACACACACACTCACCCACCCTAAAAGCCCTTTTCTTCTCCCTGCTGGGATGTTATACCTTCATTAGGAGGGAGGGATAGATAAAGATCCATGTAAAATAGGGGAGCTCATTTATAAGATGACCCCTTCTGATTGGACTATGGTGACCTTAGCTTTACCAGTCTTCAAAGGATCCCCTTTGTATTACTCTACAGAGTTTCTCCTTCCAGAGGATCTTGACAAACTCCTACATGGACTCCCTCACCTAATTGTCATTATTGGTTTCAGGTGAGTGATGTAGATGTCCTAGTCGTGTTCTAGATTTTGAAGTCTCCTGAAGGAGACCCTGAAGGAGATCCCAGGGGAATCTGCCCAGATTCAGATGTTAAAGAGGTATGTGTGTGTGTGTGTGTGTGTGTGTGTGTGTGTGTGTGTGTGTGTGCTTGTAGCAACAGAGATCCAAGACTAGAGATTCTGCCTTGTGGCTTGCCATCACACTGTTAGCCTCCTTAACGTCAGGAACTAGGTTTTGCACTTCTCTTCAGGGTCTTACTATCTCTTACCTGGATTAGGGTTTTCCTAATGGAAGTCCCTAATGGCAACATTCTCTCCCCACTCCAATCCATCCTCCATAGCTGTCAAAGAGATCAAAAGAAAAAGTCTGAAGCTTTCTCCTGCTCAGAAATCCTTGCGGCTGTTCTTCTCTTGCATCTGACTCTTTGTGACCCAATTGGGGGTTTTCTTACTAAAGATACTGGAGTGGTTTGTCATTTTCTTCTCCAGTTCATTTTACAGATGAGGAAACTGAGGTAAATAGAGTTAAATGGTTTGTCCAGGGTCACACATCTAAGTAAGTGTCTGAGACCAGATATGAACTCAGGAACATGAGTATGACTTTCTGAGTGCAGGCTGGGTACTCTATTCACTGCATCACTTGGTTGCCCCTCAAAAATGTCTAGTAGGTCTCTATTGCCTCTAGGATAAAATGCAAACTACTTTGGTATTTAATCCTTTTCTTCTACCTCTTCAGTCTTAATACACATATCTTCCCTTTACACACACACACACACACACACACACACACACGCACGCACGCACACACACGCACACACACATGCACTATTCTAGCCATACTGAGCTGTGTGCCCATCCACACACTCATTCCATCTTCTATTTCTGTGACTTTGCACAGTTCAGTCCCAAGACACAGGCTTCTCTCTCTTCACCTCTACCTAAGAGAATCTCTCTAGTGTCTCTCAAAGCTCAGTTCAGGAGCCATTTCTTGCATGTGACTATTCACCAATGGCCAGGGTCTCCTTCCCACTCCCCTCCTAAAAGCCATCTTCTATTTGCCCAGCGTATAGTTTACATTTACTTATTTGTGTTTTCTGTGTTAAAATTATAGGGTTGGTATTTCCCACTATAGAACATAAAATGCTTGAACAGAGGACTGTTTCTTCTTTATGTCTCTGGTGCCTAGTACAGTGCCTCAGCATTTAGTAGGAATTCAATAAATTCTTGTTGATTGACTGATTTTTCTAAACCTCTTCTGAGAGCCAACAGTATTGGCTGGAATAGTCTCCCACAAGACTTACTCCTAGGATCCTGAAAGAATTGAATGTTAATAGCCCTTTGGAGGACTCTGTCTTTGAAGAAACCCCCAATTTCCCACCATAAAGGTTTGGAAATGAGCCATAGGGAAAGAAAGAATTAGTTTCCCTCGGAGGACATCAGAATGAGAATGTGTTGTGGCTTGGCTTTCACTGTACAAATAAGTAATACATAAAATTAATATAAAGCTATTAATATTCTTGTATGTGACCAAAATCCAAGAGTCTACCTAGGGACCAGTATTTTAAGGGAAACCAGAAGATCTTCATATTGTATCTTGCCCATAGATCTGCCACCATCTGGTAACTACTGCCTAAGAACCATTTCCCAAAGGACATAGAGTTCCCTCCATGGAAGAAGCAACACAGGAGTGAAAGGCAACCTGGCATTGTGGAAGAAGGCTGAACTGGTAATCGGTTCTAATCCTGGCTCTTCCACTAGCTTGCTCTGTGACCTTCGTCAAATCACTCCTCTCTGGGACTCAGTTCACCCCTCTGTAAAATGGCTACATGTTTGACTATGTAAACTTTAACAGTCCTTAACACCATGTGAGTTTTTGCTCCCTTTGCTCCTCCCTGTTTCACATCAAATTCCTGCCTGACTCCAAGGTCACCTTTTCCAAAAAGCCTTCCCTAATCCTCGCTGTGAGTAAGTCTTCTCTCATTCACCTCACATAGCCCTTTGTTTAATTGCAATCCAAGGCCCCTCCTGGATTTTTGGCTCCCTTAGGGCTAGAGATGAGCAAACTTCCTCCTCTCCCCTTAGTGCAGTGCTCTGTAGATAGGCCTGTTTAATGAAGGAATGAATATACAATTTTGTATTTAGCACATGCTTCCTGCAATTGATATTTATGTTTTTATTGGTTTGTCCTATTTCTCCAACGGTCTGTAAACTCTCCAATGAATGGTTGTTGGCAGAGGTGGAATTAGGCCCTCAGGCTTCTGATTCCCAGGCCAGTTCTCTGTCCATTTTATGATATGGACCTCTGGTATCCCCAATCTTCTTAATTCTTTAGTCTGAAGGAGAGGAGGGAATACCACCTTCCCTTACATTATTGGGGGTCTTCATTCTGTCATGTTGCACTGAGTTGGTGGCAAACACTCAGAGTAAGTTATGCAGGCACACTCTTTGGGGTCTTTGTTGTGCCAGAAACTTGGATGGCAAAATTCCTTAATCCAGGCTCTGAGATCCTGCTTTCCCTCCCCTGCCATCTCCATGAAGGGGTTCTAAAAGCATCCTAGAATCATTACAAATTATTACAGCAGGAAGGAACTTTAGGGATAATCTAATCCAATCCCTTTATTTCACAGAAGAGAAAAGTGCCAAAGATTCATGCTTGAGTTAATGTTCAAATGACCTTGTAGTCTCTTAGAAAAATAAAGACTGGAAATCTACTTAATTGCATACATATTCCAGACTTTTCCAATTGATCTAAGATGAGTGTTCTCTCAAATGGTACAGATCATAGGGTCAAAGATGAAGAGATGGAAAGGACCTCAGAGGCTCATTTTGCAAATGAGGAAAGTGAGGCTCAGAATTGTAGTGTGTTTACCAAGGTCTCACACACAATGACCATGTCAGAGGTGGTATGGGAACATCAGTCTGATGGCTCCAAAGTCATTCTGTGCAACTTCTGACAATGTCTTTCAGAAAAGATTCTCCAGAGAGTCCACCCAATATCCTGGAGATCTTCCTTCCTTTAGATCTTTTGATGTTACTTGGCTACCATTGTAGCAGGGTTATCCTTTGTCCTTGTTACACGATCAACCTACTTCCTTTTCTAATTATATATTTCTTTGCTATCTTTTATGCTCCTCTTTACCTATTATTCATCATAGTTACATGCTATAACTTATTTTTGCACACCAAACATCTCTCATTGTCTTTTGGCTGACCTATATTTTTGATGCCTCAAAGTTGATGTTAGTCTGGGAGTTACTAACATATAACATCACTGGAATAATATTGATTTTTTTAAAGTGAGCTTTTGTTTCATGGAGCAGGTTGAGTTCAGAGAAAGCCCTGATCAATTTCCCACATGTAATCTAGCCCACTGTCCTGTTCAATTTTTGATCCAGTTCATTGTTCATCTCTGCTGTCTGCCCAGGATATTTTAATTGGAATTTTTTTGAGTTTTGATTTATAAACCTTACCCTACCCAAACCTGACTCATTTAAAGAAAGCTCAGGAATGTTTCTCCTAGTTGAGAGGTTATTGAGTCTATCAAAATCCACCGCATGGCATGTAAAAATTTATTTAAAGCCTTAAAACATTCCTTAGATAAGAGGCCTGAGGAAGATTCTCAACTGTCCCTGAATTCTTAGTGACATGTAAATCTTCCTCCTCAATTAGCCTATATGTAAACTTATGATATAATTAATACAATATATGATGTAATTAATATATACAATATAATATAAGCTTATAATAACCCTCTAAGCATAGTTCATTTGTAATCTGACTCAGTTTACCTATGGAGTTTGTTTGATGAAGTTTGTTTCTTTAGGGAATGTATGAGATCATGATTGTTTAAATTAGTTCAAAATTTAAGACATTGATAGAAGCATAGGATTATGAAACTATCTTTTCCTTAACTTCTTTAGTTTAAGAGGAATGTACAAGACTGCAATACAGAAATGAATTATTCCTCTGTTGCTCTGAAGTAATTTTGCAAAAAAAAAAAATTGTTTGCATCCTAATCAGGGTTTAGATTTTCTTTGAGGTCTGAACCTATGTTTGAGCATAATAATAAAACTTATATTTTTACCTCTGTAATTTCTGCATCATGGTAAATATGTTTTGACGGCACTTACCCACTGAATGAACTCAGAGAGGAGACATGTCTCCCATAACAATCTATGTAATGATGGGTCAAATCTATGAGCCACCCATGCAAAGGGAGAGCATAGTCTGGATTTGCAGCATTCTCCATTTACTTGATGTGTCCTGTTTGGATAGTTAGACTGAATTTTTTTGAGTCTTTATGGATCTTATTTAGGATGTTCCACAGTGGTCTAGTCCTTGATGCCCAGAATAGTTTTCCTCTTCTTCCTTTTTCCCACCAAAACTGATTGCTTGATCTGGACTGGAATCTGCTGTTTGGGAATGTCTGTGCAATTTCTCAGCCCAGACTAGTGTGGATCAAACAATCAAAGGGCTATTTTTTTTCACCCATATGGTAGGAGAGGTGCTAGATTTGTGTGGGCAGTAATTGGGGCTCTGAGGGTTCAAGGCTTATTTACTGCTGAGGACAGGATCACATTTGTATACCTGCTGGAACACCGAGGCAGTTTCTTCCAACTTCTGTTTTCCTCTTTCTCTTTCTCCTCTCTATTTCTCCCTCATCTCCTTTCCTGTGGGTAGCCCTTCTTTTTCTTTTGCCTTTTCCACCAAAACTGATGCCCTGGCCTGGTCTCTTTCCTTTTTTATACCTTTTTGTCACAAACTCTAGATTTATATGAATAACTTACTGGGGAGAAGAGAAAATGTGAATTTAGGAATATATCAAAGTGAAATATTACACACACCAGCGTACATGGATTTGGAATCTATGGAGAATATGCTACCTACATTGTTCTGCCAGAATAAGTGGAGTGTCCTGAACTTCAAAACTCTATGACCACATTTCCTACACTAGAACCTTTTAAAGGATGATATGGTCTTTTTCATTAAGGAACTAAGGACATTTGGTATGGTCAACTTCATTGAATTTGGTCAAATCACTGAAATGGTGATCGAGAGAGCTTTATTAAAGACTAGCAGACACATAGACTTTCAAAGAAATTTCTAACTCACTATAAACATATAAATCCATCAAAATGACTTTGACAAATTATGATCATAATTCTTAATAGTTACACTAAAGATACAGCATATACACATTCTTGAAAATAGAATAGAAATGGATTATCTCTGTTGGGCTATTTGGGCTAACTGCCATATAGACGCTAATGGCTGTTCTCTGCCCACAGAGGAGAACAACCATTTTACCTGTATTAGAACAACCATTACCAGAAAGGAGCCCTTATAGTAAGAGTGAAGAGTCACAATCCTTCATCCTGCTTCATTCCACAGAAAAAAAAAGAAGAAAAAAAAGCTATCAAAGAGAAACTCAGCACAAAGTAGGTGCTTAACAAATGTTTATCGACCGATTGATAGAATCTCTCAACAAGAATTTCATCTCAGGTATTTGTTCTGAGATTTATTGGCAACATTATTTTCCCACATTCCAAGTTTTCTGCCAATTCTGAAAGTCAATGTATTTGTTCCTTTTTAAATGACAAGTCATTTAAATAACTTGTCTTGAATCTTGAATCAGGGAATCCTGCCCTCTTCATAGCAGGATTTTCAGTTGAGCTCTGGACTCATGTTGGGGCCCATTTTCCTGGAGCCTCTTTCAGTTAGAAGTGAGTGAGAAAGGGGCAAATTTATTTTGCCCTTCTACTCCAAATTCCAAATTCTAGAATGTAACTGTCAGTTCCAGTTATGGTTTTTCCAAGAATGGCTAAACAGACAGGCTCATAACAATGGTCATTAGAAACACATACAAAAGAAAAGCTACCCAGTCACAGATGGTGCCTGAGCTTTCTAACCTCATCCTTGACCAAAGTTTCTTTGTCTTTGCTTAACTCACCTTGCATGAAGCTTTAGAAAGGTTGGAACCTTTGATTCTCTTGTGGCCTCAGATGAGAATATTTTTTCACCCCCAACCCCTCTCATTTCTCAGTTTGGAACTGCCAACCCAAGTGCCTTAAATCAAGTTCATTGGCCTATTCTATAGTTCGAGATTCATATTAGCCAATTGGAAAGTCTCTTGGTTGTCTTGGGTGGGTTTCAGGGTGTTCTATTTACATTCCTACTTGGTAATCTTTAGCTAACCTCCCTCCCTTCCCAATATTTCAAGGGCAAAGCAATGAAATACCAAAAAAGGCAGAACATCAAAAGATATCACCCCAAAGCATGTTCATAGGATTCAGAGATTGATAGAGATACTGTATCCCAATCTTTGACATTATAGATAGAAAAGCTGCTATCTCTCCAAAAATTGCTCTTGAGAGTTAACAAGTCTGGAAGTAGGAGAAGGATAACTACGTAAACAATAGGTTTGTATATGTACATTTTCAAAGCAGGAATGTGTGGAGGGGAAAGAACAGTGGATCTGGAGTCAAGTGCACTGAATCCAGAGGCGGAGGACTCTCTGACACTCACTATACTACTCTGGGTCATGCAATGTTTATTATTCACCTCATTTTGTTGATGAGGCACAGAAAGGTCCAAGCTATTTACCTTCTCTTAGCTTTGGTTGTAAAATTGGGAAAATAGGTCTCCCAATAGAATTTTTGTAGGTGGAGTGTCTGGAGGAGAACCCCCCAATTTGCTCCGTGGGGTGGATGATTATCCAGGTTTCAAGATAATTTGTGGATCTGCATTCCTAAAACCACAGTTTATGACCACCCCCCACTTTTGCATTTACCTTTAAGAGTCAGCCAAAGGACCCAGTTAATGCCAAAGTATTTAATGATTTGACTGAATGAAACGGCATAGTAAGAAAAGGAGGCACAAAACATTTCTCTCACAAACCTGGGGTTCACACTCCCAGAGATACACATGTTTTCTCTTACTTTTCTGTTAGTTGCTCCTCTTGGGATAGACTCCATGAACATTATGCCTTCCCCAGGATAAGCTCATCACTTGAAGTCATGCCATCACTGAGACTGATCCAGGTTTGATTCTCAATACCTTTGCAGCACCCTCACCTACCTGTCATCTCTGATCGGAGGGTCGGAGATTAGAGGGATCAACTCCTCCTAAAACCTTCCTTTATAAAGGGCTCCAAACTTCCCAGCTAAACTCTTTGTTTTCCACCAGTTGCTCTCCTTGGTTTCACCCTCCCCCATTCCCTCTGGTGTCCCTCCTCCTCTTTTTAGTTTCCTCTTGTGTTTATCTTCCCTTCCACCCAAAATTAGGTTACAAGCTCTTTGAGGGCAGGATTGTCTTTATTTATATTTCCAGTATTTAGCATAATGGTAGTTTTTATCTTTCTTTGGCACATAGTAGGTGCTTCATAAATGTTTATTGATTATGACTATGACACAATAAGAGTGGGGAAGAGTGGACACACATAAGAACAAGGGGCCACATGTATTTATCTGTGTCATGGCGGTATGTGTGCCACATAGGCATATATCTGTATATCAAGTCAGTCTATAAATATTTATTAAGTGCCTACTATGTGCCAAAGAAAGATAAAAAAATGCTCCTGCTTTCAAGAAGTTTACAGCCTAATGAATAACCAAGTACAAACAAGTTATATTCAGGATAAATTGAAAATAACAGAGGGAAGTCATTGGAATTAAGGGGAATTTGGAGTGTGGAGGGTGGCCGGGGCAAACTCATGGAGAGGTACAGACATAGGGTGCATGAGTAGACAGTGGGGCCACATATGAAAGAGAAACTCATGCCCCAACACTACACGGACACTGATCTTGGCTAAGTGAGGTCACGCTGTGATTCCCCACTGATATATGCAGGGTGCTACTCTGCTGGACACTGTTTTCACCACCTCCAACTCTGGCTTGGCTGAAATTCTTGGTCATCTCTGTATCTGGGAAAAGCAAGTACTGCTCTTTTAGTTGAGAGCTTATGTATAGGATTTTCACAGTACTTCTAGAAAAGTCAGAAAAACCCTCATCCCAGGACCACTGTGAAGCCTCTATTTTGTTCCCTCAAAGAGATCTGCTGAGGTTTTCATCTGCTCGGTAAGAGATTTTTCTACCTCAGATACCAAGCTTTTTAGAACAAAGTTCAGAGTCTTCCCTGCTGTCTAATGCCTTTAGACCTAGTCTTTTCTTTGGATTGCTCTTCCTGGTTTTAGGGACTTTACTTTAGTCTATGATGATTTTTCCATTTACTTCCCATTTTCAGTCTATGAAGACCAGGCTTCAAACCAGGTAATGGTTATAGCTTAGAGTGGTAATTATTAGAGGGAGTCCTTCCTAGATTTTTAAGCACTAAGACTGTCATTCTCACATGTGGCTAGAGAAGAAGGCAATCCCAGGAACTGCAAGACCATCTTACCTTCTCTGAAAAATTCCTGTGTCTCTCATACGTAAAGGTGATAGATCTTATTTGAAAAGTTTTGCCCCACATGCTTACATCAGTGAAAGCTGTCAAGTATGATATAAATGTTATTATTAAAGGAGTTATTAATGAGAGGCAGTCTTGGCTAATGGATAGAGGGAACTGGCCTCAGAACCAAGGAAATCTGGATTGAAGTTCAGCTTTTGTTACGTTATTGGATATTTGACCCTGGGCACCTTTAACCTTTCACTGATCTAGGCAAATCTAAGACCATTGTTGTCTATCCTTTCCTTTCCAAGAGGACCAATGACATCACCAGGGTAATGTTTTGGCTTGCATGTGAATTGGATTTATATGAGACAGAGTTATGCAAAGTCATCACCCTCACTCTCTCTTCCAGAGTCATCAGGGACCAGTGTCAAGACGAAAGTCAAGACAACTGGCAATGGCCCAGTCTAAGACTACAAGTAATGGAAAATGTGCCAATCCATATAGTCAGAGGGAGTTTCCTTATCTTGCTTTTACCTATTCAGTGAAATCACTGTTATTCCCTACCACTAACTTATCATTCATGGAGGAGACATTTAGTGAGGATTTAGCTTTTAGAGTTAAGAGCATGGAATTTAGGACCTTAGATGTCATTTAGTACAACTTACTGTTATTAAAGTTGGGCTAACTGGAGTCCAAAGAAGGGAAATAAGACAAGTCATGGTGGGCCAAAGTAACAGCCAGAATTCAAAGTCATTCTCTCAGTCCAAAGATAGTGGTTTCAGATACATAAAGGGTGACACCATAAGCAAATTGGAAGAGTAAAGAATAGTTTGTCTGTCAGATTTACAGAGAAGGGAAGAATTTATGACCAAACAAGAGATAGAGAACATTATGAAATGCAAAATGGATAATTTTGATTACATTATATTAAAAGGGGTTTGCACAAACAAAACCAATGCAAAAAAGATTAGAAGGAAAGCAGAAAGCTGGGAAACAAGTTTTACAGTTAGTGTTTCTGATAAAGACCTCATTTCTTAAACACATAGATAACTGGGTGAAATTTAGAAGAATACAACTCATTCCCCAATTAATAAATGGTCAAAGGATATGAACAGGCAGTTTTCTGATGAAGAAATTAAAGCTATCTACAGTCATATGAAAAAAATGCTCTAAATCACTATTCATTAGGAAATTGCAAATCAAAACAATTCTGAGGCATTACCTCACATCTCTCAGATTGGTTAATATGATAGAAAAAGAAAATGGTAAATGTTGGAGAAGATGTGGGAAAATTGGAATAGCATTGGAATACATTGTTGGTGGACTTGTGAATTGATCTAATTATTCTGGAGAGCAATTTGCAGCTATGCCCAAAGGACAATTAAATGTGCATACCTTTTGATCCACCAATATCATCAAGTCTGTATCCCAAAGAGATCATTAAAAAAAAGGAAAAGGACCCACATGTACAAATATATTTATAGCAGCTCTTTTTTGTGGTGGTAAAGAACTGGAAATTGTGGGGATGCCCATCAAGTGCAGAATGGCTGAATAAGTTGTGGTATATGAATGTGATGGAATATTATTATTCCATAAGAAATGATGAGCAGGCAGATTTCAGAAAAATCTGGAAAGACTTGAATGAACTGGTGCTGAGTGAAGTGAGCAGAACCAGGAGAACACTGTACACAGCAACATTGTGCGATGACCATCTATGATTGATTTAGTTCTTCTCAGCAATGCAACGATTCAAGACAATCCCAAAAATTTCTTTATGAAAATGTCCTCATCCAGAAAAAGAAAAATGGAGTCTGAATGCAGATCAAAGCATACTATTTTCACTTTTTTGTTTGTTTATTTTCTCTTTCTTGTGGTTTTCTCTTTTGTTCTGATTCTTCTTTCACAACATTTCTAATGTGGAAATATGTGTAACGTGATTGTACATAGATAACCCCTTATCAGATCACTTGCTGTCTTGGGGAAAGGAAAAGGAAGGAAGGGAGGTAGAGAAATTTGAATCTCAACATCTTACAAAAATGAATGTTGAAAACTATCTTTATATTTAATTTGGAAAATGCTATTTAAAAATACTATTTAATACTATGAAAAAAAGATACCGCATTGCCTTGACTCCACACAGAGAAGTGTTGGGTTGTAGGTTTAGGTAGAGAAAGTGTTGGATGGAGAAGCTGACCAGTGAAAGACAGAGTAAGAAGAACAGGGAAGGGCCACCTGATGTTCTTTTTGACAACACAATCACGTCAGGAAGAAGCAGCCTGGCTAGGGGGTAGAGAACTGGTCTCAGAGTCTAATGGGTTTATCCTGCTTCTGACACAGACTGACCGTATGACTCTGTGCAAGTTTCTTAACCTCTTGGGGACACAGGCAACTCTCTAAGACAAGAAGTTGGAGAGGAAGCACATATCACTGTTGGTAGGGGAAGTTTCTGAAATGAAAGAGCTCACAGATCAGTAGAAAAGAAAACTCAATCCTTTACTTGTGCAAGACTTGAGACTCAGAGAGAGAATGGGAGGGAAGGGACTCCTCAGAGGAAATGAGGTTGGTGGAAGGGAGGGGGCTTCTAGGGTAAAGACAAGAATTCTCCAGCAGCCTTCCTTTATTATCTTCTCCTCCCCAGCCCCCTAAAGTCACAGGCTCAGGGCCAGGAGAAAAGTCAGGTTCTGGTCCAAAGGAGGCTGCAAGTGTGGGGAGGGAGGGATGGAACTTGGCTAACTAGGCCTCTAACAGAAGGAAGACATGCTTTCATCCTCCTTCCAAAGTGTCCTTGACCAGGCAGTACTTCCAATGTACTCTTTCCTTCTGTGGGTTATTAACTAAAGAATAAAAAAAGGAAATTTCATATTCAATTATTTAAAATTTAACAGAACTGAGCTTCACAATTGAATTATTTTTGTCTATTCATAAGGCGGTTTTCTTCTCCTTTGGATGGTTTCTAGCTTTTAAAAAATGCACAGCTTAAAATGTGTCTTTCTATTCCTTATTTCTATCTTCTTTGACCTCTGGATAACCTGAGGTTGAAGAATCACAGATATGTGTCCAGAGCTGATCTTACCCACAGATGTGTGTTCAAGGTTGACTCCCACTTACAGTGAGAGTAGGAAGCCATCTCTGACACATGGGATGGGAGACTGCTTCTTCCACAGCCCCCTCTCCAAAATCTCATAGATGCCTGAAATTCCTCCATTATTTCTCTACTCTTTTAGGAGAGGCAACTAGGTGGTGCAGTGGATAGAGCACCAGTGCAGGAGTCAGGAGGACCTGAGTTCAAATTTCACCTCAGACACTTGACACTCACTAGCTGTGTGACCTTGGGCAAGTCACTTAACCCCAATTGCCTCATCCCAGGTCATCTCCAGTCATCTTGATGAATATCTGGTCACTGGATTCAGATGGCTCTGGAGGAGAAGTGAGGCTGGTGACCTGCACAGCCCTCCCTCACTCAAAACAAAGTCTAGTGCAAGTCATGTCATCATTTTTCTGATGGTATGGTCTTCTTCAGCAGTGCAGGATGAACACATACCCTTTTCAGAAGGTAAACATTATTCTGTTCATCTCAGTTCTTCAAACGCTAATCTCCTTGAGATGAGGAACATAGTCTGTGGAAGGTTGGGGTCAATAAATGAATCAGAAACTTTCTTGCTAGACCAGGACGGACTACAAACTCTGAATAGTATAGAGAGAAGGGAGAAGGGAGAGGAAGCAGAGGTGGGCATTTCCTGTCTGCTTCCCAGACCGAAATTTGGAGAGAGTACTCAGAGCACCGGGACATCTTTCTGTGAGGAAACCCTGACTGCTGGAGGATGACAAATCCATAGAAATGGAGGAGCAGAGTGGAGATGACCTTCAGGGCTGTTGGTTCTTTTCATTGGCCTTCCCAGAATGTTTCCCTGTACATCAAAGAACATCCTTGAGGAGTCAGCTTGGCCTGTGTCAAAATGGCAAAGGGAAATGTCAAAAGACATAGGTTAGTTTGGGCTCTTTCTTGTCCAGCCTGGGACTGAAACACAGTGTTTCTCCAAAATGTGACCTGTAGCACACCCCCTTGACTTCCTCTGAGGGTCGCCTGACCCAAGTGTGAGCTGGGACATTGGCCAGTCTGTACTAAGGGGTGTCCAGGGATCATGAATAATGGTGTCTGTGTTGTCCTCAACAATGTTTATTACCCAAGTCTTTCAGCCATTTCCTTTTAATTCTTTTCCTTTGAATACTGAGTTTTTCTACTGCTCAATTTGATTCAGCCTAGAGTAGTGGACAAGGCATTTATTTTATCTCTTTGGGACAAAGTGCCTCCATCTTTACAATGAGAGAATAATGCTTGCACCCTTCTCATAGGACTGTTGTGAGGAAGTAGCTTTATAAACTATTAAATGCTATAGGAAAGTAACTTATTGCTTTTTCTAGAGTCTGTGAAGGTTTTCGTCTGTGTTTTTCAGAATCAGGAGACAGCACAGCACAGCACAGTGAAAAGAATGCTGACCTTGAAGTCAGAAGGTGTGGATTCAAATCATGCCTCTGATTGTTTTTGCATTTATTTTTCTTTCCTTTATCTTTTTTTAACATTCATTTAAAATATTTGAAATTCTTTTTCTCCCTATTGTCCCTTCCACACCCATTGCAAAGGCAAGCAATGTGATATCAATTATTCATGTGAAGTCATGCAAAACATATTTTTCTATTAGCCATGTTAGAAAAAAAGGATTAAAATAGAGTGGAGAAAAAAAAAACTATACTTCAGTCTGCACTCAGAGTTCATCAGATTCCTCTTTGGAGATGTATAAGCATTTTTTACCTTGAGTTCCTTAGAATTGTTTTAGATAATTGTTGGTCAGAATATTTAAGTCTTTCACGTTTCATTACAATATTTCTGTTACTGTGCAGATTTCTGGTTCTGCTCACTTCACTTTGCATGAATCTTCCTAGGTTTTTCTGAAATCATCCTACTTGTCATTTCTTATAGCATAACAACATTATTTCACAATTACATAGCATAGCTTGTTTAGCCATTCACCAAATGATGGACATTCACTTAATTTCCAATTCTTTGCTACCGCAAAAAAGCTGCATATAGATCTTTTTCCTTTTCCTTTGATCTCTTTGGAATACAGACCCAGTAGTGGTGTTGCTGGGTCAAAGGGTATGCACAGTTTTATATCCCTTTGAGCATAGTTTCAAACTATTCTCCTGAATGGTTGGATTGACTTACAATTCCAACAGTGCATTAATGTGCTTATTTTTCCTCATCCAGTATTTATCATTTTCCTTTTCTGTTAAGTCAGCCAGTCTGATATATGTGAGGTAGTACCTCAGGGTTTTTTTAAATCTGCATTTCTCTAATCAATAATGATGTAGAGCACTTTTATATGAATATTGATAGCTTTGATTTCTTCTTCTGAAAAACTTCCTGTTCATATCCTTTGACCATTTATCAAGTGGGGAATGGATTTTAGTTATATAAGTTTGGCTCAGTTCCTTACATATTTGAGAAACGAACATGCTGCTGACTCTTACTACCTGTGTGACCCTGATCATTCAGTCAGCAAGAGTTTATTAGGCACTTAATTTGTGCAAAAACATAGTCCCTGCCTTTAAGGATCTTACGTTCTAATGAGGCAGTCAACTTGCAAAAATTGTGCATCGACATTATCTATTTATCTGTCTATCTATCTATCTGTCATCTATCAATCTATCTATCTGTCTATCTCTCTCTCTCTCTATCTATCTATCTATCTATCTATCTATCTATCTATCTATCTATCTATCTATCTATCTACCTGTCCATTCATCCATTCATCCATCTGTCTGTCCATTCGTCCGTCTGTCTCTGTCTGTCGAATGGGTAGTAATCTCAGAGGGAAAGTACTAGGAAAGGGAGGGGCAAGTCAATTCATTTCTCTAGGCCTTTCTTTCTTTGATGACATTGGACCATAAGGCATCTGAGGTCCTTTATAGCTATAAATCTATGGTCCCCTGGACACTGAGTAAGGAAGATATTTCTTCTTTGTCTCTAAGGATATTTGTAGCCTCTATGAACTGGATTACAATCCTGCCTCTGATGTTTACTACTTGCATGGCTTGGACAAGTTTCTTAACCTTCCTGGACCCCAGTTCACTCATTATTTGGACTAAATGGGACTCATTTCCCTCACCTCTGAGATTCCTTATTAGTCCAATCTATGATCCTTGTGTCTGGGGGGCCCTGGTCCAGCAGAGTCATCTGTCTGTCTACTCTTGACAATACTTCTTGGCTGGCAAAATTGGCCTTATCTATAGATAGAGCAAAGAGAAATCTATGTGATATGATTTTAGGGAAAATGAGAGGGTCTCTTTGGATCCCCTCCAATCTCCTTCCCCATCTCCTCACAGATGTCTGCTGCTCCTTTAACATGGGGTAGAGCTACCCTCCCCATAATCAGAGAGGAACATCTCCCCATTTTGATTACTTTAAAGATTACTTACACATATAGCTGACTTTCAAGCGTGTTCTCTTTATGCCCTTGGTAAAGCTGAGTGCTATCCTGAGGTCCTTTCAGCACTGCAAACTAGCATATCCAGAATTGAGCTTATCCCCCCCCTTGCTTCCTTCTCAGTCTGATCAACCTCTTACCTTCCTTATTTCTGTTACCTTTCCCAACAGCTTCCCAGTCACATGGACTTGAAAACTGAGTCATCTCGCCCAACTCATATAACCAGGTGCCAAATCATTTATGTCAACCTGTGCATTTATCTTTACCATTCATTCTCTTTTCAGCATTCACAGAGCCACCACCCTCGTCTAGGAACATATTACCTCCTATTATTGCAATAACCTCCTAACTGGTCTTCTGGTTTACAATGTCTTCCACTCTATTCCATCCTATGCATGATACTAGATCAATATTTCTTGTCACAGCTGTGATCATGTCGTTACTGTGATCAAAAACCTTCAGTAGTTGAATAAAAATCCAAATCCTTAGTCTGGTATTCAAGGCCTTCCATGATCTGAGTCTAGTTCATTTTTTCCAGTCTTGGCTCATACCTGTAAGTACCTGCTGATTCAGCCAGGAAGGGCTATTCATTGTGCCCCATCAAGCATACCCTGTTCATGTATACCTGACAGCCTTTGCTTAGACTGTTTCTATTGCCAGGAATGTCTTTCTTTATCCCTCCTCTCTGCCTCTTCTGCAAATCAGACTTATTCTCTGAGGCTCAGCTTATGTTCTCCCCTTTCTAGGAAGCTTTTCTTAATCACTTCAGCCCCAAGAGATTTCCTCTTCTCTGAAATCCTTCATCATTCGAAATCTGTGCCACACATCTGGCTCCTCCTAGCAATGCCGCTCCTAGTTCTTGGTTCCCATGGGCATGCCCAAGGTCACACAGTGAATGAGAGGCAATCAGAATTACAACCCAGCCTTCCTCACTTGCAGTTATTCTCACATTAATGTGAAGTTGAGAGGCTCACATGGTGATCCCTAGACTGTGACTTCCATTTTGAGCTCATAGGTCACTTTTGTCGCAGAAGAAGAGGGCACCATGTGAAGCAAAGGTAGGAGATGGTCCCTCATGTTCCCTGTGTCAGTTGATCATGCCAATATGTTCATTGATATGGTTAAGGGAGTCAGATAATGTGATCGGGACTACTGTGTATTTCAAATGAGCCTATATTGGATGGTGAGAATTTGGCAGGTCAGTGACATGTATACTGGAAAGAGACCAAGCAAGGCTGTGTGGAATTGTGGCAACCAATTTGGCCTTTGGTCTCATTCCCTTTAAGGAGCATCTCCTTCTAGTTGTGTTTTCATTGTGGCAAACACAAATGCTTTCAAGTGTCTTTGTTACCTGAAAGATTATGAATCATGATGGTCTAGAGCCTACATAAGAATCCATTTGGCAGATTTGGGGGAAGTAAGAGGTGATGCTAATTGTGGTCAGATTGGGCTTGGTAATATCTTTCTGGATTCCCCCTACCCAGTTTACTTTTAATGTAATTCCTAGCAGGAAGGAACATAGCCACAAGGACTTTTATCTTTTATCTTCTGGGTCCTTCTCAGAAAATCTCAGTAGTTGGGTCTGGTCCAAATTGCAGCTGTGAGCATACTACTCCTTAAGGATAATGGGATCAGTACCAATTGGTGATTAAAGTCAATAAGACCTAGGGGTAAGAACTCTGCTGGGGGAAAGGGTACACAATAAATCATCATCTAGGGCTTGGAGAGTAAGAAAGACAATGTTGCCCTTAGTCGGATCTGAATTTTTCATGGAACCAAATCCAAGGGCTAGATAAAGCTTATAAGGAATTTGCAACAAGCCTAAACTCAGGAAAATCAATAAAGAATATGTATTGTGAAAGGGAGTTCTAGGCATCTGCTAAATGATGACCTATTTTAGGCAATTTCACTTATGATAATATAGCTTTGTGGTGACAAAGTGCTAGCTGTACCTCTTCCTTGCCCCCTATTTTGCATTTCAATGGGTCTGGAAAGCAGTATTACTCTCACACACAGAGATCTTACTTCATACCTGATTATCCATTCTAACCCCAGATATTACAGTTAAGCTGGTTCTTGGAAATCTAGTAAGGAAATCAAGAACAAATAATTATAATACACAAAATGTGATGAATGCATGAAAAAGGGATAAGACAAAGTGCTAGTGAGGTCTTATTAGCAGGGAATCATGTGGAGGACTGGGCAAAACTTTCTGATGGAAGTAACATTTAAATAGTCTTTAAAAAATGAGTAGGAATTAAACAAAGTGGCAGTCCTGGAGAGAGGGAACAAGGTAGGGAGCTCTCCAGTCTGTCTGGTACAAGAGATTAGTAGAGGGCAAGAATATGACCTAAGGTTGGAAAGGTAAGGTAATGCCAGTTGGTAGAGAGCCTTGAATGCTAAACAGAGGATTCTGGACAGAGGACTGATATGACTATTTGTATGAAAGTAATTCCAATATCAATATGAAGGATGGATTTTATAGGAGTGGGAGTAGGGAGGAGAGAGGAGAGGTAGAAGGATGTATTTGGAGGCTATTGTAATAGTTCAGTTCCTGGCATGTAGTAGGTGATCATGATTTGGAAGTATTAAGGGGGAGGAGTATGGAGCAGGAGAATAAGGAAGAACTAGACATTTGGGATAGAATAGGACTCCTGGGGAGCATCTGTGATATAACTGGGCTCATTCATGTCCTCATGAATAGGAAATGGTCATGCATTGTTCCCAGATGCTGTCCCCTTGGACCATTCTCCAGGATGACCCAGGTCTAGCTGCTTCATCTATTAGAATAGAGGAAATATGGTGGTGAGAACGGGAAAAGCAAAAAGAATCATATTCCAGGTCTATCTCTGTCACCAGCTCATTATGTAACACTGGACAACCTTGCTTTCCTCTTCATATCTCATTTTAAAAAATTACCTTTCAATTGAAGCTTATATGAGATGACCTCTGAGGGTTCATCTAGTCCTAAAATTTTGTTTCTCTGCTGGTTTAGCATGGAGAGTTGATATGATTATAGAATATATCATATATATATATAATATATAGAATATAGAATATATATATAATATAATATTATAGAACATCATAGAAACATAATTTTAAAACTGGAAGGGACCTTAGAGGATTCACACAACCACTCATTTTGTTTAGTCATTTTTCAGTTGTGTCTGACTCTTCATGATCCCATTTGGAGTTTTCTTGGCAAAGATATTGGAGTGGTTTTGCATTTCCTTCTCTAACTCATTTGACAGATAAGGAAACTGAGGCAAACAGGGTTAAGTGACTTACTCAAGGCACACAGTTAGGAAATATCTGAACTCAGGTCTTCCTGACTCCCGGCCCAGTGCTCTATTCACAGGACCACTTAGCTTCTCAGTTATTCATTTTACAGATGTGCAAAGGGAGGCCCAGAGAAGTTAAGATCTGCCCAGGGTCACACAGGTAGTGAGTGTATGGGGGCAGAACTCAAATTCAACTTCAGTCTTTTATCAATTAGTTTATGTTCTCTGCTTATTTTCATGCAGTAGATTTTAAATGAATTAATAGAGGTAAAGGAGCCAAGTCTGTGTGGTATCACAGATGCTCTGGATCAGTGCTGAAAACCTTATGCTTTGGGATGATGAAGATAATAATAATGAACATAAACATTTATAAGGTATTCTACAAACATCATCTCCTTGTATCTTCACAACAATCCTGGGAGATTAAGTGGTATTATCATCTCTATTTTGCAGATGAGAAAACTAAACTGAAATGACCCGCCAGAGCTGACACAACACCTCCTCATCTGACCACATAGACTTCTACTTTGGAATGATGTGGTCAATCCTGTTCGATCCATTGATCACCATGATCTGTGTCAAAGGTCTATGTCAAAGAAGATAAATCACTGAGTAATGAAGAGCTTTACCACTCATTAATCTTTGAAAAAAAAAAAAACCAGAACAAAGTCTCTACTTTTCTCTTTCTTCCTGACTGTGCAGAGTGTAAGGATTCTTTAAGCTCTCCTCATATTACCATTGAGAAGAATCTTTCTCCTCTCCTCCTCAACCTTGGCAGCATTAGAGGATATTTGCAAATGACATTTAGTACATGTGTTGGCCCAGATGATGAATGGAGGATTAGATTTCACATATCTGGTTGCCTTTTCTGTTTTGTGTTTCTTTCCATGAGAACAGGTGAGTGGTGGTCACAGATGAATGTTTTTAACCTTGGCATCCATCTTATGAGTTCCAGAGGCAGGGGGTTCCTCATAACAGTGATCACCCAGTAAACCTCCTTTTTGGAGGAGGTGATGACCACATCCTGATATATTGATTAAATATGCAGAATTGGACATATGTCTTTGGATGTAGTCAATATGGGCATTCATTTTGCTCAACTGTGAAAAAAATAAACTTAGCAAGCACAAGCCAGGATTTGACAGGATATCTAGACTTCTGAGTTGCACAAACAATGAGAACTGTCTTTCAGAGTTTTTTTAAACTGCTAGCTCTTAGAGGTAAACGAGAAATATCTGTTTAGCAGTCCCACAAAATGTGTCGTATTTTAGGTATTAACCTTCTGCGAAAGTAGAAAAAACTATGACCAGCGATTACAAACTTTAAATATTTTTCAATGAGTATTTTGGAGTCTTTTGTGTATCAAGCATGTCTTTTGTGGTGGAGAAAATAAACAGCTACCTTCCAGCTGATCTATCTCCAATACCTTTCTAGAAGGGACTTTGTAAATCTCTTTTTGTAGAGAACCTATACATCAGTCATTCCTAAACTTTACTTAAGAGATTTTCCCCTCAGAATTCTTGTAGAGGGGCCAGAGAATATGAGAAAAGACCCAATCCCCTCTCTTTGGGGTCAAGCTTTCTGCAAACTGAACTCAGTCAAAGTGAATTCAGAAGTAGGATTGCTTAGTCAGGAAGAGTGGCACCTCTCTCTAGCCCTTCCTGGCTCATGAGTTTTACATAAAGACATTCATTTTATTTGGGAAGACTGAACATGAGAAAGCAGACAAATTAAAGACAGGGAAATTCAAGTTGGATTTCAGGGTCAACTATTTGAAAACCAGGGTGACAAAATCCTGAAATGAGTGACCAAAGGAAGCTCTGCAGTTTTTGTGTCTAGAAATCTTCAATAAGAAAACAGATCACAATATATCATGTATGTTTTAAAATATGTACCACCTCTTTCAAGTCAGGAGGCTGAGCAAGATGATCTCTCAAGATTCCTCCTGGTTCTTGGATTCCAGAATCCTCAGATGATGTCGTCAGGGATTAGAAAAGCTATCTATATCAATAAACTTAGAATCTCAGAAATGGGAAGGAACTGAATGGTCATGCAATCCAACCTCACCCTTCTACAGAAACTTCCTTGACAGAACATCCAACGAGTAGTCATTCAATTCAATTCAACAAATAGTTATTAAATGCCTCCCACGAGTAAGACCCTGTTCTAGTTAGTAGAGCTAAAAAAATAAAATGTATTAGTGTTTGCCTTTAAGTACATGTATTTTACTGGAGTATCTATCTATCTATCTATCTATCTATACATACATACATACATACATATATATATAAATATAAATTACATCCACAATTATGCAAGTTAATTTTGAGAGAGATGGAGATACAGAGAGAGGAAGAGAGAGAAAAAGCGGAGAGACAGAGAGAAAGACAGAGAGAGAGAGAGAGAGAGAAAGAGAGAGAGAGAGAAGCAGAGAGAGAGAGAGCGAGAGAAGCAGAGAGAGAGAGAGAGCGAGAGAAGCAGAGAGAGAGAGAGAGAGAGAGAGAGAGAGAGAGAGAGAGAGAGAGAGAGAGAGAAGCAGAGAGAGAGAGAGAGAGAGAGAGAGAGAGAGAGAGAGAGAGAGCACCAAGAACTTTGCTGGGGGTGGGAAGGACTCAGAAATGGCCTCACATAGGCGGAGGTAGTACTTATGCTATACTTTGAAGGAAAATACAGATTATATGAGATAGAGTTAAGGAAGAAGTGAATCCTCAACATGGAGAATCAATTCTATGAAGGCATAGAGACAGAAAATGGACTGTTATACTTAGGAAATTTCTAACAAGATAGTTTCATTACAACAGAGGGTGTGAAGGGAAGTTATATGGAATAAGAATAGACAGGCAGGTCAGAGACATATTATAGAATATTTTCAACACCAGGCCAGAGATTTTTCATTTTTGGTCTAGAGGCAATAGAGAGCCATTTAAAACTGTTTTTTTTTTTTTAACAGAGGAGTGACATGGTCAGACCTATGTTTTAGGGATGTCCATTTGGTAGTTAGCCAAAAGGAGGGTGGATTGGAGAAGGGAGACTAGAAAAAGGAAGACCAGTTAGGAAGTTAGTGTGATAACCCAAGTAGGTAGCAATGAGAGTGTGGACTAGGGTGGCGGTGATCTGAATAGAGAGAAAAAGGTGGATGTGAGGGATGTTATTGGTGTAGAACTAAGAAGACATGACAACAGATACCATATGGGGATGAAAAAGGAGAAGACCCAAAGGAGACTCCAAGATTATAAACCTAGGAGCCTGGAAGGCTTATGGTGCCCTGATCAGAAATGCCAATGCTGTCTTGG
Organism: Notamacropus eugenii; assembly: GCF_028372415.1. Lineage (NCBI taxonomy): Eukaryota > Metazoa > Chordata > Mammalia > Diprotodontia > Macropodidae > Notamacropus > Notamacropus eugenii. The sequence continues at coordinate 50,518,534 of NC_092872.1, forward strand.
ACATAGATGGCACCTTAGACAAACCATTGTATGTGTGTGTGCTCATCCTTCGTTGCCGAAGAAGACCATGCCATCAGAGAAATGATGACATGACTTGCACTTGACTTTGTTTTGAGTGAGGAAGGGCTGTGCAGGTCACCAGCCTCACTTCTCCTCCAGAGCCATCTGAATCCAGTGACCAGATATTCATCAGGATGACTGGAGATGACCCAGGATGAGGCAATTGGGGTTAAGTGACTTGCCCAAGGTCACACAGCTAGTGAGTGTCAAGTGTCTGAGGTGAGATTTGAACTCAGGTCCTCCTGACTCCTGCACTGGTGCTCTATCCACTGCACCACCTAGCTGCCCCTGACAAACCATTAACATCTCTTTGGAGGATGGATAGGGTTTGGGATCAAATATGAGTTCTATCCATCAGCCTTCAAATATCTCCGGGGAGGGGACTCCCACTTTCGTCTGTAATATTCTTAGATTAAGGTCAACACTGATGAATAGGAGGACTCCAGTGATGCCATAAAGACAAATGGTAATGGTGGACTCTTATTTTGCATGTGAAGTCAGGGCTAGCCAGGAGAGGCTAGAGGAGATCCAAGGCTTACCACAGTTTTATTTTTACCCCTATAAATGCATTGTACACCTGAATTATTTCTATCTGATTTGTGTCTGCTTATGTAGATCCACCTGCTGGGATGTCTGTTATCTTCAAAATTAACAGTGTTAAATGTGTGCAGCCAAATATTTGAATAGTTTCATGGCCTATGGGATTCTCCTTACCCCTTTCTGACAAAGGTTGGTGCCCTGGGAGAGGAGGCGCCATCTGAGCTTCACCATCAGTGAGTGGCAGGGCTTATTTCGAGGGTCCCGGGGTGGTAACGGTGACATCTGCCTCTTCGGAAAGTCAGTCTTTCCCAATGGCTCATATGCTTGTTTAAATAATCAGCCTCCCAGACCAGCATTGCTACAATCCTGTGCTCAGTTAGAATAGCTCCAAAAACATTTTCACAATTTACTGGAAATAATAACTGCTTTGTTTAATGCTCTGCTGACTCAAGCTATATGCATCTATACATATATATATATGTGTATATATACACACACAAGTGTATGCACATATATATTTATATATACATAAGCATATATGTATGAGTGTTTATGCATGTATATATGTATATTGCATATATAATACATACATACATCTTCACCATAATGCTTACAAAGATGAGCAAATTATCATTGTTTCATGACTTTCGGTCAGAGAATAAAACTCCCTGATTGGTTGAAAGATCTCTCCCAGGATGGAAGTTGCTTTTGGATCCTCCTTGGGGGAGAAATTCATGCTTTCTGTAGCTTCAGAACTCTTCGAGGAGACGCCATTGCAATTCTGGGGCTAGAAGGTTGATTGAAGAACCTCTAATTACCTCACCATACAGAGGAAGCTACTGAGGCCAAGGGAGGGCAAGGAACTCGGCCAGCATCATATAGTAGGACAGTGCAAGAACTTGGATTAGGGGAGCCAATGCACAGGTCTCCAGATTTTTTGTAGCTTCCAGATTAGCATTCTTACCACTTTATCTTTAAAATCAAACACATAGATGGTCATATGTGCAAAAAACTATGTGAGATAGTGGAAAACTAGAGCTTGGAGCAGAAGATCTCAGCATCCACAGGCACTTAATAGCTGAATTACGGAGAGTGAGTCACGTTAGCCTATGAATCAGTTCCCTCATTTGCAAAATTGAGCTAATGATGTACGAGCTTCCTATTTCAACATTTTTGTTGTTGTTTGTTTTTGGTTAAAGAAGAAACTTTTTTTGTAATAAAGCACTTTAGAAATATAACTTCTTATTTATACTCCCAGTGTTTGTAGTGTAGATGTTACTTGTGTGGATAAATCATCTTCTGTGTCTGGTCCAGGGACCATGGAGCAGGGTAAAGAAGAGGTGTGGTAAGAATGCTCTCTTGGGCAGAGAAAGCACATGAGACCAACTGTTATTTCATCAGCTATTACTTGGAGTTTTTAATATGTTTTCCTTGATCTGACTTTGACCTGCTACTTTGAACTCCTTTATGATACCTGCCTCACCCTTGGATTTGGTTACCCTGAAAGGTTTGACTTGGTTCAAAACAATTCTTCGTCCGTTCTGTCAAAACTTTGCCTTAGATGGGTCACAACTCACATGGTGCCCCACGAGAGTTCTCTTCCTACCAATTGTCCCCAAATCTTTACCACCCTTCAGGGCTGTCATCCCATGGGGAAGGATTCTTCACTTGGGCTCCATGAAATTATTTTTTAAATTTTGCTTTGACAACTGTATTTTGAGAAAATTGATTTCCTTGGTAATCCCATGTATTTTCTTTCATGCATTTAAAAACATTATTATGTATAATAAAAATTAGAGGAAAGAGAAGTAACTGAGGAAAATATTACGACAGATTTCTCTGACCAAGGTCTCATTTCCAAGCTATATAAGGAACAGATTCAAATTTATAAAGCCAAGAGCCTCTTCCCAATAGATAAAGGTCAAAGGATAGGAACAGGCAATTTTCAAAGGAAGAAATCCAGTCCATCAACTATTATATGAAAAAAGGACTCTAATCATTAATAATTAGAGAAATGCAAATTAAAGCAATTTTAGGTTTCACCTTATACCTACTAGGCTGGAAAAGATGACTGAAAAAGAAAATGAGGGGCTATGGGAAAACAAGCATATTTGTCCACTATTTGTGGAGATATGAACTGGTCTAGGTATTCTAGAAAGCATGTCCAGAAAGTCATGATGTTCTTCCAGTGTTTTGACAGAGGCACATCACAGTTGGGGGAGTATGCCACCAATTAAATAATTTTAAAAATGAAAAAAAACCCTATATGTACAAAAATATGCATAGCACATGTTTTGATGGGAATCAAAATTAGAAAGTAATTCCTTCTATGGGGAATGGCTAAACAATTTGTGGTACATGAATATAATGTAATATTATTGTGCCATAAGAAATGATGAAATGGACAATTTCAAAGTAGACTAGGAGTATGTCTATGACCTGATGCAGAGTGAAGTGGGCAGAAATAAGAGAATGATGCATACAGTGGCAACACTGTAGAGAGAAATAACATTGAAAAATTTGAGAACTCTGATCATTATAGTGACAAACAATTAGCCTGAAAGAATGAAGACAAAACATGCTGCTCCTCTCCTGATAGAAAGTTGATGAACTTAAAATGCAGAAGGAGACATACATGTATAGGAAGTCATTTTTCTGGACTATGTAGATTAAGGAATTTGTTGCTTGTTGCTTGATGTTTGCTCAGTAGGGGACAGGTCTAATGAGGAGAGATTAATTTAAAAAATGCTTGTTACTTAAAAATGATATTCTGAGAAGAGGTTAAGAAACTTCACCATACTGCCAAAGGAGTCTATGATACAAATAACCACAGCAGCACCTTAAGAACCTCTGCCCTAGAGGGTGGAAATATGACATAGTATATGAATGTGCATACAAATCAATTAACAAAGGCTATATGTTGCGCTGGTTTCAAGGTAGTGCCTTGTGAATAATTACCCTAGTTTTAAAGACTCACCACCATGAGAAAGCCCATCCACCTTTTTGCAAGATTTCGAAGGTCTTCCGTAACTCAGCAGCCACTTGGGGTGGAACCAGTTTGGAGACTGAGGTTTCTGGCTTTCAGTTGTCAGCATCGTATCTGGCTGGGATCCCAGGGTATCCCCTCTTGGTTCGGCAAGTGGCTTTACTTGGTGGCTTTACTGCTAGTACTTCCTCAGAAGAGGGGAGAAGTGACATTTAGTAGGAAAGGCCAGGTTTGAGGACAGTAAGATAGAAGCATGATTTGTGGTCTTGGAATTCCATGGTGGGGTGAGGACTCATGAAGGAGAGCTTACATGCCTTTTCCTTCTTGCCCTTCATGGGGGAAAGAATGCACTAAATCAGCCGGTGTAAACTTCATGGCCTCCTCCAGAGGTACAGCCTGACTCTTCCAAAGGCATGAAGGAGCCTGTGGGAATGGGAGGAATGCTCAGAATTCATTCTTTCAAACAGCATGGGGTGATATAGATTTGGATTCAGTGGCCCTGGGTTCAAATCTTGTTGTTGGCTACTGACTATCTGGGTGACCTTGAGCAAATCACATGTACTCTCTGAATTTCAACTATTTCTTTTCTTTAAAACAGAATTTGGTTAGATGACCTCCAAGGTCCCTTTCAGCTCGAAATCTTATAAACCTGTTTCTGCAGAGCGATACATGTTCTCTTTTTATGATTCTTATCCTACAACAGTGAATGCCTTTCTCCAAATGTCTTGCATAGAATCATAGTCTTAGAGTATTTTAACTTCAAGAGACCTATGAGATCACCTTCGTAATTGAGTGATTCTTAATCTAGGGGTTGTGAATTTGTATTTTAAAATTTTGAAAACTGTATTTCAATATAATTAATTTCTTTTGTAAATCTTTTTGTTTTATTTTCATTAATTGATTAGACTCATTTATTTTTGTGAGAAAGGGTCCATAGGTTTCTTTAGACTGCCCAAGGGGTCCACAACACACAAGAGGCCAAGAATTCCTGGTCTAGTGCAATCCCATCATTTTAAACATGGGGAAATTAACCCCACAAAGGAAAGTAGTAAAATCGAGATCTCCTGACTTCTAACTCAGATACCATTCTCCCTCAAAGCAAGGGCATTTACATTTTCTTCCCCCTTTTTAGTTCTTTTGAACTCCTTGCCTTTTTTGTTGTCTCCGAATAGATTCTTTTACAGTTGTCAGGTGGCATCAAGAAGGAAGAATTCTCTTAGGGTCTCTTCTCTCCCCTTCACTCCTTGCTGTTGGAGCTCTTGTTAACCAGGAGTGTTTAGCCTGATTCAGGGGCTTCCAGGGATGTCAAATTCATCCCATGGGCCTTTATTGTAAGTAAAATCTGCATGGTGACCCTGGCATAAGGAAGATTCCAGTCTGGGAACTGCAACTCAGTGATGCAATGCAGAGAAAAAAAAAAGAGAGGGAGTGGAAGGGGGGAAAACAGAGAGAGACAGAGAGAGAGACAGAGATAGACAGATAGAGAGAGTGAGTGAGTGAGAGAGAGAGAGAGAGAGAGAGAGAGAGAGAGAGAGAGAGAGAGAGAGAGAGAGAGAGAGCCATGATATCCTTGGTCCTCTTTGAAAACTAAGGACAAACAACAAGAATCTCCAGTGGTCAGTTAGACTGAGTGTATTAATGAAAAGAGGCCTCTTAATTGAACATTTGTAAATTGGGTCATTTTTATACTTTTACCTAAAGTGAAGAACTGCCTCTTATGAGTTGTTGATCTAGTAGCTGTGGATTTGTCTAAAGTCCTGTTTCGGCACATGTATTACCTTAGAAAAGTCACTTCTCCTCTTTGGTCTATGAAATGAGTGATTTGGACAGTGTCCCTTCTAGTTATGACATTATATGGACCTGATGAAAAGTAGTCCTATGAATTATGATATGTAGCTCCTATATAGTCACCCTACCTTAGTGATATGACTATATATCATAATTCCTAGAACCCTGTTCCATTAAATCCTTATATATCATATGTAGTGACTATATATTGTAATTCATGGGTCTCCATTCCAACAGATCCACACATCTATATTCTACTCTGCTATATTGGTGACAATGAGCACATATGGGTGACAGTCTTAATTTTATTATGTGGCCTTGGGGAAGTTACTTCCCTATGAGCTTTAATTTTCTTCTCAATAAATCGAAAGAGATTAGACAAGATAAGGTATAATGTTTCTTCTGGCAATCAGTCTTCTGAACTCCAGTCTTCCACCTCTAACTGCTTCCTAAGCATTTCTACCTAACTATCCTGTTAACATCTCAAAACCAACAGGTCCAAAACCAAACTCACCATCTTCTTCCTTAATCTTTCTCCTCTTCTCAATTTTCCCATTTCAGCTGATAGTATCACCATCTTCCCAGTCATCCAGATTAGCAATTGTAGCGTCATCTTGGTCTCTTCTTTCTCCGTCTTCCTCTGCTTCTACATCTAATCAATTAGTAAGTTGTGTAGATTCTTTCTGTGAAATATCTCTTGCTTCCTTTCCTTTCTCTTTTCTCAAGAGGATACCACCTGAGTTAAGGCCCTTATTCCCACTCTCCTAGACTACTGTAGTAATCGGTTTTTCTGCCTGTAGTTTTTTTCCTCTCCTAAACGTTCTTCATGCAGTGACCAAAAGACTTCTTAAGAAACAGGTCCAATTTTATCAAAAACTTTAAATGACTCCCTATTGATTTTAGTCTAAAATACAAGCTTCTCTCATCAGAATGTAAGACCTTCTATAATCTGTCTTTCTCTTCCCTTTTTGGATTTATTTATGTTTCTCCCCTTTAAGTGACTGACATTTCAGCCACACTAAGGTGGGCTCCCTAGACCTAATATTCTGCCTCACATGTCCATGAATTTGCATAAGCAAACCATCATTCCAACCTGGAGTATACTCCTTCCATATCTCCACTGCTCAGAATCTTTGTCATCCTACAAGGTTCAGTTCAGATTTTCCTCCTCTGTGAAAACTTCCCTGATTCTACACTGCCCACTCCACAGAAGATCTTTTCCTCCTCAAATGATTCTGGAATACCTTGTCTAAATCTTTTCTTTGTGCTATCACTTCCTACCTTTTATTATGCTTATCTGGGTATTGTGTTTGGTAAACTAGAAGCTCCTTGAGGACAGGACTATTTCCCATTTTTTCCTTGTATCTCTAGTGCTAAGCATGGTGGTTTGAACATAGTAGGTACTTAAATATTGATGAATGAATGACATTTCTGCTGAAATATTCATTAAATGGGTGAACAAGTCCCCTCCTTCCATCTTCCCCCAAAGAACCAGGACCTTAGATGATCTGTATGACAATTTCCCCATGTGAGCTCTTTTAGCCACAGCACAGCTAAGTTTATATAAAATAGAAGAATGTCCAGTTGGGTCACAATTAGGAACCAAATCTTCCTTGTGCTTTGCTAAAAATGCTTTGGCAACCAAAACAAGATTGCTTCAGCAAGCCCTGAGGACACTATATCCGTATTCCACAAGGTGTTAGTGCTAAGGTGCAAGCATGTCCCCCAACATTCCAACAACACAATGGGTCCACTGTCTGCAAGTTGTGGATAGACATCAGGCTTGAAATGCTCAAGTGGAAAGGAGAATATAGTTTAATAGGAGATATTGAGGTATGCATCATTGTGCCATTTTATATTTGAGGAAATGGAGACCTAGAGTCTTTGTACCACCTGGGAAAGGTCCCAGTACCTAGGACAGAGTATTGGGTCTCCTGATCACCTCTAATCCAATCCTTGATGCACCACCCTGCACACTTCATTTCACTAACACAAAACAGAGTACTAAGATGAATGACAGCAGCAGGAGGAAGCTGGAGGGAGGGGTGAGAAGAGGGATTTGCTGTTGATGACAGATTGCTTGCTGTAGGATCCCCTGAGATTTCCTGCGTGGAACTAGGTCACTTTCTCCCCAAGGAAGGGATGAAGTGAAGAGTGAGGAATGTTGTTGTTATAGTAAGCATCTTGGAAGTGTGTGGGGTCTGTGCCTTTGACATTGGATTTCCTTCATATTTGCAATCACAGGGGTTGGAGAAGACTTCTAGAAGGTTGGAGATCCTGGAAGGCTGCCCTGCTGTTTCCAGAGAGCTGGAGAGAGAGACAGAGAGAGAGAGAGAGAGAGAGAGAGAGAGAGAGAGAGAGAGAGAGAGAGAGAGAGAGAGAGACAGAGAGACAGAGAGACAGAGAGAGAGAGAGACAGAGAGAGAGACAGAGAGAGAGAGAGAGACAGAGAGAGAGAGACAGAGAGAGAGAGAGAGACAGAGAGAGAGAGACACACAGAGAGAGAGACACACACAGAGAGACAGAGAGAGAGAGAGACAGAGACAGAGACAGAGAGAGAGATAGAGGGAGAGACAGAGAGAGAGACAGACAGACAGAGAGAGAGAAAGAGAGAGCAGGAGAAACAATACCACTGTTTGTCTGCCTGTAGTCAATTACACAGTTCATTGTAACAAAGATTTAGCAGCTTGAGCAGGAAAGAAATCTGGCAGGCTTAGAATGAAATCAGACTGCAAGGAAACATTATAATATTTACAAAAAACATTTTGCCCATAATCCTAGAAGATGTGGTATCAGGGACGGGGAACTGAGAGGTGAGCCACAAGACCTCAGATCTAGTCCTAGAACCACCATTACCTATGCCAAGGAATTTTTCTTTCCTTCTCTGGCCCTCAGTTTCCTTATCAGTAAAATTAGAAGACCCAAGTTCCCAGTCCATCTTTGGTATTTGCTACCTATATGAACTTGGGTTCCTTTATGGCCTCCTCACTTTTCTTATCTGTCAAATAAAGAAATTAGATTAAGTGATCTCTAAAGCCTTTTTCCAGCTCTGTCATATTACTAGGCAACATAGTGCCTCTTGAGAAGAGGGGTGGTATTTTCCCTCCTCTCTGCAAGGAGTGGACTGCTGTCAGACATATTCACTGTTAGTCTGTTTTAATGAACTATTTATCTTTAAAAAAAAAGGATAGGTTTTGTTGTTGGGGGAATGGGAGTGGGTTAGAAAGAGACTCATTAAAAAAGCGTCAATAAAGCGTTTTATAAAAAGAGGCATCACTGTATAGTGGAAACATTGAATTGGGAGTCGAGACTTGGTACAGCCTTTTTCTTCAGTTTTTATTTCAGGCACCCTATAATTGACATATTTGTTTATAATAAATTATTAATTTAAAAAGTTAGGAGACAAGGTCAGTGGTATTTCATGGTGAGAGTGTTGGAGTTGGAGACTGGAAACCTCAGTTTACCTCCTTGCCCAATCACTAATTTCATGTATGATCTTGAATAAGTCCTTTTCCCTCTTTGGGCAACAGTTCTTTGTAAAATAAGAAAGCTGCTTATTTTACAACTTTTATGTAATATTATTATTATTTGGTTTTATTATTTATTACTATGTGACTTCAAATCATTTCTTCCAAAGTCCTTCATATTCTACTATGGCAGCCTAAGTATTGATCATTCAATCTTTAAAGTTGATCAGAATGTTTGTGTAACTTTGGGTCACATTTGGAATTACATAGTGATATTTTTCTGAGGTTTGTGTGTAACTTGTAGCACATCTGGGGATACCTATCTATAAGATTTGGTGCATAATTCCATAGGCTTACTGGGACTTATCATTTCTCTTTGCCTGTACATAATTTAAGAGAGTTGCCTAGACCACTAACAGCTTAAATGTCTTGCTCGACATTTAAGATATGAGTCTGATATTGTACTCGAACTCAGGTCTTTCTGTCCCAGAGGCCAGCTCTCTATTCAGTATACCTAGTAAGTGCCAAGTACATATTTGTTGAATTGAACTGAGTTTCACGTTCAAATCTGTGTTCTGCCAGCCTATAATAATCTGACTTTGAGTCAGTTAATACTGTCTCCCCCCAACCTCCCCCAGTATAATCTCTAAAAAGAGATGATCGCCACTATCTTTTCTGGCCCTGACCAGTCTCCACATGTTCATGAGCACATTCGCCTTGAATTAAAAGCCAAAATAAAGTAAGAAAATAGAACTCATCTCCCCCTTTGTTATCCAAGGCCTCCAGGCCAATTATAGATCAGGACATGTCACAGAAAACTGGAAAAGTACTGTCTGTTTTTGATTGAGTCAGAACAGTGTGGGAAAGGGAAATTCAGGCAACTTAGAGGTATGTCTACTGAAGGGAATAGTGACATTATTTCTGCACATAATATCAGAGGATCTCTTTTTTGGGGGTCTCTTAATGCAGAGCAACCTTGGTCCTAGAGAGCAAACATTTTGGAAGCAGTCTTATGTGAGTCCCAGAGATTACTGAGGAATGAGGAAAGTACAACAGGTTCTTCTGTCTTAGGTGGGTGATGAAACCTTTCTCAAGGAACTTGTTTTCTAATGCACTCAGCTTTTTAAAAGCCAGGCTTTTAGGCTGGCAGCTTGTGTTGTTTCTAATGGGCTCCTACTGCCAGTTTGGTCATTACCCCCTCCTCCCCCAATCCCATCAGCCATTGCTGCCCTTGACTTCTCCTTGTGTCTGGTATGATTACTAGGGTCCAAAAAGTGGAATCTAGGAAGAAAGGTGGAGGCAGGCACTGCCCAAAGGCATTAGGGTAAGTAGACAGACCAGTGGAAGTAGGCCCTGCTAAGAGCCCTGAGTTCGTATAAATAAGGGAATGTTCTATTAAATGTGAGAGCCACAACAGAATTCTCTCTGAGAAAGGCCATAGAATCATAGACATAGAACTGGAAAGAACTTGGAAGCCACCCCTCTCATTTTACATATGAAAAAATTGAGTCACAAAGAGGTTAACCAACTTGACCAATGTCACAGAGCCAGTGTCCAAGGCAGGATCTGAATTCAGGTCTTCCTGCCTCCAAGTTAAATCCTCTGTCCACTATGCCACCCCATCATACCACCTGGCTGTGTGACCTTTGACACATACATGCTTTAGGGAATAGGGAAGGGTTAAGAAGGTATCTTCAAGGATGCAGCTGTTCTTGACCACAGAGGTATTGTAAGATCCTCTGGATTGGTCTATGCCAGGGGTGGGGAACCTGTGGCCTTGAGGCCATAAGTGACCCTCTAGGTCCTCAAGTGCGGCCCTTTGACTGAATACAAACTTCACAGAATGAATTTGGATTTTTGGATTTTGGATTTGGATTTTGTGAAGTTTGGATTCAGTGAAAGGGCTGCACTTGAGGACCTAGAGGGCCACATGTGGCCTCGAGGCTGCAAGTTCCCCACCCCTGGTTTGTGCCTAAGACTTCAGGCATCTCAAGGCATAGCCCAATACCTCTGGAATTTTATAGAGAGGCATATGACATGGGTGAAAGTAGACAGACACAGGGAAATTCATCCAGGTAACCAGAGCTTTCGCTACTGGACTGCTTTGCCACCAAGAGGTCTCACTTGACTTTCTAACTGTTCCTCCTGATAAGTCAATCAGTTCTGTCATCACAGTATAGGGACTGGTTTAAGGAACACCAGAGGACTAAGATATCTCTACTTTTACAAAGTGTCAACAGGCGGCCTCAGATCAGGAGAGACAGCTGGTGCCTTCCTTGTTAGAATCATTGACAGAAACGGCTGCCTTTCTGCTCTCACACTGTAGGAGCTTGGCCTCCCTCCCTGTGATAATAGCTGGTCTCCTGAGGGTGTTTAGTCTGTGTTAGCACCATGCCTTTGGCTTTCTGGATCCAAGAAACCTCCGAATCAAAAGTCAGAACTGCATCTTCAAGGTAAATGGGGGTCTTGGCACCAGGATCATGGATCCCTGAACCCTCCTCTGTCCTCTTTTAAACTTTTCCCTGTCCTTTTCTTCTCAGGATCAAGGTAGGAAGACAATTGATGCCAAACCAAATCCCTATTTAGTTTATTTGACCCAAAGTCAGTTGTGATTTTCACTTCATCAGGTAATTCATTCAGCAAAAATTAAGTACCTACTGTGTACAGAGTGCCCTGCTAGGTGTTAGAGGAGATACAAAGTTCAGGCCAGTTAAGACTTTTGCCCCTAAATTTGTTGTTGTTTTTCGAAGACGGATGATATCATGACTGGGTGGTGTCTGACTTGCTTACACGAATTGGATTTAAGTGAGGCAAAGCTGCAAAAAGTCATCAGCCTCACTCTTTCTTCCAGAGTCATCAAAGTCCAGTGGAAACACAATGGTCAAGTTGACTGGTAGTAGCCCAGGATGCAGTGGATAACTTCAATGTATTCCATGTCTGACCAAACTTTTAGAGCTCAACAATGCCTTCATGGCTGTTGGAACAAATTGTTCTCACCTGCCCATTCTTCTGGGGAAGTCTTCACATGCTTGGGGTAAACATCCCCTTAACTCACTGACAGGTTTGAAGCCTATTGATTAACTTCACTCTGGTTTAACCCATCCTCCAAGATAGTTTTAACTAGGGTGTGGGTGCTGTGCATGCTACAGCTTCTTGGAGCCACAGCTGAGAGTTGGGTGAAAGATGGACATCAAAGGTGGATGAGCAGCCCTCACACCAGAGGTGCTAGTCCTCCAAGAACTTATAGACTAATAGGAGGATAGGTGATTGAGTAGGTATCATGTCATTCATAATTAATAATGATAACATTGTTATAAACATTAATAATAATATTATTACTCAATAGTACATTAGGGGTATAACAAAATGTTAAATGAAGAGTTCAAGACATGCACATAGGAAACAATGTGAGAGGATATCACTACGTATTAAATATATGGCTCATACAGTCATTGCTTCAGGAAGAGAGGGAAGAGGGAGAGAGGAATAAGCATCTATTAAGCGCCTACTATGTGCCAGGCATCCACACTGGATCATTACAACAACCCTGAGAGGCAGGTACCCCATTTCAGGGTTGAGGCAGCTGAGACAGTTTTATTGGACTTGCCCAGGGTACACACAAATGAAGTTTGAGTACAGATTTCAGTTCCAAGGCTCTATATACTGTGGCTCCTACCTGCCTTGGGCTGGTATAGTCAAAGATGTCTTCCTAGAGGAGGCAATGATTGAGATCTGTAACTTTGGGATAGGCTGAGAATAGGGGAGGGGTGGGCCTTTGGGGTAGAGCCTAAGATATTACAGGGAAAGCTAGAGAATTATGTGGTTTAGGGGTGTGTGTGTGTGAGTGTGTGTGTGTGTGTGTGTGTGTGTGTGTGTGTGTGTGTGTGAAGTAGCAGAACAGTGTGTGATAAAGCAGCAGATAAGTCAGAGCTGGACTCTCAGAACCCTTGCTTGCCATCCTGGATAGTTTGGCCTTTAACCTGTAGCAATAGATAGCTACAGAAGATACTTGAGGAGGAGAATGATCTGCCTAGGGAGCAATAGGGATCATGTAATAACACATTTTTATATAGCTCTTTAATGCCTGCAAGACACTTTCCTCCTAACAACCCTGTGCAAATCTATATTTCATTAATGAGGAAACTGAGGCACAGAATTTAAGTAATTTATTACCCATGGTCACATGGCCAGTAATTGTCACAGGTAGTCCTGTGCTCCAGTGCTGTGGAGACCAAACGCTGAGGGATCTTTGGGGAGCCTGTTGAAGTAATCCAGGTGTGAGATGAAGAGGTTTGGTCCTAGGAAAAAATATCAGTTTTTCCCCATTTTATTTTTGTTTTTTTTCCCCATCCATGGCAACTTCACTCCTCTCCTTGTGCCTTCTATCTGTGCCTCCCTCCCTCTTTCCCATGCCCCACCCCACTCCCCCATCAATCCCATTTAAACCTGCTCTTTTCAAGAGCATTCAATTGGAACCAACAGATTAAGATTTGCATCTTAGTCCTGTGTGACCCTGGGAAAGTCACTCCCTCTCTCTGAGCCTCAGTTTACTACTCTGCAAAATAAATGGGCTAGACTCAATAATCAATTTCATCCAGTTAGTGCTGACATTCTATGGTTAACTATATTATTCATGCCAGGTTTCAGGACCTGAGAACAGTTAAGATTTGATTCTTTTTCCCCTTCCCCAGTCAAGGGAGTTGCCTTTTAACAGAATTTAAAACCTTCAGCAAATGACCAGAGGGTGGTGGGGTGATGGGAGAGAGCAGAGAAGAGGGTCAAGCTCTAATAGTGGCATTCCAGGAATTAGCCAGTGGGAAGGAGAAAATTTGGAGGCCATTATGATCTTTCTAGCACTCCTCATATCATCACCTGTAGACAGGCACAGGATTTTGACCAGGAAGAGACCTTAGCCCTCATCTAATCCAACCCTTTCATTTTAGAGAAGAAGGAAAGGGACATGGCTTATCTAAGGCAACACAAAGGAAATAGAAGAGTCAGGATCAGAACTCAAATCCTCTGACTTCAAATCCAGTGTTCTTTCCATGACACCTCTCTCACTTCATTTATTCCATCTATGGGTGAGGCCAGTCTTGACTTTTCTGATTGTACCCTGTAGTGACCAGAGGGAGAGAATTGAAAGAAGACAAATCACCTGATCAAGGCACGTGAAGAATATTGAAAGGGGGGGGGGTACTGCTTTGCCTTCCCTCTTCTCCAGCTCACAAGCACTCCCAGGGGAGCAGAGTCGTTTACTGGTCCCCAGTATGTCCCAGTGTGGAGCATTCAGGGCTGGCTGAGACAATGTTTGTTAATCTCAGGCTGCTGCTGCACAGAAAAGGAATAGTAGCCAGCGACCTGAGTTTACTGCAGAGCAGGTAATGGAAAAACCGAGGTGCCAGCAGGCAGGCTGTAAGCTCTGCAGAGCCTGTGGAGAGTCTGATGAGAGCTCCTCCCTGATGGAGTACAGCGTGGTCCTTCCTGCTGGGAAACAGGCTAGGAAACAGAGGAAGGGTGAAGCCAGCTACGTCCTCCCCCTCCTCCATCCCCAGAGTGAGGGGAGGTGAGGGCTGCTTTGCTATTCTCATTCATTCAATTTGTTCCACAAACTTTTATGCAACAGCTTCTGCTATGTTCCAGGTCTTCCTAGGCACAGGGGATACAAAGGCAATCCTGCCTTCATAAAGGTAGTGTTCAACTTGGAGGATCACAGCCTGGTGTCCCCTAGGAACCCCTCCCTCAGGCTCCAGTTCACCAGCATTTCCAGGCAAGTTCATCAACAGAGTGGGACCCTTCTCCATCCCCACCTCCAACCTTCAGATCATGCAGAGATACCTCTGACTGCTCCCTGTCTGCCCTGATGAGTCAGCCTGCCCTATTGCATGGTGATGAAAAGTCTTTTAATTGAGTTAGAACATCATGGATATGCTAAAGGGGCAATCTCTGCCCTACTGCCTTCTTCCTGTTGATTTTGAAGTTCAAGGATGACTCACAGAGCTGTGTGTGGGTATGGGTGTATATGCAATTCCCACTTTTCCTCTCCCTTCAAACTGGCCACAAATCATGAGCCCATGACCTCCTCAGTAAGCCTGTACGTGGGATAGGACTACCTCCCATTTGTGTTTTCTTTCCTTTGGTGCAATGCCTTGTGAGATCTCAAAAAGCAGCCAGCATCATCTCCTTTTCAAGCATCTGAGAAGCATGGGCAGAGTCAACCAGAGCAACTGCAGTTACCACAGTAGCAGATAGTCCAAAAGGGAAATAGAGAGAAAGAAGGAGAAGGGGAACCTTTATCTCTTATTGAACAATCAAATGCCTTGAGCTGAACTTAGGCAAACTGTAAGGGCAGGCTAAGGATAGGGATGAAGAAAGGGGACAGAGAAAGAGATAATGGAAAGAGAGATTGATTTAGTGTTGATAACTGTGCATGGTGGAAATGAAAATGTTAAATGTCTAATTAGTAGGCTTTGAAAAAGAAACTGCATGCAAATGTCCAAATGAATATTGACCTCTTAACTCATTGACAGGTACTGATATGCTATTAGATTCTCTTCTAAACATTCTATGCTTCTTTAATGCTTAACATTCCCTGTTATGTAGGGGAATCAAATTATCTGTTCCATACTGGGGTGTTTATATTCTGAGTCCTTTTTTTTTTTTTTGCTTTCCTCAGGAGAACACTTGGGCTAGAGTATAAAAATACAATTGTCCCCAGAGTTTCTGGGGTTGGATTATGAGTCAATCTTGAGTCGGGGTCATCACTAGTCATCCTGATCTGTCTTGCCACTGGACTTTGGAGGAGAGAATGGGGCTTTGCACAGCTCTGCCTCACTTAAATCCAATTCACTTGCAAGTCAAGACATCACCCTCCTCATGCCAGGGGTCCTCTTCAAGAATGAAGGATAAGCAACAATCTGTGAGCAGTAGTAACTGCCCCTTTGGGGATCCAACTGGTCAATTCCAGTTTGGCAATGTTGCTATTTCCTCCTTTTCCTCCCCCCTCTACTTGGGGAGTCACATCCTCACATGTGGGTACTCTGTCCAAAGGAATATAAATTTTGATCACTTACACTTTACAAGGTATCTTGGGGTTTGGGGCTAGATTTTTTCTTCCCTACTTATTCATTCTATCATTTTTTTAAAAACTGGGAAAATTAACTCTTGTCTCATGCAGATTTTAGTTTCATCCAGTCACTACTTGAAAATCTACAATCACTAGGCATTGACTAGCTCATGACGCAGCCCATTCTGGCACAGGGTAGTTCTGTATATTGAACCCAAATCTGCCTCCTCTTAACTTCCACTCACTGGTCATGATTTGCGGCTCTGATGGAATATCCTCTTGAGCAGTAAATCAGCTGGTTGGATGAGCTTTATTTTCAATTTATTTATTTGTTTATTTAATTGATGGCTGCTTTCTTCATTAGGGACTATTAGCACATAAAAATGGTGTTTATTGAGCCTGTCTAAATGTTCAGTTGTATTCTTTCACTCATGACTCAAAAGCCAGTTGCTTGAGCCTTGAGAAAAGAACTTTTCCAGTGTGCCAAGAACTCTCCATCAGTATATTTCAGTCAACAAACAACACTCTTAATCTATCTCAAGTCCTGCATAGGATTCTAAGGAGGGAAAAGAAAAGTGGTTATAAAATTTTTTATGAATATTATAAAAATATTTCTTTGATCATAAGCATCTACTAGTCATGTGTTATGAACAAAAAGAGAAAGGGTGAATGTCTCAGTGTAAAAACCAACAAAATAAAGCAACACAGTAGTTTGGGTAAAGAAACTGGAAATTTTTGTCCTAAGTATTTCTCATGCAATTACGCCCACCTTTCTAAGCCTCAGTTTTGCCAACTGTAGGAAGGGAGTAATAATAATTGACCACTTTCCTGAAAGGACTGTGAGGAAATGTTTTATATGATTACTAATTTTTGAGTTGAAAGGCACCTCAGGGGTCTCCATTTCATAGGTGATGAAACTGAGGATCAAAGAACTTGAATGACTTACCTAAGGTCACATTCATAACAGCAGTCAGAATTGGAGTCTAAGTTCTCTGACCACAAGTCAGCTTTCCTTTTTTTTTCTCCCTTCCTTTCTCCTCCCTCCCTAAGATGGCATGCAATCTTATATGAGTTCTACACATACATTCTTATTAAATACATTTTCATATTAGTCATGTTGCATAGAAGACTTAAAAGGAATGGTAGAAACCATGAGAAAAACCCAAACAAAACAAAGCGTAACACAAGAGAAAATATTCTGCTTCATTCTGCAGTCCAGTTTCATAGTTCTTTCTTTGGATGTGGATGGCATTTTTCCTCAAGAGTCCTTTGGGGATATTTTAGGTCCTTGCATTGCTGTGAAGGGCTAAGTCTACCAGAAAAATGCCTTACACACTGTGGTTGTTACTGTGTACCAAGTTCTCCTGGTTCTGCTCCTTTCACTCAACATCAGTTCATATAAGTCCTTCTACGCCTCCCTGAAGTCTTCCTGTTTGTCATTTCTTACAGCACATTAGTATTCCATTATATTCATATACCACAACTTGCTCAGCCATTCCTTTTGTTTTTATTTTTTAATTAAATTTTATTTCAAATTAAAACTCATTTTTTCTTTCTCTTACTCCCTCTTTCCCTTTTACCTCACTGAGAAGGCAAGAAAAACAAAACCCTTGTTGCAAATACGTATAGCCAAACAAAACTAAGTCCTACATTGACCATGTTAAAAAAAAAATCTTCCGTACTCTGAGTCCATCACCCCTCTATCAGGAGGTAGGCAGCATGTTTCATTATGAGTGCTGAAACTGTGGTGGTCATTATGGTTGGTCTGAGTTCCCAAGCATTTTTGTCTTTATGATGTTATATAGATTGTTCTCTGGGTTCTGCTCACTTCACTCTGCATCATTTTATTCCAGTTTCTTAGGTTTCTCTGAAACCATCTCCTTAATCACTTGTTATATTCCATAATGTTCATATACCATAATCTATTCAGTCATTCCCCAATTGATGGACACACCATCTGTTTCTAATTCTTTGTCACCACAAAAAGAGCTGCTATAAATATTTTTTGTATACACATATCTCTTTCTTTTTCTTCTTCTTTTTTGATTTTTGTGGATTTTAGACCTACAAGTAATACCTCTGGAATGTTTCCATTATATCATGTTGTCTCTAAAGCACTATAGAAATCAAGGGATTATTTTTGCTAACCAGAAAGTATGTAGAATCTGGTTGGTACTAAGGACAAGAAAATACCAAGAGTTTATCAATCTATGTGGTGAGAAATCAATTGGATTGACAGGGTTGTAGCAACCTACATGATTATGACCAAGAGAATTGAGAAATTTTTGTTTTTTAAAAGATTTTGAGATAAATCTATGTCTAGTATGATGTTATGGAATGAACATTGAATTTGGAGTTAAGATATTGGTATTCAGTTCCCACTTCTGACACAATGCTTATATAGTCATGAACAAGATGCTCCTCCTACTCTTCTCTCCAGTTTTCTTATCTATACTAAATGAATTTAATACTACTTTACTGGGTTGTTAAGACTGATGTAATTACTGAGCCGCTGTCAGTGATCTTGAAACATCATGAAGAATTAGAAGATACCATTAAAGGAATAGTTTGTGAACACCTAGAAAATAGAGACACAGTTGATCCTCAACTTTCACAGGGATAACTCTCCTAGAAAACATCACAAAAGTGAAAAAATGAGAATGTTAATACATTGAACTTATGGGTAATGGGGGTTAAGTTCCCATAGTCACCAAAATCTAATCTTTTGCTACAAGGTGCTGAAAATACACTTCTCTGCAGACAATTCTTTAAAAAATTATTTAGTATTTTATTTTTCCCCAATTACATATAAAGTAACTTTTTGCATACAACTCTTTGTAACAAAATATAAATTCTGATAACATGTACGTTTCCTAACATAGGAATTATATATAACCCATAAAATGCAGGGGAGAGGAGAGGCAATGTTAGACTAGACAGAGTGGGGAAGGGGCCACAAAGGCAGAAGAACTTGGAGATTAAAAAAAGGAAAGAGGCAACCTGCAGTCTTTAATCTTCTCAGTGGTTGAAGTAGTTTCTTGATGAAAAGCACATGCCTCAAGGTGAGTCATTGGCTCACAGTTTGAGTTCAGAATTCCCACCTGGGGACCCTTGACAGGAGGTGGGGGAAGCAGCATGGACAGTGGGGGAGGCGGGATGCTTGCTAGCTTGACCATCATCTCATTTACCCACAAATTTAGCCTCTTGAATTTTTTTTTCCAATTCCCTCATCACACACTTGAGAGGTGACTTTAGCATTTTTCTGGAGCAGAACCACAAACATCTTTATGCACACTTTCTTCCTTTTTATGTGTATAAACTTGCACATCTCATTTCTCATTTTTTTTCTCTACTGCACATAGACCCAAATGTACATGGTTATTAGTGTGAAAATGAGGTTACTAATAAAATAACTTGAATGCTTGAAGTCATGAAAATTAAATTCGTGAATGCTGAGGATTGACTGTAACTAAAAGCCATGACTTGATGAAGCCAAGAACAATTCTTGCCAAAGTAACCCAATTTTCTTTCTTAATGGAACTCCATTGGTACATCAGAGAAAAGTTCTATCTATTATTTACCTACATCTTTGCAAAGCTTTTGATAGAGTTTCTTACGTTGTCCTTGTGGCTAAGACAGAAAGATATATGCTGCATGATTATATAGATACAGAGGTGGTGAGTGCTTAGATTCAAAGAATGGTCATTAAAGACTTCATGCCAGCTTGGAAGGAAGGCTCTAGTGCAGTCCCCTCACAGATCTCTCCTTGGCCTCATGCTCTTCAATTTTTTTTAATTAGTCGTTTGGATGAAGACGTACATAACATCCTTAAAAAATCTGCAGATGACACAAAGATCAGAGGAATAGTGAATAATACATTGATCGACATGACTCAGAAGATTTTTGCATTATAGGTTGGATCAATGTGATTAAGGTAATATTTTAGCAAAGATAACTGTAAATTGCTATACTTGATTTAAAAAAAATCAATTTCACAAGTATAAAATGAGAGAGATTTGGTTAGACACTGATGGGATTGGGCATGGGGGTGTCTATTTCTTCATTTCCCACTTGGCTGCATACCTTTGGAATTCTTCATTATGCTTTCTATTCTGGGCACTTTCCCCTTTCCCCCCGCTTTTCACTTTCCTACTGCATATTGTCTTCCTCCTTTAGATTGTAAGCTTCTTATGGGCGGGGACTGCTTTTCTTTTCTTTTTTTCTATTTGTATCCATAGTACTTAGCACAATGGCTGGCACCTAGCAGGTTGATAAATGTTTATTGAATGACTGACTGACCTAACAGTCTCTAATTATTTAAAGTCCTTTCATTTGAAAGAAGGGTATGACTTGTTTTATTTGGTGTCAGATGACAGAACTAGGTATAAGGGCTGTAACAGAAGCAAATTTTTCTTGATATAATGACACATTTTCTACAAGAGCTATCAGAATATAGGACATGCTGATTTATTAGGTCCTGACTTGCCCATCACTAGAAATATTTGAATAGAGTTTGGATGAACTTTCATCAAAGATTCTAGAGAATAGGTCTTTGTATAAGGTGGAAAGTTAGACTCGATGACCTCTAAGGTTCCTTCTAACTACAATTCTATGATATTTTATGAATCTTTTAGCCTAGAACCTTCTGTATTTAATATCTTTGCAGCTATTTTTTGCTCTGAATCTGAGTTACCAATTGTTGCACTTCTTCAGTAAAGTCACAAAAATTTTGCACTCAGAGTCAGAAGACCTAAGTTCTTATCCTTGCCCTGCCAGACTCATTCTGTGTCTTTGGGCAAATTTTTTACCTATTTTGACCTCAGTTTACCTATTGTCAAATGAGGGAGATGGGCTAAATGACCTCTGAGGTCTCATCCAATTCTGATGATCTGTTTTCTAAGGTATTTTTGAGATCTAATTATCCATTTTCAGAGGATCCTCCAGACTCTACAAGTCTATGTTACAAACTCTTTTCCAGTTCTGATACTCTATTCTGTGTTCTCAGGTCCTGGTCAACCTTGACATTCTATGATCTAATGACGTATTAATATTCTGTGCCCCTATGATTAGAACCAAATCCTTCTAGAAGGCAGTAGGGAAGTTGAGTGGTGCTAGTTTTTTTATTAGTTAATACTTTGGATGAGATGCCTTCATCTTGGTGTTCCATCCCTTGTGGACTCTATGCAAAATACCAGCTCTCCTTTGTTTCTCTAGCCTGGCTCACATGTCATTCAACAGGCAATGATCAGTGATCCCAGATTCGTGATGTTGGTTTTCCTAGAAACATAAAACACGTATTCAAAACTGCATATTAAAAAGCTGGAGTTCTCTATCCCCTGTTGTTTATTCCATAATGTTGCAGTTTATCATCCATATGCCAGGCCCAGCTCAGCAGCTGATTCACATAGAGAAAAAAGGACCCCTTTTCAGGAAAAACAGGCCTGTACTAAGTTCTATGTGAAATCTTTGCAAACCTATCCTGGAATTCTGGCAACCAACATGTAGAATGCGAGTGGGGTAGGATAACCAAACCTATTGTCACCGGGATAAAGTGCAATCTTTTTAGCAAGGTGTTGAAGATCCTCTATAGTTTGACTCTAATTTATTTTTCTTTTTTCACCTACTTTCCCTAATATCCATTCTATACTTTAGACAACTGGATGCTCCCTGAATTTGTTGTGCCATCTCCCACATTTGTGTATTTCCTTAACCTATTTCCCATACTTGGATTGTACCCCTTATCTCTGCTATTCAGATTTCATATCTTATTACTTTAAGGTTCACATGAGGGGTCACTTTACCAACAAAGCCTTCTCTGATTTCTGACCAGTTCCAAATTGTTAGTATTTTCTCCTTCTTGAAATATTCTTAGCAGCTTTGATCTCTACTTCATCCTCTTTACAATCCACATGTTGTATTATACTTAGCTGTGTACAAGTCAGAGCTCTTCAGGTGAATGTAAGCCCTCGGAGGTAAGAGAATGTTTGGTATCCTCAACACCCAGCAGAGTAGCTTTGCATATAGCAGGTGGTTAGTTAATATTTCCTGAGTTAAAATGAAATGAATTAACTAGCTTAGAGGCACTGGGAGAAGATGCCCTTGAACAGATGTATTGGAACTGTAGAAAAGACAGGATTGAAAGGTGAGAAGGAACAGTAGAACATGACGCAATAAACATTTATTAAGCATTACTATGTGCCCAGCAGGTCCTGCCCTCAAAGAGCTTACAATCAACAGGGGGAGATAACATGCAAACAAATAAATGCAAATATACAGGTGAAATAGGAAATAATTAACAGAGGGAAGGTACTGGAACTAGAGGGCTGGGGAAGGATTCCTGAAGAAGGTGGGATTTTAGTTGCTATTTAAAGGAAGTCATGGAGATCATTTTAGAGATGAGGTGACCAAGGCCTAGAGAGCTGAGGTGGTTTTGGATGTTGTTGTTCAGTTGTTTCAGTCATGTCAGACTCTTTGTGACCTGCTTTGGGATTTTCTTGGCAAGGACACTGGAGTGGTTTGCCATTCTCTTCTCCAGCTCATTTGACAGATGAGGAAACTGAGGTAAACAGGGTTAAGTGACTTGACCAGCGTCATATAGCTAGTAAATGTCTGGAGCCAGAATAGAACTCAAGAAGATGAGCCTTCCTAATTTCAAGCCCAGTGCTCTGTGCACTATGGTGTCATCTAGATGCCCCCATTGTGGCTTAACCAGGTCATATAACTAGTAATGAGTAGGGTCCAAACCCCAAATGCAAGTCCTCTCACCTTGAAAGTTCCATTGTATGTTCTTCTCTACCCAGATAAGGCAGCTAGGTGGTGCAGTGGGTAGAGCACTGAATCTGAGTTAGGGAGACCTGAGTTCAAATCTGGCCTTAGATGCTTGCCTCAGTTGCCTCAAATATAAAATGGGGATAATAATAACACCTGCCTCCAGGGTTGTGGTGAGGATAAACATTTGTGATAAGTCTAAATCTATAATACTCATGAGATAATAGTTGCAAAGCACTATGTAAACCTTAAAATACTATTACCTTAAATAAACTTTAAACCTTAAGTATATCTCTAATAACAATTATTATTATCAAATGAGGAAAATGAAGCAGAGGCAAAAAAAGTAGAGAATTCACTTAAACCCCAAGGATTTTTTCAAAAGAAAAATTTCTACCCATACTTTCTGTATCCTATATTTAGGAAGTTACTCAAAAATTTCTAAATTGTGGAAGGCCTTAAACCCAGGCTGAGAAATTTGCCTTTTATTCTGGAGGCATTGAGGAATTATGGAAGGTCATAGCAGGGAAGTGGCATTAGACCTCTGTATCAAAAAAGTTATCTGACCTGGGGGCAGAGTCAAATAGCAGAGTATACTCTAGCTCTTCCCCCACAGTCCATAAAATACCTTTAAAGAAAGACTGTCAACAAATTCTAGAGCAGCAAAAGCCAGAGAATGACGGAGTAGAGGAGATTTCCAGCCCAGGGTGACCAGGAAGGCCAACAGAAAAGGTCTGTTACATTGGACATGGAGTGGAGCACAGCCCAGCCTTGGCTGTGCAGCGCTGGGAGGAGCAGGACCGGAGCAGGTCTTGGGGGACAGAATCAGCAGCAGCAGCAGCAGTGAAGGTTTGCAGATCCCTCAACCCACAGGTGACAATGACACTTCAAAGGTCAGTGAGAGAGCTTTTTCACCTCCTTGATAAGGGAAGAGGTTCCTAGCTCTGGTCTCAGGCAGCTGTGGAGGTGGAGGTGGCCTTGGAAGGCAGCAGCCAGCTTGCATTGTGGAAGCCCTCAGCTTAAAGCCCCTGGGGGAAGTGAGCAGCTGATATTAATCTCAGCCCTGAGCTCTCTTCTGGGGTATGGCAGAGCTGGAGGCCGCTGGTGAGTAAACTCCTCTCCCTTGATTGTGCTACCTTGGAGAAACTGAGATCTTACAGGTTCCCAGAGTATATCCTACTCTTGATAAAGGACACAAAAGTCAAGTAACTGGTTGGGAAAATGCCCCAAAAGGGGAAAAAAATAAGACCATAGAAGGTTACTTTCTGGGTGAACAGGTATTCTCTCCCATCCTTTTGGATGAGAAAGAACAATGTTTACCATCAGGGAAAGACATAAAAGTCAAGGCTTCTGCAAATTGCTTACCATTTCAGAGAGGGGGAGAATTTGGAACTCAAAATTAAAAATAAATGTTAAAATTGCTTTTACATATAATTGGGAAAAGTAAAATATTCAAAAAATAAAATAATTGGAGAAAATACTAAATTTCAGTTAGAGGTTAATGAAAATAAAGATGTAACATTGCCTCCCCTCCTCCCACAAAAAAAAGAAATATTCTGCAAAAGTCCATGTAGGTAATAACAGTTTGAATTATGGTTATAGCAGGAGAGATGGAGAGCATGGGATGAATGAGAGAACTCAATTGAATTTGCTGACAGATTGGATCTATGGGAGAAGGTAAGGATACTAAGGTTTCAAGTCCACATGGCTTTGTTTGACTTACTTTATAAAATCACAAAAATTGACCAAATGAGATAAGGGAAAGAGATTGGATTTAGATCTGAGACTTGGACTTTAGTCCTGGCTCTGGCAGGAATTGTGTGACGTTTAGACAAAAGTCTTCCTCTCTCTGGGTTTCAATTTCTCCTATTCTTAAAAAGATGGGATTAGACCAGAAGATCCCTGAAGTTTCTGACACTGGCAACCTAATTGACTATCTCTGCCTGAAACAGGGAGTCCTGAAAGCATTTGAGTGAAGCAAAAAGTTCTAGGACTATGAACAAGCAGCAATGTTATCAGAAACACTACCACATATAAAATGCTGATGTGTCCTGATTTCATGAGGGATGGGATGTTTTTTTAAGAACTTTGTGGGGAAATTGGGATGAAGGTTGAATTATTTTGTTAATCTAAGTGATAGGTGCAACAATAATCCTATATAATATTGTTCTCTTCTCCTTTCCCCTTGGGAGGAAAAAAAGAAAAAAGTGATTATTTGGGTAACAATTACAGTGGGAATTGAATACCAAAAAAAATCATCCGTCATTGGCCAGGAGATTTTCTGATCAGCTGAGAATGAAGTTGGTGCTATTGGATAGACAGATAAGCTTGGTCTAGGTAAATGAAGGCCAAATAGTTTCTGAGGATTATGATGCAAGGGATGCCATTTTAGATTTTGCTTAAAAGGAAGCTTGACACCTGGGTTTAACTCTCAGGGTATAGAATATCATGGGTGTTGAGGAGTCAAATTTGATCTTTTTTCATGGTTTACTTGGCTTTGGCACCATCCAACCTAACCTGGGTAAAATGTTTTATTGTTTACTAAGACAATAATTAATTAATGTCTACCAAGAGGCAAGGTGGTTGTTGAGTTGTTTCCGACTTTCTGTGACCCCATTTTGGTCAAGATATTGGAGTGGTTTACCATTTCTTTTTGTAGCTCTTTTTATAGTTAAGGAACTGAGGTGAGCAGGGTTAAGTGGTCATTCAGCTAGTGTCTGTGGCCAGATTTGAACTCAGGAGATTGAGTCTTCCTGATTCTGAGCCCAGCGCTTTATCCTTTTTCCACCTATCTGCCATTAAGAAGCAGGGTAGCAGGGTGAATAGGATGTTAGACTGAGTCAGGAAAACCTGGGTGCAAATTATCTACAATTCCATTTAGATGATTTCCACATATTTCTGTTCCATCTCTCCCCTCCCACCTAAATAAATCCTAAGTAATAAGCTCTCAAGGTCTGGAGCATGTGGCAGCTCGGAGCAAAAAGGAATAGGGTTCTGGATGGAGACAGAAGCAGAAGATGAAAGGCAGGTCATCTGTGATTCGGTGGAGGCAGATAATAGGATTGCCAGATTGGTCATGTAGAAGAAGGAAAAGGGAGAAGATCGAGATAACTGGAGTCATGGAGTGTAAGCCCCTTATTTTACAGATGAGGAAGCATCTTAACTCAGGTAGGAAAAGTAACTTACTCAAGATCACATAGGTAGTAAACAATGAAGGTGGACTTTGAACTCAGGTCTTTTGATTCCAGAACCAAAGCTCAGCTGTGCCAGACTGAGACCTCTGTGTCCAAACAGTCAAGTGTGTTTGACTCAGGGAACAAGCTTTGAGCTAAGGTCTGAGATAAGCAAGTTTTAGAATTCAGTAATAATGAAATGATAATAACAAGTACTTTATGCTTGTAATCTTATTTGATCCTCACGACAACCCTGGGAAATAGGTGCTATTATTATCCTCATTTTACAGATGAGGAAATTGACACAAACCAAGGTTAAGGGACTTGCTCAGGGTCACACAGCTAGTAAATGTCCAGGTTCTGATTTGAACTCAGGTATTTTCAGTCCTGGCACTCTCTTCCAGAACTCAATAAAGAATGATGCCTTGATCGAGGTCCACTATATTAGAGGAATGGATGTGGATGTAATCAGTATGGTCTAGCAGCTTAGTCAGTATATTTTATACACATGAGCTTCTGAAGATGGAGGGACACCCTGGCAAAGGTGAACTCTCAAACTTTTTGCCCCAAAAATGATCAGATTTCTTAAAAAAAAAAAGAAAATGAATGAAGAGGAGAGGGGAGGGGTGGAGAGGAGAGGTGGAAAGCAGGAGAGGAGAGGAAAGGAGGAAAGAAGGAGAGAAGAGGAAAGAAGAAGAGGAGAGGAAAGAAGGAGAGGAGAGGAAAGGAGAGGAGAGGAAAGGAGGAAGAAGGAGGTAGAGAGAGGAGAACAGAAGAGGAAGAGAGAAGAGGAGAGGAGAGGAGAAAAAAGTGGTTGAATCCAGTTTTGGAGTGGCAGGGGAATTCTACCTCCTAGATTCCTCCCTGAGAAATGGTGGTGACATTTGCCAAAGCCAGGGACAGGGGGTGTGATTACACATGACATAGAAGTATGCGGAGCCTCCCAGTGATGTGACAGCTTTGTTAAAGGGTTCCTAGACACCGTGTGCAGCTTCACAAAGGGCCAGAGCTTGCTGCACCCCAGGCAGTCCGTCTCCTGTGCTGAGCTCTCTTCAGTTTAGGTAGGGTGTCAAGGCTCACAGAGGTGAAAATTCACAGCATACATTTATCTTGCAGGCTCTTTGTGTGCTGATCAGCCCAGATAGACTCCAGACATGGCTGTGGGCTTGCTGAACATTGGTCTAGCTTCTTCCTCACCTCATAAATCTGCTGGTGCTAATACTTCCTGGAAGGTGGGGACAACTGTAGGACAATGGAGAAAGCTCTGGTCTTGAAGGAGAAGACCTTTGGGTTCCAGTCAGATTCCTTGGTATGGGACGTTGGGTAAATCACTTCCCTATTTTGTGCAGTGAAGAACTACAATTCTGTGAATCTGTTTTCCAGGGTTGTGCAGGAATATAACTGCTCCTTCTCACACCAGATTCCAATGTGTCTGCCTCCAAAGGGCTCAGCGCAGGAATAACCTTAACCTTACTCTTTCTATCAAGGCAGGTGGACACTTTTTCTGCCACTTATAGTCTTTGTTGCCTACCACACAGAGAGTTGCACAGTGTCCCATAGCCAGTAGATGTCACAGTTAGGATCTGAACCCAGATCTTGCTGGTTTAGAGGTTGAATTTCACCATGGCTGTTCTCAGGTCAGTCCATGTAGCACAATACTAATCCTATGATCATTCTCCTAGTTAACTGTTTCTCTTCTAGTTCCAACTGTATTAATTGTTTGTGCAAAAGCTTTTTAATTTCAAGTTACCCAAACTGCCTTTTTTTTCTCCATTATGATCATCTCTGTCTATTGCTTAGTCAGAATCCTTAGTTGTGTGATATCATTCTGAAAAGTCCCAACTATCACATCTCTCTGGCCCACCAGAGGACAAATAATTTGATAACATTAAAAATGTTTATTTTATAATTTTAACAATTGCCTACTGGGTGGGATCAACACTATGTGTAAGGCACTGAGCTAAGTGTAGGGGATACAAAGATAAAAAAATGAATGGACAGCTCCCACCTTCATAGTTCCCACCACCAAAATTAGCTGAACCCTCTCGATGGGGCCAGGCCTGGACTTGGCATCCCTGTGGGTAAGGCAGAGAAGGAAACAGGTCTTTTTTTTTCTTGACCTCATTAAAGGGGCCATGCCCTGGCTATCTCTTAAACAGGCCTATTCAATGAATGGGCGTTGCCTCACCCTAAGTGAGTACCTGCAAAGACCTTGGCCTAAAGAACCCAAGGCCTCCCATTGCATCCTGGGTCACCGCTAGTCATCCTAAGGAATATCAGGTCACTGGATTCAGATGGCTCTGGAGGAAAAGTGAAGCTGGTGACCTGCACAGCCCTCCCTCACACAAAACAAAGTCAAGTGCAAGTCATATCATTATTTCTCTGATGGCATGGTCTTCTCTGGCAACGAAGGACCAACACAATCTTTGCAATCTTGTGTACTTAATTTTATGCATTTAAAACATAATTGTGAGAAGGAGTCAGTTGGCATTACCAGATAGCCAGTGGGGACCATGATACAACAAAGGTGAAGAGCCCCTGTTATAACTAAAGCTTTGGATACAAACGTCTAAGGGAAAGTTTTGATGAATGGTGGGGTGCATATTGAATAGAGGGAGAGAGGAGAGTCAGAAAATTGGGGCACTAATAGGGAAGGCAGATCTGGGCAGTCAGGATCTTCACATGGACATTGGTGTGGGCAAGGAAGCAATGGGTGCCTGCCTCCTTCACCTTTCATAGCTTTGCTACCTACCCCCATCTCTGCTGCTTTTGGTCCAACCCTGAGCTGGGATGAAAGGCAGTCAGGCATGTGATATTAGTACATTAGATGGGTTTGAGTGCATCATCTGCATTCTCCAAGGCCAGGTTCACGAGCTGGAATTGGCCAATGAACTGTGCCAAAGTGCATATTGGGTACATCCTGGGCTAAGAGGAACTTTATAAATAGATGATTAGACTAATGGAGGAAAAGGTGGCACTTACCAGTTTTATGATTGTGGGCACCTCCTTCTTAGAAAGAGTACTGGGCTGGGCATTGGGAGCCTGGGATTTAATCTTGGCTCTGCCCCTGATCTACTCCATTACAGATTATTTACCCATTCTTGGACCTCAACTTCTTTATCTATAGACAAGGGAAGGAACTTGGACTAGGTGATTTATAATCTACCTTCTAGATCCAACATCGTAGGTTTTCTATTTCAAGACACCTTCCAGCCCTGATATTTCTCTGCTTTTTGTGCTGAGAACCTTTCCGTCTTTAACATTCTCTATTCTAAGAGCCCCTCCATCCCTAAAATTCTATGTTCTATATGTTACTCATGACCCTGTCAATAATAATATTTTGTCTCATCCTCCTTGTCTAGGGTTTCCCCTGAAAAATAAGAATTTGGCTGAGAAGCCAGATTTCCACATCTAGAGGAAAATAATCCTTGGTTTCCATGTAAGCACTCAGGCTTTAATTACAAGGCAGGTTTTAATTAACCCAACAAAAATGGAAAGGAGCCATATGTGAGCTATTACTATAAAGATAACTCCTTTCCGTGCTGGTGAATTCCCACCTCTCCAAGCACTATTACAATCTTCAATAATTAGAGCACTATCCCTGAAGCCCTAGATCTTGTTCTCTAACTCTCTAGTTCACTTTTAAGCCCAAGTTCAATGATATAGTATAGGTTAAGTATCAATCAATTATCCTCATGCTGTCAATGGAACAAGCTGTAGACATCATGTTAGGGTTAGCTGCTAACATTCTATGTGATAATATCCTTAAATGATATATTATGGTTAGTACTGGGGGGCAGATAGGTGATCTTATTTTAAAAATTAAGTGGAACAAACAAATCATGCTCATTGATCTTAGAAGGTCATGGGTTATAAATCTCAGAGGAGGGCAGAGGAGGGTTGTTACAGAACTATTCCTTCTTATATTTTCTTAAAACAGTCTTTTTTGTTTGGATCCCTTCATTGCTTCCCTGTACTCTCTACCTTGCCTTATATTTATATGTGTCTCTCTGCTTCAAGTGTGTTTCTTGTAAACAACATATTGTTGGATTCTGGTTTTGAATCCATTCTGCTACACACTTCTGGTTTATGGGTGAGTTCATCTCATTCATATTCATAGTTATGATTACAAACTATACATTTCCCTCCATCCTATTTTCTTCTGCTTAGCTCTCTCTGTCTCCCTGTCTGTCTGTCTCTGTCTTTTTATGCTGTCCCTTCTCTAAAGTCTGTTTTGGTTCTGACCACTGCTTTCTTTTATATGCCCTCTCTTTCATCACTTCCCTCTCTTTCTCTTATTTCTTTCCCCTCCTAATTTCCTGTTCTATAAAATAGATTTCTATTACCAATAGAATGTATACATATACATACATACATACATACATATATATATACATATATACACATATGGAGAGACTGTATATATGCACACAATATATATGCATATATGTATATAGAGAAAGCATATATATATTCACATTATATATACTCAAATATGTATGTATATATATATATAATTTTGTTTTTTCCCTCTTTGAATCAGTTTAGATGTGAGATTAAAATGTTGCCCACCCCTCTATCATTTCCCTCTCCGCTGTAAAAGATCTTCCTCACCTATTTTATGTAAAATATTTTTCTCCATTCTTTCTTTCCCTTCAGTTTTCTTGCTTATCCATTATATTTTTACATTGTTCCAACATTATCGATTCACTCCTACTCCCTCTTTCTGTGTAGAATCCTAACTGCCATAATAATGATAAAATTATAATGATAAAATTCCTAGAAGCTACATATATTATCATCCTATGTAGAAATATAAAGTTTAAACTTATTGTATCTCTTACGATTTCTCATTCAGGTTTATATATTTATTCTTCTCTTGAGTCTTGCATTTCAGAGTAAAATTTTCTATTCAGTTCTAGTCTTTTCATAAAGAATTCTTAAGAGTCCTCTATTTGATTAAATATCTGTTTCTTCCCTTGAAGGATTATACTCAGTTTTTTTGGAAGGTTATTCTGGGTCTAGGTCTTTGGCCCTCCAGAATATCATACTCCAAGTCCTCTAATTCTTTGATATGGAAACTGCTGAATCATGTGTGATCCTGATTGTGCTTTCACATATTTTAATTGTTTCTTTCTGGTTGCTTGAAGTATTTTCTCTTTGACCTGGGAGCTCTAAAATTGGACTATAATATTTTTGGGAGTTTTCATTTGCGATCTCTTTCAGTTGGTGATTGATGGATTCTTTCAATTTCTATTTTACTGTCTGGTTCTAGTATATCAGAGCAGTTTTCCCTGATAATTTCTTGAAATGTGACGTGTAGGCTCTTTCTTTGATTATGGTTTCAAGTTGTCCAAACATTATTAAGTTATCTTTCCTCAGTCTATTTTCCAGGCCAGTTGTTTTTCCAATGAGATATTTCACATTTGCTTCCATTTTTCATTCATTTGACTTTGTTTTATTT
The DNA here is from genome assembly GCF_028372415.1 of Notamacropus eugenii. NCBI lineage: Eukaryota > Metazoa > Chordata > Mammalia > Diprotodontia > Macropodidae > Notamacropus > Notamacropus eugenii. Next base: position 50,549,843 of record NC_092872.1, read on the forward strand.
TTTCTTGATGTCTCATAGAGTCATCAGCTTTTACTTGTCCAATTCTAATTTTTAAGGAATTATTTATTTCAGTGAGCTTTTGTATCTCCGTTTCTGTTAGCCCGATTCTGCTTTTCAAAAGAAGTTCTTTTCTTCAATGGATATTTGTGACTCTTTTATCATTTGGCCAATTTTGTCTTCTTAAGGTATTACTTTCTTCAGTATTTTTTGTGCCTTTTTTAACCAAGTTATTGAATATCTTTTCATAATTTTTTTGTATCACTCTCATTTCTTTTTTCCATTTTTTCCTCCACAATTCTTATTTGATTTTGAAAATCTTATTTTAGGTCTTTCAGGAATTTTTGTTGGGTTGTGTCCAATTCAGTGTTTTCTCCCTTTGAGACTTTGCTCATACATGTTTTGACTTCATCGTCTTCTTCTGAGTTTGTGTCTTGATCTTCCTTGTATTCACAGTAGGTTCTATGAACAGATTCTTTTTTGTTATTTGCTCATTTTCCACCCTATTTTATCATTTTGAACTTTATGTTAAAGTTGGGCTCTGTTCTCAGCATGAGGTATGGGGAAGGGCACTGTTTTAAGCTTCAAACTTTTCCCCACTGCTGTTTTCAGAGCTAGTTCTGGAGGTTTGGAAGTTTTTGGTGCTTCTAAAGTGTGATCTGGGGACAGGGGTGGTTACTGTTCTCCTGGCCTGTGCTCTAGTCCTTACCTAGGAAGGGCCACTGATCCCTTGGGACTGCAATAAAAACTTTTTCTCAGAGTCCCTGCTTCCTTTGGACAGAAGACGATACTGTTCCTCAGGGTCCCTGATCCCCTGTGACCCTGTGACTCCCCTTTAGGGCTTCCACTCCCTCTTGACTGAAATTGTTATTCTCCACCCTTGAACTATATGATGCAGACATGGGCATAGGCAATGGAGTTTCCAGACAGCACCATATCCTGCACCCAGCACTAGTCCTGAGGTCCCCTGTGATCACTTTCTGACCAGTTGCCAGATCCCTTAGCAGTCTCTGGCTTGAGAGCTCTCAAAGCTGCTGCTACTTCTGTTGCCCCCACCTGTTCTCATCACTGCTCTTCCATTCTTGTGGGCTTCAGGTCAACCTCCACTTCCATGTTACAGATCTCTTTTTCTGACCTCCTAAGTTGTTTTAGTCTGGAAAAGGTATCACTCTGACCTTTTGTTGGGTCTGCAACTTCAAAATTCAATTTGAAGTATTATTTTAAAGTTGTGTGGAGCATAATGTTTGGAGAGAACAGCTGAGTGCTTTCTTTACTCAACCATCTTGGCTCTTCCCCTGAAAGTTGGAGGTTTAATTTATGCTAAAACCCATCTTTCCTCATAACCACATTGTTTGATCAGAAAGCTAAATAGATCATTAACTAGACAGAGTACATCAGATGGCAATCAGAAGACTGAGGTTCTAGTCTCTGTTTTGTCATGAACTTGCTATATGGCCTTGAGTTTCTTCCCTTTTCTGAGCCTCAGTTTCTCCCTCTGAAAAATGAGGAAGTTGAACTAGATAAACCCTAAAGTCTCTTTCAGCTCTGACGGTCCATGTTGGAGAAGACAGATTCACTGAAACCTTAGTAGGCATCTGAGTCATTAGAATGGCTGTTAGCACTAACTGTGGTCTCACTCTAACATACGATTCTCATCTCTGTGAAGACCAGATTTCAAGGGAAAGAAAAAGCCTTCTAATGCTTTCAAGGTCCTGGGCAGAGGGAATGGAATTTTTTATCAGGAAAGAATAATTTTCCCTGAGAACAGGGCTGAGGGTGGGCGGGAGAAAGCTTCAGTGAGAGTCTTGGGAATACTGAGCATGCTTTGTGGAGAGACCTAGTCTTACAGTCTTGTGTGGAAGTTGCCCTTCTGGCCTTTAAATGATTTTGAAGGCAATCTTCTCGTTCTGACTATACTGTCTAACAAGGCATAGAGTTATTAGGAGCCCTGGAAATTGGGTTATGTGGGAGTCCTCCCACTGCCAAAGGATGATAAAAAATGTCCTCTCTTGCCATCATTACTGGAAGGCAGGAGTTGTTCTGCTGGAGCTGGAGAGAAGGGAGAGTCACTTTGGGGAACCAAACATCTCTCCTCTGAGCAGATGGAAGCCTGGGGGCAGGGAGGAGGGGGACAGAAAGAGGCCATAATGGAAGGGATGGAAAGGTGAGCTCCCTATAAAGCCAGTTATTAGGCTAAATGAGAGGAGAGGTTGGATTTCTCTAAATGGCTCCATTACCTTGTTCAGAATAAAAAGTATCCCAGGGATGAAGTGCCCTGGCATGTATACACAAACTGGCTCTTCACTAAAAGGCTCCCAGAGAGAAACCACTTTAATCCCATCCCTACCCCCAAATTCCTCCCCTTGCTATGAATCCACCTTGACTCACGGTGTTATAAAATGTCAGAGCCAAAAGGGATCTTAGAACACAGAGAATAACATATTGGAGCTGGAAGAGACCTTAGATACTCTAACTATTAGGGTTCAGAGAGTTGTCACTTGGCCAAGGTCACACAGTTAGTACATGGCCAAAACAGAATTCAAGCCTTAGTCCTCTGATTCCAAATTCTGCCTTCTTTCCTTGGACTTTGATGACTCTAACTCCCTAATTTTACAAATGGGGAAACAGACTGGATGAAAGAGGATTGCACAGGGTCTTAAGAGATTTGGCTAGGATTTATTTGGGAGTAGGGTGGAAAGAGGGAAGTAGCCAGTATCTTTCATGCACAATCTGCTAGCTAGAGGGGCATCTAGGTGGTATAGTGGATAGAATATTGAGCCTGGAGTGGGTAAGACTCTTCCTGAGTTCAAATCTGGCCTTAGATACTTATTAGTTGTGTGACTCTGGGCAAGTCACTTAACCCCATTTGACTCAGTTTCCTCATCTGTAAAATGAACTGGAAAAGGAAATGGCAAACTACTCCAGTGCCTTGGTCAAGAAAACTCCAAGTGAGATAGCAAAAAATTTGGATAAAACAGATGTGAATCTTTGATTTCTCTGTCTTTTCTTACTGAACAATGGTTCTCTGAGGGCAGGGACTTTGTTTTATTCATATTTCTCCTTCAGAATAGGCTATCAAGGGCCCTAAACTACACATAATATGTGCTAAGTAAGTGCTTATTAAAGTAATGATTTCTAACCAAGGTTGGTGATGGGAACTGGGAAATAAGATAACATAACAGTCCACCTGCCATGCCTTTTGATAGCTTAAATCTAGGTCGCCTCCTCCTCCTCTTTCTCCTTCTTCCAGCCTGAATACTTGTGATGGGACCTTTCTCTATCTTCTCCTCATTCCTTAACTCTCTCTCCCCTTCCTCACTGGGGCTGACCTGGGATAGTAAAAAAAAAATCAGTCCAAAAAGAAAACAAATAAAGGACTAATGTGGATTATGATTTTCTTTTCTTTCCTTGAGACTACCATGAATGAGATTAGGAACACTGGGAGTGGGTGATAGGTGATCTTGCTCAGGGCTGGGCTTGACTGAGTGAACTTCCCAAGCCCTATGATGTTTCTTCAGGAATTATAGGTGAGAATCTAGCTAGCAGTGCAGTGCTGAAGTGAACAGCACCAATGGAATTCAGGGATACATCAAAAGTGGGATGATGTACCAGACCGCTGTTATCCTTCCGCAAACTACTGTGTGAGTCAGTCCCTGATTAGAGGACTGTATCCAGTCTGGACCACTGAGCTTTGCAAAGGATACAGAGAGACTCTGGAGGGACCGGAGAAGAGAAATCACTCCATTCAAAGGGATAGGAAATTGGTCCTGTGAGAGAAGGCTAATGGAATTGAGTTTGGTTGATTCTTCTGGAAAAGAGAAGGCTAAGAGGAGATCTACTTAATAATAAATAGCTTTTATATAGTGCTTTCAAGTTTGCAAAGCATTTTGCATCTGTTATCTCATTTGTTTCTCATAGTAGCTGGGTGAGATACGTGCCAATATTATCCTCATTTTACAGGAGGGGAAACCAAGGCTGAGAGAGTTCAAGTAATTCACTCAGGGTCACACAGTTAGGAACTGCCTGAGGTAGATTTGAGCGAACCCAGGTCTTTCTGACCCCAGGTCCAACACTTGATCCCCTAAACCACCTAGCTGCTTCAGTTATCTGACAGCTCACTAAGGGTACATAGTACAGAAACCATGACCAATTGTCCTTCTTATCTGTAGAGGACTGAATTAGACAAAGCAGACTTTAATTCAGTATATATCTGTCAGGAACTTATCACTGTGAAACAACAGCAACTCACATTTCCATAGAGCATTTGTAGTTTTTTTAAATTAAAAAAATACACTCCTATATGGCTATAAAAGCTTCACTTCCAACTAACCTGTGAACAAAATAGTGAAAGTATTTTTATGCGTCCTTTTTTTTTTTTTAAAAATACAGATGAAGAAACTAAAGATTGCAAAGGATTTGCCCAAGGTAAGCAAGCTGGTGATGTCAGTGCCAGAATTCAACCTGGGGTCTTCTAAGTCCAGGGTACTTTGCAATAGACTATGGTGGCCAGTTCTCAAAGAAGCTAATATTAAAATAGCCTTTCCTGATACTTTACACGTACCATATAATGATTCCCACACCATTCCTGGGAGGAAAGTACAGCTCAGATATCATCGCTCTTGTTTTACAGAGGTACAAATGGAACACCAGTAAAATTACGTGACCTGACTCCAACCAAAAGGCCATAACTAACAGAGCCAGGATTGAAAGTACACAGGAGGTACTTACTAAATAGTCATTGATTGACAGATTAAACATAGGTCTTTTGCCTCCAGGTACAATGCTCTTTTGACTATGCAGTTATCCTTTCCACATCATGGGGATTAGGGGTATGATGTCCCCATGATCTGGAAAATCTATGTAAAATTTTTTGGCCCTCCCTTCATACCAGAGAAGAAGTCTGAATTATGTATAAAGTATGTTAATATTATATAACATTATACATATATTTTATGCATTTCTGAATTTCTAAATTTTTTTTTCTGTATCATCTGCTGGCCTTCATGTATTGTCTGTGGCTTCTGCAAAACTCTCCCCAAATTCTCATTTAATTTCTTATGCTGACCTGTGCCATACTGGATCTGTGATTGTGGTGCTTAGCTCCTACCTAATGGAAGAGATAAGAATGGGTTATGGATAGTTTCAAAATTAAACTGCCCAAAGGCTGAATCCAAATAGATTCAGTCAAAGGGCTGAACTTGAGGACCTAGAGGGATACTTGTGGCCTGGAGACCACACGTTTCCTACCCATTGTTAGAGTTTAAAAGAATTTTTAAGATTTAATGGGAAACTTTGTTGCTCTATCTCTATCTCTCTGTTTCTTCAAAGGATTTAAGATGACATGCAAAGTGAAAATATATAGAAAACAAGACAGTTAAAAATAAAATAAAATGAAACAGAGTTTAAAAAGAGCAGAAGAATAGATGTTGTCAGACATCTGAGGTATATTATGGTTTTTATTTGGACTTGAGTTCTGAACTTTCCTACAAGCTAAGGGAAAATACATTAAGTTTCCTAGTTCTCATTCTCATTGGGAATTGTCAAAAATGCAGGTCTCACTCCTTCTGTTCTTCCCCTTTTTCATGTGTGTGCATATGTAGGGAATCTCCTTAGAAATGAACAAAATAGACTTTGTTTAGTTCCAAGTGTTCCTTGCATTAATTTGCTTTGGGAGGTCCCTTGCGATTTTTCTCTGACTTTTAAAGGTGATCTTTGCTCAGATGAATCAACTCTGATCACGAAAGCCTTGAATGTGCTTTGAATGTTAGACTATGAATTGCATTTGGACAGATGTATATTTGTATCTCCTCATTGTCTAGTATAGAAGCCTGTACTTGATAGATACTCAAGAACGTGGCTGGTAGAAAAGTGAATGAATCTGTTTCTAAGTTTCTAATACCCTTACCATAAACTATGCAACCTGATTCTCAATCACAACATCCTGTCTCATTTTCTGGCTCTTCTTTGCTTGTGAATTCCGCCTCTTCACACATTGGGAGCTCCCTCATGATAGGACTTGGCCCTGCTTCTCCCCAGACTCCCACAATTATGAGCTCCTTACTGGTATATCCTAGGTCTCCTCTTTCTGTCTTCCCTCTGTGGGCCAGTCTGTTTCCCCTGTAGCTCAGAGGAGTATGGGGCCAGACATACTTGTGGTGCTCAGGCTGGCCTTGTAGCTAGATCGTTTGTGAGATCTGAGTGCATCCCTTGTCTCCCTCAAATACCTTCTCCCTGTCCCTGAAGGAGAATAAAATGTTCAAAATGATTGCATCAGGCACAGCAGTTACATAAATCAGAGCAATTACTTCCTCCTGGCATCTCTCACTGTCCTGTCAGGCTTGTTTCTTCCTCCCTTGATTTTTAGACAGCAAGGGGGAAAAAACCAAAGTGATTTGTATTTTTTTATTAATAAATCAGCTGCTAACTGTAAACATGTAACTGGCAGGGAAGGTAAAGGTAGAAAGAAAATAACATCTTTTCATCTGGAAAAACAAGTCTTCCTGGGGAAGCATCTAAAATAAGAGGAGGTGAGTACTGTTTTCCCTGCTGTCAAAGGCCAGTGAGAGCCCCTTGTATTTTGAAATCCTGCCAGCTGGAGTTTAAAAACCCCTCATTTCTCTTCCTCATATCCCTGCTGTGATGCAAGGGTCACATGCAGGAGCAGGTGGGAGCCCTTGCCAAATTCTTCCAAATGGGGATTATCTGGTGGAGTCTACATGGAAGCTGGGTCTCTACTGGAAAATGGCCTGGATGCTTGATTTATCACCTGGCCTAATAACTAATCAGACCTAAGAGCTCAAGATCTAAGAGGCCCAAAGAAAATCCTCCCCATCCTCCTTTCTCTGTTTTCCCCATTGGCCTGTCACGATGCCTGTTGCCACAATGGAGGAGGCAGAGCTGTTGATTGTATGAACATGAAAACAGCCACCTAAAAAGTCCTCACAAACAGATGTCTTCCTCTCACCTCTGAGGTTGTCTGCAAAGACAAGTCGCATATTTGTCGTGCTTAAATGTTTGCAATGGACTTTTCTCACATCACCTTAGGATGGATAGTCTCTCCACTTTTACAGAAGAGGAAACTGACACTTCCTCAGTTCACTCATCTAATAAGGGTAAGAGCAGAGATTCAAAGCCAGATTTCTTCTGATTCCAAATCCATTATTCTGGAGGCAGGAAAACACTTTATCTTCTGCCTCCACATGTAGGTAAAATAGGAAACAAACAGATAATATAGATCTTTGAGCTTTCATTCTCTGGACTGTCCCTTGTATGATAGCAATGGATCTGATTGTGCTAACAAAAGGGAGTAAAGGGAGCTGCCCTCCCTGTAAGGGTTCTTTGTGGCATTTGGTTACCTGGATGTCTGTGTTTGTAATCCACTATATTTGCAAGTTGTATGTTCTTGATGAGTGAATGCTTGGTGAATCAGACTGGGTTGTAAGCTTCCTGAAGTCTTAGATACAACTGACAGTGCAATAATGAGTTGTCACCAGGCTTTGTCCTTCTAAATCCTTTCATGTTTCTTGACCTTGCCTCTGTCAGAATTTTTAACATAGTATAAATGAGTTTGCAGTTCAAATCCAACCTCAGACAATTCCTAGCTGTGTGAACCTGGGCAGATCACTTAATCTTGTTTGCCTCCGTTTCCTCATCTAGAAAATGAGCAGAAGAAAGTGGCCAACCACTCTAGTATCTTTGCCAAGAAAACCCCAAATGGGGTCACCAAGAGTCAGACATGATTGAAACGACTGAACATTGATCAACAAAATGAGTTTGTAAGATCTTTTTCTGCTAGACAGGAACTGACAGTAAGATTTTTGGGAATTTATACATACACGCATACATACATACATACATACATACATATATACATATAGATTTGTAAATATGTTTCCATTTCACTTAATTATTAAATTTATTGACATATAATTGAGCAAAATAACTGTTCATAATTGCTTTAATTTTGATCTTTATTAGTGGTATATTCACCCTTTTCATTTGTTGAAATACAGTTTTGAACAGTGAAAGGGTTTTATGGCAGAAAGAGCACCAAACCAGAGATCGAGAAGCATGAATACAAATCCTGACTCTGCCACTAATTCACTCTATAATCACAGGCAGTTTGATTTACTCTGGGCCACAGTTGCCTCCAGGATAATCCGCCCTGCTGGCCTTACCCTATCATTGTGAGGACCAGATGAGATGCAGAAAAGCTTTGCAAACTCCACACAAGCACTTTACAGAACTAAGAAGGCCCTTAGAAATCCATCCAGTTCAATCCTGTCTTTTTACAATTAAGGAGACTGAGACCCATGGGGGAAGGAATCTGTTTCTGCAGAGGTGCCACCTGCAATCTTTCTAGTCATGAGGGTGAGTAACCTTGGAATCGTCCTTGACTCTTGCCTGCTCTCGGCTCCCAGGGGCATGTTGTTCAGTGTTCAGTGGGAGCCTTTATACCTCAGAAATATGCAAACACTACAAATCAGAGTTTGATTTATTTTTTTGTTGACTGTCTAGACTTAAGAAAGTGCTTGAGAAAATGTTAATGATGAGAATTAAATTTTTAAATGTGTTGTAGGTTGTTAAACTTTTACCTGTGCAACCTGGACCTGCTCCTCATATTCCATTTATTGGCATTGATTCTTGATTCTACTTTGATAACTTCTCATGTATCCATCTCTCTCACTTGGACTGCTTTACTACAACCCCCCACCTCCGTCTCTCCCCTGTCTGATCCTATACCTGCCCCAAATATTTCTAAAACCTGTATCTGACCTGTATTCCCTTGCTCAAGGAACTTCTATGTCAGTGGGATAAAATGCAAAGTTCTTAGTCTGGCATTTAAGGCCTTCCCCAATATAGGTCCCCTCTACTTTTCTAATCTTATTTCACGTTACTCTTTTCAAATATTCTGCTTTAGCTTATTTGAAACCCTAGCTATTCTCCAAATTCAATAGTCCACCCCTGGTCCCCATATAGTCACACTGTCTTTGACCTATACTTAGATATACTTCCTCCTTAACTTGACCTCTTGCTTCAAAGGTTCATGGGCTGCTTCCTCTGTGATGCCTTCATTGATTCCTTTCCATGCTAGGGCTCTCTCCTTCCTCAAATTTCCTTGACCTATATTTATTTGCATATACTCCATCAATACTCTCCCTGATAGAAAGGGGTTTCATCTCTATCAGTGTATCTCAGCACCTAGCACAGTATTTTGCATGTAGTGAATGCTTAAATACTTTGTGGATTGAAATGACTTGACTAATGTTTCTGAAGTTACAGCAGAGATGAGAACCTAGATCTCTTGACTTCTGGTCAGATTTTCTCTACTGCAACGTGTTTGCATTCTCCAAAGAAAGTCTTCTTGGGTGATTAGTCATGCAAGAAGGACAAACGTCTAAGGGTCTTATTTCTAGAAAGTATAGAGAACAGGAAAAAAATAGTGATTTTATAAAAGGTCTAATACTTTTCTGCCATGGTTACGTAATAGTTATCTATGTTTAGAGTACAAGGTGGGCTCCATTCTAGTCAAAGAAAGTAAAGAGACTGAAAGATAGGATTTCTAGTTTTCATACACTTAATATTCTAGCAGTCTCTCTCTGATAAAAGTAGTTGTTGAGTAGCTGAGCAGTTGAAAAGTGGTCATTTTTCAGTCACGTCCCCCGTTGTGACCTCTTTGAGAATTTTCTTTGCAAAGATACTGGAGTGATTTGCCATTTCCTTCTCCAGGTCATTTTACAGATGAGGAAACTGAGGCAAATAAGGTTAAGTGATTTTCCCAGGGTCACACAACTAGTAAGAGCCTGAGGCCACATTTAACCTTAGGGAGATAAGTTTTCCTGACTCCAGAGCCAGTGCTTTATTCAATGAATCATGTAGCTGCGCCTGATAAAAATCATAACAGTTGATAATTTCTTGAATTATTCTAATGATGATTTTATCCTTCAAAAAATGAAGGACCCAATGAGTACAACTACTGTTCTTGGCCTGATTCTTATTGAAAAAAAAAGGGATGGAATGATGAGAAGCTTAGATATGGGCAGCGACCACCCTATATTAGAATGTGTGATAGGGGAGAGGAGAGTTATGCATAGTCTGACATAGATTTGAGGAGAATAGACTTCAAAAATTCAGAGAACGGTTAGGGAAGATCCCATGGCCTAAAATTCTTTGGCAAAAGTTAGAAAAGGAAAAAAAGGGAAACTTTGAATAATGAAATTCTGAAGACACACACAAAAAAATATTTTCAATGAGGAGAAAAGTAGGGATTGCCAAAAAATATTGAGAGGGAAACACAGATATTTTCTTAAAATAAATTTTATTGATATCTTTTGTTTTTGTACCTCTTACACTTTCCAACTTTATTTCTCCTCAATCCTTCCTACGGAGTGATCTCTTAAAGTAAATAATAGAAAAGAATTAAAAAAAATTTTTGTTGGTTAGCAAAAGTAACATTGAAAAGTCTGACATTTCATGAAATGTTCCTCATTTACAGATTCCTACTTTTTGTTCAAAGAATTAAGTTAGGGGAGATGTCTTCTCATACTTCTTTTTTGGCGCAAAACTTGGTTATTGTAATTTTACAACCTTCTGTCTTGATTTCTTTGTAGGTATTGTTATTCTTTTCCTTGGTAATATTGTATCTGGGTATATTGTTTTTCTGCTTTTCTGTTTACTTCACCTTGCATCCATTAGCATGTTTTCCCATATTTCTCTGCAGTCATTATATTCATAATTTTAAAAATAACACAGTAATATTTCATTACATTCATGTACCGCAATTTGTTTAGTCATTTCCCAATTGGTAGATATCTACTATGTTTCTTGTTCTTTGCTTCCACAAAAAAGTGCTTCTATAAAGGTCTTGGCTTGTATGGGGCCTTCCTTTTTTGTAACTGACCTTCTTGAGATGTATAGTTACCATTTACTCTCTTTGGATCATTGCAAATAGCTTTTTGGAATGGTTAGACCAATTCACAGCTCCTTTGGCAATGTATTGGTAGAACAATTAATGTAGTAGAGGTTTGTAAAAGATATACTGATGGAAGGAAGGGCTACTGATTGAAGAAGAATGTAAAAATATGGAATGGTGTCAGGGGCATTTAAAGCTGTGAATATTAGACTAGTGATGTTGACATCAATTCTTGGCAAAATTCTAGGACGTTATAATAAAGGGATGGTTATGTAAAAGGGAGTAGTGATCACAAAGAGCCAGTATAACTTTAGAACAAATCATTCCAGACTAATCTCATTTCATAAATGAGAATTCAAGATCTAAGCCTGAATCCTTCCTCAGACACTTATGAGCTGTGTGACCCTGAGAAAGGCCCTTACCCTCTTTTTGTTTCAATTTCCTCACTGGTAAAACGGGGGATAATAATAGTACATATCTCACAAAGGTTGTTGTGAGGATCAAGCAAAATGACATATGTCAAGTACTTTGCAAACCATAAAACACAATAAAAACATCAGCTATATTTATCATTTTTCATCATAGAATATTTACCAAATATCTTGATGACACAGAGCCAAGACAGGTATCACATTAGATAAGAGTCAAATCTTCCATGGTGTTAATTTAATAGGAATATAAAGTCTTAGACTTGGATTAAAAAATCAACTTCACAAATACAAGACTGGGCTAGCTCTAGCAGTTTGTAGGAATGCTGCTATTTACAGCCTGGGTAAACTTGCTGGCAGCCACATCACATTGTTGACAGAATAGGATGCAGAAGCCAAAAATCTAATGTCATCTCAGGCTGCATTAAAAGAGGTGAAGTGCCCAAAAGGAAGGAAGGGATAGGTCCATTGTATTGTGACCTTGTCTTGGAATATTGTGTTCAGTTCTGGGCACCTTATTTTGGGAAAGACACTGTAATCTTGAGAGAGTCTAGAAGATGGTAACAAAAAGGTGAAGACCCTTAAAATAATGTCATATGAACATAGGTTGGAGGAACTATGGATTCATAGTCTGGAGGAGAGAAGATTGAAAGGTACCATCACAAGGTTGTCTTTAAATATTAGGACTGCCATGGGGAGGAAAAACTACAGCTAGATTCACATTAGTACCAATAATAAATCCCCTAAAATATTTGTATTAGAATATGTACTGTTCAAAGTTATAATGATGTAAAATAGAAGTAATTGGTTCCAGGCTATTGAAAATACAGGGTAGCTGGCACAGTGGATAAAGTGCCGACCTGGGAGTCAAAAGAACCCAAGTTCAAATCTGGCCTCAGATACTAACTATATGTCCCTGGGCAAGTCACTTAATCCTGTTTGCCTCTGTTTCTCCATCTGTAAAATGAGCCAGAGAAGGAAATGGCCAACTACTCTAGCAGGAAAACCCTAAATGGGGTCATGGAGAGTCTGACATGGAGAGTCTACAACTATGGAAATACACAATGTGACTTGAATAATGCTTTCACTTCAGGGCATTCATTATTCTTACTCAGTGGAACCTGGTTGTGTGTGTGTGTGTGTGTGTGTGTGTGTGTGTGTGTGTGTGTGTGTATATATATATATATATATATATATATATATATATATATATATATAGAGAGAGAGAGAGAGAGAGAGAGAGAGAGAGAGAGAGAGAGAGAGAGAGAGGAAGATTTTGACTTTAGACAAGGAAAACTTCCAAGCAATAGAGCTCACCAAAAGGACATGTATGTTCTTCATAAAGTAATGGGTTCCCTTTCACTCATGTTCTTCAAACAAAGGCTGGAAAAATAATCATTTTGGAGTATCTCATGGAGAGAATTTTTGTTCAGTCAAGGATGGAATGAGTTGGCTCCTACAAAATCCCTTCATACTGAGATTCTCCAAACCTACTGTACCTAAACATGTATTCCTGGGGAGAGTCTTTTGTATCAGGCTGGGTTACTAGCTGCTTGAGGTCTCAGGAGTAGTTACTAAGTTACAAGGTCAACAACCATGACGTCTTAGACAATACAGCAGGTACCCCTCCTTTTTTCTCTTGCATATTTCTGTGCTAGAGGTCATAGTACCAGTCATTTGTATTCTGACATTTGGGAGGGATTGGATGACTTCCCAGGGCTGTCTTATAGTTACAAAACAGACAAGTCCAATGGTCAGGTTCAGGGGATAGGGACAATAGGGATTGTTAATTGAGGCGACTGAAGAAGGGGATATGTGTGTGACTGGTGTCAGAAACCTAGCTAAAGCCAATCTCATCTTTACCTGGGCTGAAACTGACAGCAGCGACCACAGCTTTCTATATGAGGCTCCCTGAAGTTTTAATTTCCCTCAATTTATGATCTGTTCCACTGCTTTATTACTCAGATAAGGAAGGCAGGCAGACTCCCATAACTGGCAGGATATATAATACATTTAGTAACCTGGCTTATAGATAAACTGCTAACTCTGTTTCCACACTCATGGTAAGATTGTCTTGCCACACCCTTCTCAGAGATGAATGGACCCCCTGCTTTGGAGAATTTCTCGCGTGGGCTGATTTGTCTGTTTGTTTGACCAGGGACACTGTATCTCTGCAGAAGGAACAGGGGCCTTCTCAATGCCTAGTAAGACATCTATGGAGGTTGGGTCCTTGCCTGGAGGAAACACTGTCATACATGCATATATATTGCCTCCACAGTGTTTCCACAAGCAGTTCTGTTGCATGCACAGTTTCTGAAATTACTCAGCTGCCTTCAAGCCTGCCAGCATTTGATATATGATTGGGCCACTTGTGACAAATTATTCTATTTTCAAACCAGGGCCATGGAATAAAAAAGGCTGGCCCAAAGGGAGGTATGCCCTGAGTCTGGATGTCCACAGGTTCCCAGTGATATCTGTGTTCCACATCTTTACAGCATCACAGAATACGGAGTTAGATGGGATATGAGAGACCCTCTCATAGAGGGGTTCTTAACCTTTTATTATGTCATATACCCTTCTGGTGGTCTGGTGAAGCTTTTAGACCTTTTTTCAAAGTCATGTTTTCAAAAACAGAACTTTAAAAGAAACTATTATATTATATTATATAAAATTATATAAAATATTATATAAAAGAAACTAATTATATTGAATATAATCATCAAAATAAACTAAAAACAAATTTACAGACCCTCTGGTTAAGAAATCCTGCCCTAGTCTAACTGTCTCAGTTAACAAATAAGGAAAATGAGGCCCTGAGGAGTTGAAATGAAGTCCTTGCCCAAGTTTATAGTACAGGTATCAAGTTTTTGGGCCTTCCTTTAGCTTTCCTGGACCTCCTGGACTCTCACAACCTAAAGGGACTTCTAATTCACTTGGATTCAAGGAATGTTTATTAAGGCTACTATAGACAATGACCTGTGCTGGATCCTCGTGGGTATGGGCTTATGAGGAGATAGGTTAGCCTGGTGAGAATGAAGGGTTCTTTTTGGGCGGTATTGATCACTTATAGGCACAACTTGAGTACCATCTCCTACAGGAAATCTATCCTGATCCCCCCTAGTTGCTAGTACCCTTACCCTGAAATTACTTTGCATTTTGTGTTTAATTTTCAGTATATATGTTGGTTTTTCTCCAAAAGAATGGAAGTTCATTGAGGTCAGGGACTAGGTTTGTTTGCATTAATTTTTTGGTCTCTATCTTCCTAATAACCAGCATAATACCTGATACACAGCAGGCACTTAATAAATGCTTGCTATTGTTGTTGTAGCTAGTGAAAGACAAAAATCGAAAGTTAGGGTAAAGCCAGATTATAGAGGATCTTGAGTGCCAGGCAAAGGGTTTGGATGTTATCTTGAGTCTAGGGATCATTGAATGCACTGATAAAACCAATGTTTTGTGGAGATGTGATAGCTAGCTTGCGTGATGTGGTTGACAGCTGGGAGAGGCCAGAGGTAGGGTGATTGGTTAAGAGGCTATTGCAGTTGGAGCTGCAAGGTTGGAACCTCCTTTGAAATCCTGCCAGTCTCCATTGCTTTTCCTCTTTGCAATGGGGCATTGTCCTAGAACCCCCTTCAGCCCCACCCTACCTGCCAAACACAGCCAATCCTCTGGCTACAAGTTGCCACCCCCTCTTATGCCCTGGGGTCTCCTTCACCCCTTGTCCCTTTTTCTCCTTGTTTCTCAGACTCTTCCTGCCTCAGAACACTCACCATCTCGGGCGAATTCCGATCCTGCTTTTCTCCAGCATATAACGATGACCCCAGGCCTGTTTCCCCAGGGTTTCTCTCCATGCCAGTTTTCATCAGAATAATCACAATATCCTCCAGCAGACATTTTAATTTAAAACCCAGTTCCTTCTGTCTTGTCTCTGCATTTGAACATTCTCCTCCAGGCTGAGAAATGAAAGACACAGACTAATCTAAAGGCAGCCAAAGAGAATACAGGCTTGCTCATGATCCCTCCAAGGCAGTAACCTTACAGGAACATCACTAAATTAATAAAAACATTTATTTATCATGCACCTACTATGTGCCAGAACTGTCCTAGGTACAAGAGATTAAAAAAAATTAAATAGTCCTTACCCCTAATGAACGTATTCTACTGGGGAGAAATAGCATGAACAGGGACACATACAAATAATCTAATTTAATTATGTACAAGATAAGTGCAAAGCGACTTAGGGAAATGGGGAGGGGAGACCACAACAGCTGAGGGAATCAGGAAGGGCTTCCTATAGGAGGCTTACCTTCAACTAAATTCCAAAGGCATCTAGGTCTTCCATGAGGCAGAAGTGAGGAAGGCAGCCCGTTGAAGGTATAGGGGATAGCCTGGGCAAAGGAATGGGAGACTGATGTAGGAACGTATGTATAGGATATAACAAGTAGACCAGGTTGGCTGAATTGTAAAGTTCAGGAGAGGGAGTGATGTACCATCATTCTGGAAGGACAGTCTGTAGCTTGATTATAAAGATAATTTAAAGGACAAATAGAGGAGTTATTAGTTTATCCCAGAGGCAATAGGGAGCCTCTGAATGTTCTTGAGTAAAGAATAACATGGTCAGACCTGAATTTAAGAAATGTTGGTCTCAACACAGTGAATAAATTAGAAATATGAGAGGATGGAGGCAAAAAGATCAATTAGGACGTTATTGGAAAAGTTCAGGTAAGAACTGATGGGGATTTAAATGAGGGTGGCTGTGGAGAGAAGGGAATATGCTATGGAGATAAAATCAATAAACCTTGATGCCTGATTTCCTATGAAGGATCCATGGGAGTGAGGACAGAGGATAACTTTTCTATTGAAAACTTTGGCATTTGGAAGAATGGTGACACCTTTAGTAGGAGAAGGGTTGAGAAGGGTGGGTTCAAGAAGAAAAATAATGTGTAATGTTTCAGGCTTGTGGAGTTTGAAGTGCCAATGGGTCATTCTGGTGCACATGGCTTGTAGTCAGCTGGAAATCACTAGAGTTTGAGAGAGAGATGAGGGTTGGATACATTGATTTGGGAGCCATCTACATGGAAAAGATAGATGAGATGACCAAGTGGGAACCATGGCAGATGCAGCCAAGCGCTGGACTTGGAATCAAGAAAATCAGGATTGAGCAGGGATGGAGCCAAGATGACAGAGTAAAAGCTAGGACTTCCTTGAGCTCTTCCCCCAAACCCCTCCAAATAACTGTAAAAAAAGACTCCAAACAAATTCTAGAGCTATAGAACCCACAAAATGACAGAGTGAAACAAATCTCTAGTCCAAGACAGTCTGATAGATAGACAGGAAGCTTTTATCACACCAGACTGGAAGTGGAGCAAAGCACAGTGCAATGTGGGCTACGCCAGCACAGACAGGGTCAGAGTAGGCCTGAGGGGACTGAATTATTGGCAGCTGTGGCAGTTTCCAGACTTTTCAATCGACAAACACCAAAAAGGTCAGTGGGAAAACTTTGTGGAACCTGGGTGAGAGAGGAATGTGCAGCCTGGCCAGATCTGGCCCCAGTCCCAGGGCAGTGGGGCTGGTGGTGGCAGTGGCCCCAGTAGCAGCAGAACAGGCAGTGATAGCAGCTGTTTCCAGAGCTCTGGGCCCACAGACAGTGGGGAATTCAGCAGCTGATACAAACCCCTTGAAGCTGGGGACAGTACACCTACCCCACCCCCCACCCCCACTGGAAGCAGAGTTCTACCTTGACAAACAGGTCTGTATCTGGCTGAGAACATGAGCAAATAGCATAAAAATAAAAAACCCAAACACCTCAGACTATAGAATCTTATTTTTGTGACAAAGAAGATTACAACATGGAACCAGAAGAAGACAACAAAGTCAAAGTACTTACATCAAAAGCCTCCAAGAAAAATATGAATTGGTCTCAGGCCATGGAAGATCTCAAAAAGGATTTTGAAAATCAAGTAAGAGAAGTAGAGGAAAAATTGAGAAGAGAAACAAGAGTGATGCAAGAAAATCATGAAAATGAGCCAACAGCTTGTTAAAGGAGATCCCCCCTAAAACTGAAGAAAATAACACCTTTATAAATAGACTAACCCAAATGGCAAAAGAGGTCCAAAAAGCTGATGAGGAGAAGAATGCCTTAAAAATCAGAACTGACCAAATGGAAAAGAAGGTCCAAAAGCTCACTGAAGAAAATAATTCCTCCAAAATTAGAATGGAGCAAATGGAAGCTAATGACTTTATGAGAAATCAAGATATGAAACAGAACCAAAAGAGTGAAAAATAGAAGACAATGTAAAATATCTCATTGGGAAAACTACTGACCTGGAAAATAGATCCAGGAGAAATAATTTAAAAGTTATTAGACTACCTGAAAGTCATGATCAAAAAAAGAGCCTAGATATCATCTTTCAAGAAGTTATCAAGGAAAATTGCCCTGATATTCTAGAACCAGGAAGTAAAATTGAATTTGAAAGAATCCACTGATTGCCTCTTGAAAGAAACCCTAAAAGAAAAACTAGTAGGAATATTGTAGCCAAATTCCAGAGTTCCCAAGTCAAGGAGAAAGCATTGTAAGCAGCCAGAAAGAAAAATTCAAATATTGTGGAAACATAATCAGGATAACACAAAATCTAGCATCTTCTGCATTAAGCATTCGAAGGGTTTGGAATATAATATTCTGGAGGTCAGAGGAGCTAGGATTAAAACCAAGAATCACCTACCCAGCAACACTGAGTATAATATTTTAGGGGAAAAAGTGGAACTTCAGTGGAAGAGAGGATTCCCAAGCATTCTTGTTGAAAAGACTAGAGCTGAATAGAAAATTTTGACTTTCAGATGCAACAACTAAAAAAAAGTATGACAAGGTAAAGAGGAAAGAGAAATCATAAAGAACTTGTTGAAATTGAACTGCTTATGTTTCTACATGGAAAGATGATATTTGTAACTAATGAGATCTTGCTTAGTATAAGGTAGTTGGAGGAAATATAAATAGATAGATTGATAGATAAATAGATTGATCAATTCATTGATTGATTGATCGATTGATCGATAGATAGATAGATAGATAAATAGATAGATGGAATCCTGATGAATATCTGGTCACTGAACCCAGATGTCTCAGGAGGAGAAAGTGAGGTTGGTGACCTTGCACAGCCCTCCTTCACTCAAAACAAAGTCAAGTGCACATCATGTCATCATTTCTCTGATGTCATGGTCTTCTTCAAAAACGAAGGATGAACACACACAAGGTGAGCTGAATATGAAGGCATGATATCTAAAAAACAAAATTAAGGTGTGAGAGAGGAATATATTGGGAGAAGGAGAAAGGGGAGGATAGAATGGGGTAAATTATCTCACATAAAAGAGGCAAGACAAAGATTTCACAATGTAGGGGAAGAGGGTGGAGGTGAGAGGGAATTGAAGGAGCGTTACTGTCATGTGATTTGGCTTAAGAAGGGAATAACATACACACTCATTGGAATCTTACCTTACAGGAAAGAAAGGGGGAATGGGATAAGGGGGGATGATAGAAGGGAAGGCAGATTAGGAGAGGGGGTAGTCAGAAGCAAACATATTAGAAAAGGGACAGGGACAAAGTTGAAAATAGAATAAGTGGGGGGCAGGATAGGATGGAGGGAAATATAGTTAGTCTTTCACAACATGACTATTATGGAAGTTTTGCATAACTACACATGTATAACCTATATTGAATGGCTTACCGTCTCGATGAGGCTGGTTGGAGAGGGAAGAAGGTAGAGAATTTGAAACTCAAAGTTTTAAAAGCAAATGTTAAAAATTGTTTTTGCCTGCAACTGGGAAATAAGATATATAGGCAATGGCATATAGAAATCTACATTGGTCTACAAGAAAGTAAGGGGGAAGGGGATAAGGGAAGTGATAAAAGAGAGGGCAGACTGGGGGAAGAGGTAATCAGAATGAATGCCATATCTGGGTGAGGGAAGGGAGGAGACATGGGGAGAAAAGCTTGAACTCAAAATCTTGTGACAATGAATGTTGAAAACTAAAAATAAATAAATTAAAGAATAAAAAAAGTCAGGATTGGTTTCTATGCTTTTACATAGCTTAGCCATCCACTTACCTTGGATATTTGGGCAGCTCATTTCTTGTCTGTAGACCTCAGTTTCCTTCTCTGTAAAATGAAGAGGTTGGCCTAGGCAAGTTCTTTTTGTTTTTGGAGGGAGAAAGGCAAGAAATTTGGGGTTAAGGGACTTGCCCAAGGTCACACAGCTAGTAAGTGTCAAGTGTCTGAAGCCAGATTTGTACTCAGGTGCTCTTAACTCCAGGACCTGTGTTCTATTTACTGTGACACCCAGCTGCCCCTAGGCAAGTTCTAAGGTTCCTTCAAAAATCTAAATCCTAGGATTCTAGAAAATCATATAATTTAACAATTTGACAAGTATTTACTAAGAAAAACTATATTTAGAGCCCCATGTTGGGCACTGCTAGGGCTGGGAGGGGGGGCAAGGGGAACCTAGATAAAAACCTAGTTTCTGCCCTCAGAAATCTCACAATCTAACAGGGGATAATAAAGTCTAGAAGGGATATTCCAGGTCGTTCTAGTCAAATATCCTCATCTTAAAGTTATGAATGACTTTCTTCAATGAAGTCTTTAAAACAAGAACACATAGGCTATGCAAATAGTGAGGAGCTGAAAGTACACAGTCATTTGGCAGGACCGTAAAGGCAGATTTTGACATAAGATGTTACAGCTACAATCTGGGAATGGTGGTGCTGGCCTATCATTCCTACTGGAGCAAGGGAGAATGAGGCTGGTAGACCGTGAGAGGTGGCAACTGCACTAAATGTGGCATCAATAAGGTGAGGCTCCAGAGTAGATGGCCACCAGACTGCCTAAGCAGGGTTGAACTGGTCCATGATGGAAAAAGAGAACAGGTCAAAGCTTCCCTGTCTGTTCATCAGTAGTGGGATCACCCTGTGAGTAGCCACTGAACTTCAAACCTGGAAAAGATAGGGAGATCCAGTCTCCAAAACACGCACACACACACACACACACACACACACACACACAGAAAGAGAGAGAGAGATCATAGCTGTAATAGTCTAGTTATTAAGCAATGAGAAAGTACCATTAATATTTAAATTACTTTGTTGAATACACACACACACACACACACACACACACACACACACACACACACACACACACACACACACATATATATATATGTTGCCCCAATATATATATAGCAATAATGGCAGCTAAGTGGTGTAGTGGATAGAGCACTGGGCTTGGGATCAAGAAGACTCACCTTATGAGTTCAAATCCAGCCTCAAACACTTACTATGGGACTTTGGGTTTTCCTTAGTTCCTCATCGGTGAAATATGCTGGTAAAGAAGATGGCAAACCACTACATATCTTTGCCAAGAAAACCATCAATAGGGTCACAGAGTCAGACACAACTGAAACAACTCAACAAATAACAATCGTGCAATAAGAACCAGCAATGACAACTTATTCGACTCATCAATAAGATACAGTCATGCCCTGACTCCTTTTTATCATTAAAACTCTCATTTAATTGTCAAACTGCAAAGGTTTCTGCATCATATTACAGTAATATAAGCCATTAGGCCTGTGATGCTTGTCTACTACCGCGCTCATTAGTAAATAATACCCAGTCCCCACTTTCAATCTTGGCAGTGTTCCACTGTCTAAGAGCCCCTGCAACCATAATATATGCAGAAGCCTCTTCAAGCCACCACACATTTGGATTTCTTTTTCTGCCTGTTCTGGCCTTCCAAAGGTGGGGTAATGATTTTCCGTAGGAACAGCAACCTCTGAGACGGTGACTATCAAAGGCCAACATGTGATTTCCTCATTTTACAGTTAAGGGGAGTGAATTCCAGAGAAGTTAAGTAACCTACTTAACTCCATACAGGTAATAGGTAATAGTCAGAATTTGAATTCAGCTGGACATTCAGAATTCTTTCTACTATACCTTCACTAATAATAAAAAACAAAACGGAAATGATTATTACATAAAAGAAAGTGCTGTATGAAATCTGAGAAAGGAAAGATGATTTTATTTACACAGAGGGCGATTCTCTGAGCCTCTCTGAGCCTCATTTTCCTTGTGTGTTCAATGGCTGTTATAATTCCTGACACGCTTCCCTCACCAGAATTCTGTGAGGATTATAAGATGAGAAATCGTGAGCTCCTCCAGGGTAGTGACCATCATTTGCCTTTATTTGTATCCATAGCACAGTATCTGGCATATAATAGACTTTTAATAAGTGCTTATTGACGGAAATAATACTAACGATAAGAACTAGTTTTTAATATAGTGTTTAACGTTTGCAAGATGCTTTACACAAATTATCTTATTTGTTCCTGAATGTAATGTGTTTTGTTACTACAAAGTACCATAAAGATGTCATTTGCTATTGAATGAGAAAAAAAGTATTTATTAAGTTTTGACTATGTGTGAAATATTATGCCAAATTCAGGGATATAAATAGAAAAACTGAGGAGCTCACAGTCTAGTTGGGAGAAACACCACATAAAAATGCACTACACCGAGTTACCCAGACCTGACACTGGAAAATCTTGGTTCAAGCTGTACCTCAGATATTTACAAGTTGTGTGATTGCATTTGTACCACCTCTGTCAGACTGGTTGTGAAGAAAGCCCATTGCAAAGCAAAAAGTGCTAGATCCATATGAACAGTTATTGGCACTTTATTTTATTTTGATCTGGTTTCATATAATTTAAAAAATTACCACCCCCTAGCAAGTATAGTGATGAGTTGTTCCATATTGAACTAGGCTGGTCTTTGGATAGCAGACAGTTTGCTGCTGGAAGCATGCTCACATCCTTTTTACGTTAGTACGGCCAATTAGAGATTATACTTGGCCTTTGTGAATGTAGGATTACCTCCATGCCAAAATGAGGTATCTGAGTAGGAGAGTTACTGCAATTATCATTACTATTCCTAGGACTCTTATTCCACCTATTAGTTTTTGGAGATAACTGAATACAGGAGATTCTCTTGGAAGGAAAATCTGTGCTGAGAGAGCAAGGGGAAGAACCATCCTATGACTCTTCTCTTTCTGCCCTTACCTTTCAATCTAGAATGTTCCTGCCTGCAGGATCTGCCCTGGAAGGTGTCCTCCAGAAGAAGGCCTATGTAACCTTACCCCAACCCTCACCTCCCTGCATTCCTTTCAATCCTCTTCCACCTCCCCACCAAAGGTCCCTCTGTGGACATATGTTGGTGCAGGGGGAGGCATTTATCATTTTCATCTTGACAAGTCAAATTGGCCTTGTCTTCTTCTTCAACAGGATTTTAATTGGCCTAAAGATAAAATACAAAAACCCACCTGCTGCTGTCACTTCTCCATAGCTTTCTACCTTAGGCTCATGGTGGAATGTTTTAGTCGATGAGAGGGCTGGCAGATGTCTGAACACTCTAGATTTCCTTAGTCAAGATGATCCCCTTGCCCTCTTCCGCTTTTGTAAGTTAAGTTTCCTTGAAGTCCATCTTTCCATTCATTCATCAAACAAACATTTAGTAAGTGTCTGTTGTGTACAAGACCAGTGCTAGGTACTAGAGATAAAGATAGATGATAGACATTGCTGGCTTTCCCCACCTGGTTCTGTGTACACCTGCATAGTGCACCACACTAAGGAGGTCTCGTGTGCTAGACTGTGGTGCAGCATTGCCTGAGGTTGTGAGTGCAAGGATCATCAAAGGGATTTAGTGTTAATAAGTTTATATCACAAGGTCAATGACAGTTGTCTTGGGCAATATCTGCTTAGTCCTTCACTAGCTATGAGATGGTGTGATGAAGTGAGCTATCACTGATTTGTTTTGTGTGATAGAAAAATGTGTTTGTATTCATTAATCCTTGCTAGAATTTTACTTCTCTTCCTCATCCAGCTTCCAGTGAGGGGAGAGGGAATAGTGCCACATGTCAGTGAGAAAGTACTCAGGTGGGCCAACACGTCTGTAGTAACAAGACTCAACAAGCTGGTGATGGACACTTATGATTGGCTAAGATTTGATGTGGATTTGAAAAAAGAAACTGAATGGGAAAAACTCAAACAGCCAAAAGCTAGAGTTAGGGTCTGGGTGGAGCTAACAGTGCAGAGAGTTCTAGGAAAGGCATGGAGGGTTTTCAAGATGTCAGGGTTTGGAACAGGAATAGGTGTGGTACTGTACAATGAACCTAAATAACTATAAGGCTTGGCTCCTTTCTTGATGCCAGCATCCCCATCAGGGATTGATTGCTTCACTATCGGTTCCTCTTCTCCTGTGAGAGGAACTACCCTGGAATAGGTTGTTATCACCACAGACCTGGATTATTGCTTGCAACAGCCTTTCGATAGGTCTCTGTGTCTCAAATCTCTCCTTAACCCAGTCCATCTTTCATTCATTTGCCAAATGGATCTTCTTTAAGTAAAAGTCTGATCATGTTACTCCACCCCCATTCAATAAATTCCAATGGCTCCCTATTACCTCCAGGATCACATAGAAAATTCTCTGGCTTTTAAAGTCTGTCATAACCTGACCCCTTTGTATTTCTCCAGTTTTCTTACACCTTTCTCCCTTCCCCATACTCTGACATACTCACCTCCTCACTGATCCTTGAACATGACACTCCATCCCTGACTCCCAGAATTTTCACAGGCTGACCTCCATGCCCTGCACTCACTTACTCATTGTCTCAAACCTTCTGGCTTCCCTGACTGTCTTCAGGTTTCAGTTCAAATCACACCTGGTTTTTGAAACAGAACCATTTGTGAAAGTTAATGGTACCTTCCACTTAGAGATTCTCCTGAGGCAAAGACCCTATGCCCTCTCTCTGTTATCCATTCTAACTCCTGGCACTTTCTAATGCTCTAAAAGTTTGCCTCTGGGTCCAATGACAATTTTTTTTACTTTCATTTCAGCTAACTTCTTTCCGTTGGGTCCTCCATGGAGACTTGGCCTTATTCAATCTGATTTATAAAGTCATGTTCGAGGACTCAGCAAGGGATCTGGGGGCTGGCTTTACACAGTCTCTCTAGTCCTTGGGGAAACCTCTTTCTCCTTGATATATAGATCCTTTTTGTTCTGTCTTCCTCCCATCCTTAGTCACCAGTTACTCTGACCACCTGATGGGTGACCTACTTGTATTGTTGCTACCTGGTGTCTTATCTCTTATCGTGTTTTCCCTCTTTGCTGAGATGTGGAAAGTGGTTTCATCAATTTTTAATGCCTCAGCTGAAATAAGGTGTCAGAGTTTCCTTTTATTATCCACCAACTCATGCCACTCTGAGCTGTCATTGATCTGTGGACAAGTTTTAAACTTTCTACTCTTGCATTTATTTGCAATATCTCTGTGCCCATTTCCTTACCACGAATCACCACTCCTTGGGTCTTGGTCCTTATAACTATGTATACATTGACTCTGGACTAGAGATAATCATCTGACCCCTTATTATTTTCCTCCTATCTACCTACAAGAAAATCTGCCAAAACCAAAGACTGACCACGGATAAAAGTCCTAGAAAGGAAGAACAATGAGCAAATTAGGGAATTTAGGTCTTGTTTATATTTCTTGTTTACAATACTGAACCAATGTTTGTTTTCAAGAAGAGACCCTAAGGTTGATATAATATATAAAAGTCCTTGGTAGTTATGAAATACTTTGCAAAAGTGAGTAGTTCCTATATATAATATGCATATACAATATAATCCCTTTTTGATTATAGTCATTAGCAATTTTTCAATACTTCAGTGAATTTGTGATTTTATTGACTTGGCTATTTTCTTAAGGGTAAGGACCACTGCTCTCCCACTTTTCATTTTGTATGATTTGAGTCCACTTCTCCCACAGATCATTCATGGAGAGCTCCCCGTTATACTAAATGTCTTCCCCTAAATTTTAATTCTATATAATGTGCTGTAGTGAAGTACCTAGCTATTTGCTATCTTTTATTCTCACAGCCTACCTTTCTGATGACAAATTTTGTTGCTAATATATCCCTGGAATTGTGAAATAGTTCAACATCAGAAAATGATATGATTTTATCAGTGTAGACCACATTCAACAAGATGCACTTATGTCTACTTTGTTGTTGTATCTAAGGACCATGAGACCTTTCAATCTAGCACTTTCTTTATGTCATCTCCTCCATTAGAATGTGAACTTCTTGAGGGTGGGCACTATTTTGCTTTTACATTTATATCCCCAGAAGTTAGCAGAATGCTTTGCACATAGTAAGTGCTTGGCAAATGCTTCATTCATTCATTCATATCTCTTATCCTCCTTCTTGTAATGGGTCATTGTTAGAAATACCTTGCAGCCTCCATATGCCTATCATGTATTTATTCATTGTCTGTAGGGTCATATGCAACTTTGAATTTTTAGAGATTTTTAAATCATACAACATTGCTAGGAGGACACTTGTGTGGAAGAGAAATTGTTTTTCATTCCAGGTTGTATGCTAGGATTACTGAAAGTGCTACACAAGTTTCCAAAGGTAATCCAGCCTTTGTTCCTTTTCCCTTGCATTCTGGGCTCAGCTAATTGATCATCATCACTTTCTTTCCTGGATATATGTACTAAGGAGACCATCTCAGTGGATAGATCATCTGGCTGCATACCATTGTCTGGATCAGGGGTTGGCAAATTATAACCCAGGACTAAGTCTAGTCATCTCCCTGTTTTCATATAGCTTGTAAGCTAAGCATAGCTTAAATAAAATCATTAGATAATGGTTTGAAACTCATCTGATGCATTTCCATTGTGTGTACCTGGGTCGTGAGTAGATGGCATAGATTATTTCAATTTAAGAGAATTCAATATTGTAAAATTAAATCAAGACATTTACATTTCATTTAATTTTTGGAGGACTTTCATCAATCAGCCTATAGAGATTTCCATTCCAACCAGCCTATAGATAAATAAACCATTCTTAACTCATGGGCCATACAAAAACAAGCAGAGGCCAGATTTGGCCCTTGGGCCATGGTTTTTTGACACCTGGTCTGGATGACAAGCATTTTTTCAGCTGTTTTTCTTATATGGATTGTCAGCCTACTTCATTTTAACAATCATATCTCTCACTGAGAAGACCATATAATGTTCTTGATTGCATGTATTTAGTATAATATCCATAAATTAGAGCATCCAGAAGACCTAGCAATCTATTTGTTTGCTATTTAGTTGTTTCAGCCATGTCCAACTCTTTGTAACCCCATTTAAGGTTTTCTTGGCAAAGACACTGGCATAGTTCTCCATTTCCTTTTCTAGTTCATTTTATGGAAGAGGTACTGAGACAAATAGGATTAAAGGGCTTGCCCAGGGTCATATACCTAGTAAGTGTCAGGCCAGATTTAAACTCAGGAAGATGAGTCTTCCTGACTTTAGGCCCAGCACTCTATCTGCTGTGCCACTTAGCTGCCCTTTACCATCTATAGGAACCTCACTAAATACCAGTTGTGGCATCATCTTCACATTTCAGTCAGCTATGTGACAATAAAGATGTGTTCTGCTGAAGAAAATCATTTGTGAAAGACAACCTATTCTCCTCAAACATTTTTCTCAAGAAAACCATTCATGTAAAGTGGCTACAATGTCCTTACCCTTTGATCCTGAGATTCCATTGCTAGGAAATATACCTCAAGGAGTACATTGGGAAAGAAAACTATACAGAGGAAAAGAAAAGCTCTGCGGATAGCAAAATTTTCATAGAAACATTTTTTTTGGTGGAGTGAAGAACTGGAAACAAAGTAGATATCCATTGACTGGAGAATGGCTAAAAAGAATGTGGTATATAAGTGTAACAGAACATCACTGTGCTATAGGAAGAGACAAATGTGACAAATATAGAGAAGTATGGGAAGACTTACATGAAATGATTAAAAATTAACTAAACAAAGCAAGGAAAATAATAAAAATAATCATAAATAACTAACATTTACATAGCACCTACTATGTGCCAAGTCCTGTGCTAAGCACTTTACAATTATTTTCTTATTTGATCTTGACAAAATCTCTGTGGCAGAGATGGTGTTTGCAAATAAGGAAATTGAGGCAAACAGAGGTTAAGTGACTTGCTCAGGGTCATACACCTAGGAAGTGCCTGAGGTGGATTTGAACTGAGATCTTCCTGACTTCAGGGACAGCGTTCTATCTACTGAACTACCTAGGAAACAATATAAATGATGATTATGATCATGTCAATGTCAAGAATAATTGTTATAAAGCAATCAGAAATGAATGCAATGAAAATATAAATGACAAGTTCGACCCCATGCACAAGACATGAAGAAATGCTCCTACTCTTCTGCAAAGGTGGGGCAGTGAGGAGGAGGTTCATAGGTGTGGAATATTGCATATAATATCAATTTTTAATGTATTGATCAGTTTGTTTACTTTCCCTCAAATATATATATGTGTGTGTGTGTGTGTGTGTGTGTGTGTGTGTGTGTGTGTGTGTGTGTGTGTGTGATAATGGATAGATCTTTGGAAAGAGGAGGGGGGATGTAAAAAGGGGAAAATCTATATATAAAATCTATGTTTAAAATGCAAGGCATATGCCTTTTCTACCACCTTTCTAGAGAATAGTGTTATCCAAAATTTTTCGTTCACTAGGTTAGGAAAAGAAGTTCAAATCCAGCCTCAGACACTTACTAGCTATGTGACACCAGGTAAATCCTTTAACTCCTGTTTGCCTCAGTTTCCTCATCTGTAAAATAGTAATATCACCTACTTTGAAGTATTATTGTAAGGATAAGATGAGACAATATTTATAAAGTATTTTGCAAACCTTAAAGCACTATAAAAGATGATGATGAGATGGATGATGGTGACTCTCAGAAAGGCTACCTCTTGGGGATGTTGTGATGTCTTATGTGACTGTGAATCTTAGAAAATTCAAAGTAGTAGGCAAACCAAAGGGGAATAGAGAGATTCACATAGGAACAAAAAGTCTGTAGCATGTTTCTGGAAATGGCTGATGTGTAATAAATGACATGATATTATACCAAAAAAATTTCACCGTTAAATAATACCACAAGATGCCTTATAGAGGTCCTATGTTAGCTCATGTCCACTTTTGTTGACCATCTCTCTTTGATGCCTCAGTTGATACTACTGAGAAGAAGTTCATTGAATGGAGTTATCTCCATGTTTTTTTCAAGGAATCTTTGGGATGCAAATACATGAAAGGGAACTTTTAAGATTGCCCTTTGTTTACTGAGCCATTTTTATTTTCTTTTTTCTTAGTAACTGATGAACAATAAACACAGGATATTGTATCATCTATGTCTTTTATATAAAGTTAAACCGACAATCCAATGGGAGAGAAATGTCTATCATCCAGTCACTTGACAGCAAAGATGCATTTTGCTACAAAGAATCCTTCATGAAAGTTTAACTATCCCTTTCTTATATTTTTGATCAAGAATATCCTCAATAAAACTATTTGGTACTGGCTAAGAAATAGAATGTGAAAGAAAGGTGAATCAGTGGAATAGATTAGGTACACAAGACACAGTAGTAAATGACTTGGTTGGTATGGGGGCTTCTGCAGACATACCACTCACTGGTGGGCATCCTAAAAACCCTTTCTAGTCTTTGGTATTTGGGGGACTGGCTATGCTTCAGAAGAACACAAAACCCTCCACATCATTTATACACAATTGAAACTCTCTCAAGGACCCACAGCAAGTTTGGGGGTAATACATCTATCACTCAGTGGTCTCAGGGGAGACATTGGAAGTGAAAACAGTTCTGTGGAGTCTAATTTCACTCAGGAAGGTTTTTGTTTTCTCCATCCTTTTACACTTGGCAGTCTGTGTGGTGTTTTAAAGACCAAAGGACACCTAATGTTCAAAGGAACAGAAGGAAACACAGCGCCCCGCCCCCCCCCCCCCCACAAAAAAACCCTAAGAAAAACAAAGAAAGTTTAAAAAAATATGTTTCAACTTGCATTCAGACTTCTCTGAAGGTAGATAGAAGTTTTCATCATAAGGCCTTTGGAATTGCCTTGGATAATTGTATTGCTTAGAATAGCTAAGTCACAGTTGATCATTGTACAATATTCCTGTTACTGTGGACAATGTTCTCCTGGATCTGCTCACTTCCCTTTGCATCAGTTCATGTAAGTTTTCCCAGGTTTGTTATTTCTTATTGTATGATAGTATTGCATAACAATCATATACTACAACTTGTTTAGTCACTCCCCAATTGATGGGCATCCCCTCAGTTTCCAATTCTTTGCCACTTCAAAAAGAGCTGCTATAAATATATTTTGTATGAATAGGTCCTTTTCCTTTTTCTTTTTGGGGATACAGACCTATTTGTGTTTTTGCTGGATCAAAGTGTATATACAGTCTTCATAGCACTTTGGGTAGAGTTCCAAATTTCTTTCCAAAATGGTTGGACCAGTTCACACATCCACCAACAGTGCATTAGAATCTTAATTTTGGCACATCTCCTTCAACATTTGTCGTTTTCCTTTTCTGTCATACTAGTCAGTCTGATAGGTGTGAGATGGTATCTCAGTGTTACTTTAATTTGCACATCTCTAATCAATAGTGATTGAGAAATTTTTTCCCCATAGGACTATAGATACCTTTTTTCCCCTTTTGAGTACTGCCTATTCACATTCTTTGACCACTTATCAATTGGGGAAATGACTTGTATTCTTATAAATGTGACTCAGTTTTCCATATTTGAGAAATCAAGGCTTTATCAGAGAATATTGCTGTAAAACTCCTCCCGCCCCTGCCCTTCAGCTCCCCCTCTCACGTATTTCCTAGATTCCTTCTAATCTTGCCTGCATTGGTTTTGTTTATGCAAACCCTTTTAAATTTAATGTAATCAAAATTATCCATTTTATATCCTGGAATGCTCTCTCTCTTGTTTGGTCACAAATTCTTCCCTTGTCCATATATCAGATAGGCAAAATGTCTCATGCTCCACTAATCTGCTTATGACATCATCCTTTATGTCTAAATCATTTTGACCTTATCTTGGTCTAAAATGTGAGATAGTCTATACTGAGTTTCTGCCAAACTTCTTTCCAGTTCTTCTAGAAATCTTTGTTAAATAATAATTTCTTATCCCAAAAGCTTGAATCTTTTATCTTACCAAACACTAGATCACTATGGTCATTTACCAGCGTGTATCTAATCTATTATTCTGATCCAATATTCTATTTCTTATCTAGTATCAGATTGTTTTGACTATTACCACTTTGCAATACAGTTTGACATCTGGTATTGCTAGGCCACCTTCTTTCACATTTTTTTTTCATTGATTCTCGTGGTATTCTTTTTTTTTGGGGGGGAGGGATATAATATTGTATCTTTTCAATTATATGTATATAAGACCATTTAAAAATATTTTACTTTCAGTTTTCAACTTTCACTTCCATAAGATTTTGAATTTCAAAATTTCTCTCCCTTTCTTCCCTCCCTTACCACAAGACAGTGTGCAATTTGATATAGACTCTACATATACATTAATATTGAACCCATTTTCACATTAGTCATGTTGTAAAGAAGAATCAGAGCTAATGGGAGAAACCATGAGACAGAAAAAACAAACAAAAAGGAAGGAAGAGAGAGAGAGAGAGAGAGAGAGAGAGAGAGAGAGCACAAATAATATACTTCAATCTGCATTCATACTCCATAGTTCTTTTTCTGGATGGGGACAGCATTTTCCATCATGAATCCTTTGGATTTGTCTTGGCATTGCTGAGAAGAGATAAGTGTATCAAAGTTAGTCATCACACATTGTGGCTGTGACTGTGTACAATGTTCTCCTGGTTCTGCTCACTTCACTCAGCATCAGTTCATTCAAGTCTTTACATGTTTTTTTTCCTGAAGTCTGCCTGCTCATCGTTTCTTATAATACAATAGTATTCCATTACATTCATACACCGCAAATTGTTCAACCATTCCCCAATTGATGGACATATGCTCAATTTCCAATTCCTTGCCACCACAAAAAGATCTGCCATAAATATTTTTGTACATTTGGGTCTTTTTCCCATTTATATGATCTCTTTAGGATACATATCTCATATTGCTGAATCAAAGAGTATGCACAATTTTATAGCCCTTTGGAGATGGTTATTGCTTCCCAGAATGGTTGGACCCCTTCATAAATCTACCAACAGTGCATTAGTGTCCAAATTTTCCCACATCCCCTCCAATATTTGTCATTTTTCTTTTCTGTCATATTAACCATTCTGAGTAGTGTGAGGTGGTACCTCAAAATTGTCTTGATTTGCATTTCTCTATACAATATTGATTTAGAGTATTTGCTCATATAACTATAGATAACTTTGATTTCTTCTTCGGAAAACCTTCTGTTCATATCTTTTGACCACTTATCAATTGGGTAATGACTTCTATTTTCATAAAACTCACTCATTTCTCTACATATTTGGAAAATAAGGTCTTTATCAGAAAAATACTGCGTTTTTTCCTACCAGTCTTTTTGCTTTCCTTTTAATCTTGGTTTCATTGGTTTTGTTTGTGCAAAATCTTTTTAATTTAATGTAATAAAAGTTATCTGTTTTATAACTCATACTTCCCTCTGTCTTTTGCTTTATCATAAATTCCTCGTTTATCCATAGATCTACCAGGTTAACTATTACAAGTTCCTCTAATTTACTTATGGCATCACCCTTTTTGTCTTAATCATGTACCCATTTTTATCTTACCTTGGCATATGGTGAAAGATGCTGGTCCATATCCAGTTTCTGCCAACCTACTTTCCAGTTTTCCCCAGCAGTTTTTATCAGATAGTGAGTTCTTGTCCCAAAAGCTGGGATCTTTGCATTTATCAAACACTAAATTACTATGGTTATTAACTACTGTGTATTGTGTACCTAATTTATTCCATGATGTACCTCTTTATTTCTTATCCAATATCAGATTGGTTTTGATGATTACCACTTTGTAATACAGTTTGAGATCTGGTACAGACAGATCACTTTCCTTCAAATTTTTTTCATTAATTCCCTTGATTTTCTTGATCTTTTGTTCTTTTAGATAAATCTTGTTTTTTCTAGCTCTAGAAAATAATTGGTTTTATTGGCATGACACTGAGTAAGTGAATTAATTTAGGTAGAATTATGATTTTAATTATATTGGCTTGGCCTACTCATGATCAATTAATATTTTCCCAATTGTTTAAATCTGACTTTATAATGGTTTGTAATTTGTATTCATGTAGTTCCTGGGTTTGTCTTGGGTGGTAGATTCCCAAATATTTTACACTGTCTGCAATTATGTTAAATGGAATTTCTCTTTCTATCTCTTGCTGCTGGTCTTTGTTGGGAAAACACAGAAATGCTGATGATTTTTGTGGTTTTACTTTATAACCTACAACTTTGCTAAAGTTGTTAAGAGCTAACTTTTAATTGATTCTCTAGTGTTCTCTAAATATACCATCATATAATCCACAAAGAATGATAGTTTTGTTTGCTCATTGTCTATACTGATTCCTTTAATTTCTTTTTTTCTCTTATTTCTATAGCCAGCATATATAGTACAATAATGAGTAATAACGGTGACAATGCGCATCCTTGCTTCACCTCTGATCTTATTGGGAAGGCTTCTAACTTATCTCCATAACAAATAATGTTTATTGATAGTTTTAGATAGATACTATTTATCATTTTAGGGAAAGCCCCATTTGTTCCTATACTTCCTAGTGTTTTTAATAGGGATGAGTTGTTTGTTTTTTTTGTTTGTCAAAGATTTTTTGCATATATTGAGATAATCATATGATTTTTGTTGTTTTTGAAATTGATAAGATCAATTATGTTGATAGTTTTCCTAATGCTGAATGAGCCCTACAGTCCTGATATAATTTCCACCTGGTCATAATGTATGATATTTGTGATACATTGCTAGTACTTTATCTAAATTTTTGCATCAATACTCATTAGACAAATTGGTTTATAGTTTTCTTAACTTTTGCTCTCTCAGGTTTACATATCAAAACTACATTTGTGTCATAAAAGGAATTTGATAGAACTCTTTTTTTGCCTATTTTCCCAGATAGTTTGTATAGTATTAGAATTAATTGTTCTTTAAATATTATTAGAATTCACTTGTGAATTCATCTGATCCTGGGGATTTTTTTCTTATAGAGCTCTTTGTTCGTGGCTTGTTCAGTTTCTGTTTCTAACACAGGGTTATTTATGTATTATATTTCCTTTTGTGTTAATCTAGACAATTTATATATTTTTATAAATATCCATGCATTTTACTTAGATTGTCAGATTTATTTGCATATAATTGGGCAAAGTACCTCTTAATAATTGCTTTATTGGTGGTGAACTCAGTTATTGTGCAATGCAAAATTGCTTTTTGAAAAGATTCTACAAATGGGCAATTATACAAGCACTGAAAACATGAATATACCTAGTTCTTCACAACCCTGCCAGCATTGAGCGGTTCGTAATAACTAGCATTTATATAGCGCTTTAAGGTTTACCAAGCACCTCATAAGGTTATCTCATTTCATCCCCACAATAACTCTAGGAAGTAAGTGCTATTATTATCCCTATTTTATAGATGATGAAACTGATGGAGAGAGAGGTTACAAGTGGCTTGTTCCAGGGTCACACAGCTAGTAGTACCTGAGGGCAGATTTGAACTCATGTCTTCCTGACTCCAAGTTCAACTCTTTACTACCACACTGCCCATTATTACTAATTTAATGAATGTCAGATATTATTTCAAAATTATGTTAACTAGCATCTCTATGACCAGTGGTGAGGTTGAATAATATTTTAAAGCAATTACTAGCCATTTGTTTCCTCTTTTGAAAATGAGAGGATCATAATATTTTATCATTATCCATTATGGAATAAAAATAATCACTGTGACTTGAGTAATCACACAAACATAAAATATTTTAATAAACAGTATTTTATTGATAGTATTTTTTGTACTTACAATGCTGACATTTCCCAGAAGTGGCCCATATTGCCTCCCAGAGTCATCCCTAATAAATCCCCTCACAGCGTTATCCTTAATAACAAAGAATAAAAAGGAGAGGAAAAAATAGTTTGGCAAAACTAATCAATATATTGAATAAGTATCATGTTATTAGCAGTTTTCCTCACTCACTGTCCATCATATCTACAAAGAAGGGAGAGAAGTATCTTCTCATCTCTATTCTTTTGGATCAAACTTGATTATTATTATTTCACAGTATTCAGTTTCAATTGTGTTATTGCTATTGTTATTTTCATTTGCATTCTTTTAGTCATTGCATATATTACCTTCTTGATACTATTTATTTGATTTGGCATTAGTTCATAATTCCTCATATATTTTAGATGTCAAATTTTATCTGCCATTCAATCTAGTGTGACTTGGTGAATCTGTACTGGCTCTTAGAGATCACTGCTTTCCATTCTAAATACTCTTATGCTTCTAATTTTATATGCTAGAATTTTGCTAAGGCAACAAAATAAGCTTACTAGTTATAGTTTTTCACATTCCACTCTCTTCCCTTTTAAGGAAACTGGGACAAAGTTTGCCTTTCTCCAGGCCCATGACACTTCTTTCTTTCTCATGATTTTTAGTATAGGTGTTAGAGGATCTACAAACATGCTTGATAGGTTTTTTCATTTCCCCAGAATGATTCTTCTGGGTCTGGTACCTTTAACTTGTTGAGGGCAGGTGGGTACTCTTGTACCATGTCTTGACTTATGTTCAGTTGCAATTCCCTATTTGCCATTTCTGTTCTTTTTTCCTTGTCTCAATATCATTCTCCTTGGTAGAGAAAATAGAGGCAAAGTATGAACTGAATAGTTCTGTCTCCTCTCTGTCAAATTTGAAGCAAGCTAGAGGGCATCACACTGGGCCAAATATAGAAACATACATGTGTCTGCAAAGTACTGGATGCAGCAAATTAAGGTAGCTATTTTCCTATGACAATCCTTTGTCATCTATCTCAGTGTCAGACCCCTCCGGCATGACCCCAGATCTTATTTCTTTCTAATCCCTTTAAGGCTCTAGTGATTCATGTTTTGACCCTTCTGCTCTAGACACAACTTCCCATCTCCTATTTTTCAGTTTTATGACCTGTTCTATTGGATTTTTCACAACATGCTTCTATCTCCTTAGAAACTTGGTGACCATCCTCCACTCTTCTAAACCCACAAGGATTCAACAAGAAACATGAGAATCACAAAGTCCCAGTCCCAGTTAAGTCTGATGCCCTGTTAAGTAATCTCATGCTAAGGGATGAGGATAGGAACGGTAAAAAGTACAGGGGAGCTAGTGCTGATTGATTGATGGCTCAACTAGTCAGTGATATTGACAGAAAGAAAAAAAGGGTGTGGTCTCCTTCCCTTACATTTTTATTTTCTCTATGATATTGCAGGGTTATATTAGTTACAAATTCCTGTATAGTGTCTGGCCCAGGTCAGTAGGACCATTGAAGACTTTCTGATGGCTGAAGGACCCAGACTAGATGAGCAAACGGATGCTGGTAAATTGATTTGAATGTAAATCAACCATGCTTTGGAAGAGGTTTAATATTTAACTGGATTAAATATTGAAACAAGGTGTGTTGACATCAGCTATAAGCAGAAGTACACAGTGACTGATATGCTCTGAATATTGGATACACACCCCATCAGCCACAGAGAAAGTGAAAGAGGGGTAACCATGCGACAATCTATGTATCACCTGTGTAGACTTCCCTAGGACATCATTCATATAAACATTAAACACTTTCCCTTACGGAGGGGGATAAGTCCTCCTTTCTTTTTTAATTTATTTATTTAACTTTTAACATTCATTTTCACAAAATTTTGGGTTCCAAATTTTCTCCCCATTTGTCCCCTACCCCTACCCCAAAACACTGAGCATTCTGATTGCCCCTATCACCAATCTGCCATCTCTTCTATCATCCCTCCCTTCCCTTGTCCCCATCTTCTCTTTTGTCCTATAGGGCCAGATAACTTTCTATACCCCATTACCTGTATTTCTTATTTCCTAGTAACAAGAACAGTACTTGACAGTTGTTCCTATAACTTTGAGTTCCACCTTCTCTTCATCCCTCCCTCCCCACCCATTCCCTTTGGGAAGGCAAGCAATTCAATATAGGCCATATCTGTGTAGTTTTGCAAATGACTTCCATAATAGTCGTGTTGTGTAAGACTAACTACTTTTCCCTCCATCCTATCCTGCCCCCCATTGCTTCTATTCTCTCTTTTGATCCTGTCCCTCCCCAAGAGTGTTGACTTCAGATTGCTCCCTCCTCCCATTGCCCTCCCTTCCATCATCCCCTGCACCCTGCTTATCCCCTTCTCCCCCACTTTCCTGTATTGTAAGATAGGTTTTCATACCAAAATGAGTATGTATTTTATTCCTTCCTTCAGTCAAGTGTGATGAGAGTAAACTTCATGTTTTTCTCTCACCTCCCCTCTTTTTCCCTCCACTAAAAAGTCTTTTGCCTGCCTCTTTTATGAGAGATAATTTGCCCCATTCCCTTTCTCCCTTTCTCCTCCCAATATATTTCTCTATCACTGCTTGATTTCATTTTTTTATGATATGATTCTATCCTCTTCAATTCACTCTGTGCACTCTGTCTCTATGTGTGTGCATGTGCGTGTGTGTGTGCATGTGTGTGTGTGTGTAATCCCACCCAGTACCCAGATACTGAATAGTTTCAAGAGTTACAAATATTGTCTTTCCATGTAGGAATGTAAACAGTTCATCTTTTGTAAGTCTCTTATGACTTCTCTTTGCTGTTTACCTTTTCATGCTTCTCTTCATTCTTGTGTTTGAAAGTCAAATTTTCTTTTCAGCTCTGGTCTTTTCATCAAGAATGCTTGAAAGTCCTCTATTTCATTGAAAGACCAATTTTTCCCCTGAAGTATTATACTCAGTTTTGCTGGGTAGGTGATTCTTGATTTTAGTCCTAGTTCCTTTGACTCCTCGAATATCCTCTTCCATGCCCTTCGATCCCTTAATGTAGAAGCTGCTAGATCTTGTGTTATCCTGATTGTATTTCCACAGTACTTGAATTGTTTCTTTCTAGCTGCTTGCAATATTTTCTCCTTGACCTGAGAACTCTGAAATTTGGCCACAATGTTCCTAGGAGTTTCTCTTTTTGGATCTCTTTCAGGCAGTGTTCTGTGGATTCCTTGAATACTTATTTTGCCCTCTAGTTCTAGAATCTCAGGGCAGTTTTCCTTGATAATTTCATGAAAGATGATGTCTAGGCTCTTTTTTTGATCATGGCTTTCAGGTAGGCCCATAATTTTTAAATTGTCTCTCCTGGATCTATTTTCCAGGTCAGTTGTTTTTCCAGTGAGCTATTTCATATCGTCTTCCATTTTTTCATTCTTTTGGTTTTGTTTTGTGATTTCTTGGTTTCTCATAAAGTCATTAGCCTCCATCTGTTCCATTCTAATTTTGAAAGAACTATTTTCTTCAGTGAGCTTTTGAACCTCCTTTTCCATTTGGCTAATTCTGCTTTTGAAAGCATTCTTCTCCTCATTGGCTTTTTGAGCCTCTTTTGCCCATTGCGTTAGCCTGTTTTTCAAGATGTTCTTTTCTTCAGCATTTCTTTGGGTCTCCTTTAGCAAAGTGTTGACGTGCTTTTCATGCTTTTCTTGCATCTCTCTCATTTCTCTCCCCAGTTTTTCCTCCACCTCTCTTACTTGATTTTCAAAATCCTTTTTGAGCTCTTCCATGGCCTGAGCCCATTGAATATTTATTCTGGATATTTGGGATACAGAAGCCTTGACTTCTGTGTCTTTCCCTAAGCATTGTTCTTCCTCATCTGAAAGGAAGGGAAGAGATACCTGTTCACCAAGAAAGTAGCCTTCTATGGTCTTATTTTTTTTCCCTTTTCTGGGCATTTTCCCAGCCAGTGACTTGACTTCTGAGTGTCCTCTCCACCCCCACCTCACCTCCAGATCTGCCCAGCCAGTGCTTGGGGTCTGAGATTCAAATGCTGCTTCCCAGCCTCAGGGCTTTGGACGGGGGCAGGGCTGCTATTCAGTGTGTGATTAAGTTCAGGTGCTCAGGTGGGGGCAGGGCTGCCACTCTGGGCTCAGTTCCCTTAAGGGGTTTATGAGGAGACCTTCAACAATGGATTCAAGCTCCTGCCTGCTTTGGGAGCCCTTGTCCCCTGCTGCCTCCGCTGCTGCCTCCACTGCTGCCTCCCGAGGGGGCCTGAGTTACGGGGACACTCCACTCCCCTCTCCACCAGCCAAAGAGACTCTCTCAATGACCTTTGGCACCTGTGGGTGGAGGGACCTGCAGAGCTGCTGGAGATTCTGTCCCTGAAGCCTGTTGGGATCTGCTCCTCTTGGTGCCGCGTGGCCAATGCAGGGCTGGGCTCTGTTCTGGGTCTGGTGCATGATGGACCTTTTGCCTAGGTTTTTCAGGGTTCTGTGGAACAGAAATCTCATCCACTCCATTGTTCTGTGGCTTCTGCTGCTCCAGAATTTGTTGGGAGTTCTTCTTTACAGGTATTTTATGGGCTGTGGGTTTTGGAGCTAGCATATGTGTGTCTTTCTACTCCGCCATCTTGGCTCCCCTACCCCCCCCCCCCCCCCATAAGTCCTCCTTTTAAAGGTTTTTCTCTTTAATGAGAATTTGGCCATATGTTTCCATAAATCTTTCAGTGACAACAGGCTTCATCCTTTCTTTTCCTTCCTTCCTTCCTTCCTTCCTTCCTTCCTTCCTTCCTTCCTTCCTTCCTCTCTTTCTTTCTTTCCCTTCCTTCCTTCTTTTTCTTTCCTTTCTTTTCTTTTTTTCTCTTTTTTCTTTTTCACTCAGTTTCAGTTTTTAAGTTTCTATTGATATTCTTGATTTTTACATCACCTTCATTTCCCAATGCAGCACTTTCCTCTCCCTTATCCAGAAAGCAATCCCTTGTAACAAAGACTGGATCCTAAAAAAGGAAAAGAGTAATTTGGCAAAACTAACCAACACAGTGACCCAGTCTGATAGCAATACATAATGTTCTACACCCACAGTTTCTCACTTTTGCAAAGAAGGAAGAGATGTGCAGTTTTATATATCTTTTGGGAGGACAAACTTCCTCTATATAATTTTGCAGATGAGGAACCTAAGGCCCAGAGACTTGTCATTTGGTTTCCTTACTCCAGATCTAGTGTTTTTTCCCTCTATTATACCATGCTGCCCAATCTCTTTGGATAAGGCAAATTTCTCCAGCTAATATTCTTATATTACCTTATATTTTTCAAAACACAAGTGAGGCCTTGATTTTTTAACCCAGTACATTTTCTGGAACCCAGGGAGTCCGGGAGAATATTATAAAGTAAATTATATCTTCCCATAGTCATGATGTTATAACTGGGAGCTGCTTTCCGGATTCAGAAATCAAACTCAAATAAATTGTTACCCTTATTCAACAATATATTGAATGCAATAACTATAAACCTTGGAATTTATTTTAAAGGTTATAATGATGTTCCCAGTCCTATAAAATGGAATCAATGTCCTGTTCATGATGCTTCTATGAGGTGCCCTAGTGTGTGCCAAAGTGAACAGACCACACATACAAGTCCATCAAATAATGTTTAACTGAAATCTAATAAGCTACAATGTTAAATAGTAAGTAAACATTTGATTAAGAGTAACTGCGTTGCTTTCATGTCAATAAAAAGGATTTTGAGGGGATCGTTGGGATTGCCTAATCTTTTCAAAGAGCTGTCCAGAAAAGCAATTTGTCATAGCAATTAACCAAAAGAATATTAAAAAGTCCATATCCTTTGACTCAGAAATCCTGCCCATGGCATAGTAGGTTTTGATCCTAAGAAGGAGAAAGGCACAGAGAAAGAGCTTATAAATACTTAAATATTCATTGCAATGGCATTTGTGGAGACAATCTGTAGAAACAAAGTAGGCACT
The DNA here is from genome assembly GCF_028372415.1 of Notamacropus eugenii. Lineage (NCBI taxonomy): Eukaryota > Metazoa > Chordata > Mammalia > Diprotodontia > Macropodidae > Notamacropus > Notamacropus eugenii. The sequence continues at coordinate 50,590,094 of NC_092872.1, forward strand.
CACTGACTGAGAAATGTTTACTCATATTACTGTACCTTAACAATGTTATGTACCATAATAAATAATGAATATGGGGAAATCAGAAAAAAATAAGAAGCTATTTAGTGATGCAGAGTGAAGTAAACAGGATTAGGGAAATACTGCTTAACAATAATGAAATAATCTGTCTGTGCTCATCCTTCGTTTTTGAAGAAGACCATAACATCAGAGAAATGATGATATGACTTGCACTTGACTTTGTTTTGAGTGAGGGAACAACAACTAAATAATACGATAAGACCAGATCTTTTCTAGGGGATTTTTGGAGGATAACTTTACAGTCAGAGGAAATCTTTAGAGCTTAGTTAAAGACTTCTGGGAGATGTAGTCCTGGACGGACAACTTTTTTTTTCCTATCCTAGGAAGGACTGACATTATTGTGAGTACTAAAAAGCTACATGGAAAGACAGAGGTTTATTGTTTAGTTTTTGATTGGTATTGGTTGTTGATTTTTTTAAAACAGAACTGTAGGCTTTGTCAGGAATGGTGATAATGGCCCGTAATTTGAGTAAATGGAGAGATGTATTGGCAACTGAGCGAGGAGTCTAGAGAGCTGAGCATTGCATTGAGGTATAACATTTTGTAGGGTCACTGACTAAGATCTGGGTGCTCCAGTTGCCTCTAATTTCAAGGGCCAGATTGGAAGAAGTGGAAAAACCAAGGAATAGGTATCTGAGCTACTGGTGATTGCTGACTTTTATTTGGGAGAATTAACTATCAGACCTTCAAATATGATCTCCCTTTTGCCTCTGTGTCAGTATAGGAAGGAAGATGATTCCAAAGCTTATGCCATTATGTAAAATTACTTTCCTAATTTCTGTCTAAGTATTGTTTTTGCTGCCTAGATAAATTAAATCACTCTAACTTCTATTATCTCTATGTTTCATTGTTTGCTAACAGTGGGACTGTAACAGAGGGGAAGAGTCCTTGCATATTGGTTTACTGAAGTACAGAAAGGAGTAGTGATCAAGTCTTTACCCCCTAAAAGTGCCAGACTTTCTCCTGACTGAGAGCAGGGTCAAACAGAAAGAACCTCAGAGTTTTGATTTATTGATTGTAAATAAACTTCCCAAAAGGTTAAATTGAATCAATTAACCAATCAGTAAATATTTACTACGTACTATGTGTCAGACACTGTGCTAAAAGAGGCAAAAGATAGTCCCTGCCTTCAAGGAGTTCACAGTTTTTCCCTTTCCTGAATTGCAATTCCTTCCTTTATAAAATTCACTTCAATGAACATTTATTAAATATCTGTCATGTACAAGATACTATGCTAGATGCAAGGGGAAAGAAAGATAAAAATGAAATAATCCCTGTCTTCAAGGACAGAGATAGCCTATTTATTATAGCCTATTGGGAGTGGTAGTGCAGGGATACAACTAATATACAAATAAATTTTTAAAAATCCTTTAAAAAAGTTCTTTATTGATATAGCTTATTTTTATGTAACTTCTCTTCTTTCAAGGTTAGGCAACTTCATCTAGTGAAGAGAGAACTGAGTTCAAAGCCAGGAAGGCCTGGGTTCAAATTCCTGCCTTGGATACATCTTAACTATGTGGCTCTAGGTGAACTACTTACTCACTCGAGGCTCTAGGCAACTTTCTAAGATGATAAATTGCAGGGAGGGTGGCTGACCTACATTAGTAGAGTGAATTATTAAGAGGAAAGTGTTTTGGAAACATTGAAATGTTATTAAAATTTTCAATTTATCACTACTATTCTCTCAGATTTCTTGATAACAGAGCAGAGAGGTTCCTTCCTCCCAGACCTCCATTTTGAGGAAATACCCAGGTCAGTCATGCTCCCTCCTTCTCTCCTCTCTACTTCTGACCCTCCATATTTCTCCATCATTCCCCAGCGGTGTCTACACTCTGGAGGTTAGCTCTGTTCCTATGGTTCCCTCCTTCAATTTGTTAATTCCTCCAAGGTCTCCATTTTGAGGAAGTGAGCAAGTTGACAATGCTCCCTTCTTTACTCCTCTCCTGAATCTCTGGACTTTACTATGTCCTCACAAGAACATTTTCTTTCTCCTTCCTTTCATCTTCTAAGTTTTTAGCTCTCTCTTATGTGTTTGTTGTATTTCTTCAGTAGAAAGTAAATTTCTTCAAGTTAGGGACTATATTTTTGTTTGTATTTGAATTTCCTGCTCATGGCACAGTACCTGGTAAGTGCTTAATAAATGTCTTGTGTATCATCCATCCATCCATCCATCCGTCCGTCTATCTATCTATCTATCTATCTATCTATCTATCTATCTATCTATCTATCTATCATCTATCTCTCAGATACTAATCTCAGAGGGAAAGTTCTGGGGAAGGGGAGGTACAAGTGCTCCAGTTTCATTTAGCTACCTAACCTCAACTAGTTTTTACAAAAGAAAATTTACTTTGAGGATATAGTGGTAACAAAAGTACAAAGGTTTACCCTCATAGTCTCAGAGTTCCACTCTCCCCTGTATGACCTCAATCTCAGGGAGAGTGGGTTCAATCTTTGCTCAGTATCTACACAACCTTGTTTCTGCCAAATAAGTCACTGTCTCAGTGACACTGGGCCAGATCCCTAAGGTAGCTTCTTGTGCGTTGTATAAATTCTGAGGTGACTGCAAACCCCACATCTTGGGATGCCTGAAAACTCAGACTTTCATGTTCCTGACCTTTTAAAATTCATAAGATTGTAATCTTTAATCCCTTTACCTAGAATTGAAATAAACAAAGGTTTTAGAGGGGAAAAGGCCCAAGACCAAGGATGTCATTGGTGAAGAAATCCAAGAGATCAACCCAACATAGCCAGAGAGAAAAAATGGAGGAGATTCAGATCACTAGTATTTTACAATGTCTCTCTAGCCAAAGAACTTCTATTTATCAAGCAGTTAATAGAATGGAATTAGTCACAGAAGGTCTATATTTGTTCCATGTTTCTCGATGTACTCCCATTACATTTCATCACAACTCTCCCACAAGCAGGCTCTGTAGTCTCTCCATAAACGGAAGCAACTTTCCAAGGCCCTCTATGCATGTGCCAGACCCTTATTATATAACCAGTGAGAAATGAGCCCAGACAGAGTATCAGTGGCTGGAGAGAGGTCTACTGAGGGAGTCAGGTGACAAGACTTTTGTTCAAGGTCCTTTTTCCAGTTCCAACTTCATGGCAATTGGTGATTTTGTGTCCTTTTTGGTCCAGGATAGTCTAGAGTACTGGGAAAGGCCCTGGGACAAAGACAGAGACCACAGGCAGCCATTGGGCAAGGCACAAATCTAGATTTTTTTTAGTTGTTTGTCCTCCATTCTTTTTTTAAAGAAATATTTTCAGTTTTCAGCATTCACTTCCACAAAATTTTGAATTTCAAATTTTCTCCCCATCTCCCCTCTTCCCCCTCCCCAAGGCAGCATGTATTCTGATTGCCTTGTGCTCCAATATGCCCTCTCTTCTATCACTGCCTCCTCTCTTATCCCCTTCCCTTCTATTTTCCCTTAGGGCAAGACAGATTTCTATACCCCATTGCCTATATATTTCCTAGTTACATGTAAAAACAATGCTTAGCATTCATTTTTAAAACTTTGATTCCATATTCTCTCTCTTTCCCCCACCTCATCTCCCCTCACTGAGAAGGCAATCAATGCAATATAGATTTTACATGGGTAGTCATGCAAAACACTTCCTTAACAGTCATGTTGTGAAAGACTAACTATATTTCTCTCTATCCTGTCTTGCCTTCCATTTATTCTATTCTCTCCTTTGACTCATCCCTCTACCAAAGCATTTGCTTTTGATTACCCTTTCTTGAAATCTGCTCCCATTCTTTTATTATCTTCTATTATCCTCCATCTCATTTCCCTTTCCCCCCTACTTTCCTGTATAGTAAGATGAACTTCCATACCCATTTGAGTGTGTATGTTATTCCCTCCTGAAACCAAAACTGATGAAAGGAAAGCTCACTTATTCCCTCTCATCTTCCCCTCCATTGTGAAAGCTCTTTCTTGCCTCTTTTATGTGAGATGATTTCCTACATTTTACCTCTTCCTTTCTCTTTCTCCTAGTACATTACTCTCAATACATAATTTTCTTTTTTTAGATATCATCCCTTCATATTCATCTCACTCTGTCCTTTCTGGCTCTCTCTCTCTCTCTCTCTCTCTCTCTCTCTCTCTCTTTCTCTCTCTCTCTCTCCACATACATACATACACATACACATAAACACACACATACATATACACATACACATATATAGATATGTGTATATGTATATATTCCCTCCAACTATCTTAATACTGAGAAATGTCTCTTGAGTTACAAATATTATCTTTCCATGTAGGAATATAAACAGTTCCACTTTAGTAAGTCCCTTATGGTTTCTCTTTCTTGTTTACCTTTGCATGTTTCTCTTGATTTTGTATTTGAAAGTCAAATTTTCTATTCAGCTCTGGTCTTTTCAACAAGAATGCTTGGGAATCCTCTCTTTCACTGAAGTTCTACTTTTTTCCCTGAAGTATTATACTCATTTTTGCTGGGTAGGTGATTCTTGGTTTTAATCCTATCTCCTTTGACCTCTGGAGTATTTTATTCCAAGCCCTCTGATCCCTTAGTATAGAATCTGCTAAATCTTGTGTTATTCTGATTGTGTTTCCACAGTATTTGAATTATTTCTTTCTGGCTGCTTGTAATATTTTCTCCTTGACCTGGGAATTCTGGAATTTGGCTACAATATTCCTAGGAGCTTTCCTTTTGGGAATCTCTTTCAGGAGGTGATTGATGGATTCTTTCCATTTCTACTTTACCCTCTGGTTCTAGAATATCAGAACAGTTGTCTTCGATAATTTCTTCAAAGAAGATGTGTAGATTTTTTTTTATCATGGCTTTCAGGTAGTCTAATAACTTTTAAAATATTTCTCCTGGATCCATTTTCCATGTCAGTTGTTTTTCCAAGGAGATACTTCACATTTTCTTTTATTTTTTCATTCCATTTTGTTTTGTAATTTCTTGATTTCTCATAAAGTCATTAGCTTCCATTTGCTTCATTCTAATTTTAAAAGAATTATTTTTTTCAGTGAGCTTTTGGATCTCTTTTTCCATTTGGTCCATTCTGCTGTTTAAAGCATTCTTCTCTTCATTGACTTTTTTGGACCTCTTTTGCCATTTGGGTTAATCTAATTTTAAAGCTATTACTTTCTTCAGTATTTTTTTTTGGGGGGGTTTCCTTTAGCAAACTGTTGACTCATTTTTCATGATTTTCTTGCATCGCTTTCATCTCTTTTCCCAATTTTTCCTCTACTTCTCTTACTTGATTTTCAAATTCCTTTTTGAGCTCTTCCATGGCATGAGACCAATTCATATTTTTCTTGGAGGCTTTGGAAGCAGGAGTTTTGGCTTTGTTATCTTCTTTTGGATGTATGTTTTGATCTTCTTTTTGCCAATGATGTAAGAAAATACCTCTTCACCAAGAAAGTAAGAATTTATAATCAGTTTCTCCCCCCCCAACTTTGCTTACTTTCCCTGCTAATTACTTGACTTTTGAGTTTTTGTTAAGTGAAGAGCTCCAAAAGAGCCTCCACTTCAGTAGTGGCTGCTGCTGCCCTAGAGCTGGGGTTGGGGCTGGGACCAGACCATGCTCCCCTCTCAGTCAGGTGAGAGACCCTTCCCACTGACCTTTGAAGCTGTCTTTGGTATTTCTGGACTGAGAAATCTGGAAACAGTAGAAGCCATCTGCGATTCAGTCCCCTAAGGCCTTCTTTAACTCTGCGCATACCAGTGCTCTGCTCCCTGCCTGGTGTGATAGACCCTTCCAGTCAATCTTTCAGATTGTCTTGGTCTGGAATTTGCTTCAGTTTGTCATTTTGTGGCTTCTTCTGCTTTAGAATTTGACACATTAGAATTAGAGACATTTTAAACAGGTTTTTTGAGGGGCTTGGGGGGAGAGCTCTCCCAGGTCCATGCTTCTACTCTGCCATCTTTGCTCCACCCCACAAATCTAGATTGAGAGCTGATACACAGTTCCCTGGGAGGTCTCAGGGGTGAATTTTATTTATCAATCAGATTGTGTGTGGTTTGTCCTTCATTCTCTATGACATGGCATCAGAGAGATGATGACATGACTTGCAATTGACTTTGATTTGAGTGAGTGAGGCCTGCAAGTATCTGTTTAGATCTTGTTCTATTCCTATCACCTCAAGGACTTGGGGATATGCAGAAAGGCAAAAAAATCCCCCACAATCAAAAAACAGTCCCTGTTCTCAAGGACTTTACATTCTTTTTTGAAGTTCTTTTGCAATCTGCTTCAAATTATTTTTCTGCTCCACCCTTTTTAATAATATTTTATTTTTTCCAATTATATATAAAGATAGTTTTCAACATTCACTTTTATAAGACTTTGAGTTACAATTTTTTTCTCCCCTTCCTCCCCTCCTTCCCCCCTCCCCAAAATGGCAAGCAATCTGATACAAGTCACACATGTACAATTGTATTAAGGGACTTCCACATTAAGGGACTTTACATTCTCATATGGGAGATAACAATAAGTATGTCCGTGATACATTCAGAGTAGATGCAAGGCAGTCTGAGAGGGAAAGGGTGAGGTGGGGTCAGGGTGGGGTTATATAGCAGCCCTTCTTTAGAAGCTGATATTTAAACTGCAGTCTTAAAAGACTGAGATGTTATGATTGTATTGGTTTTCCACTATTGAATCTCTTCTGTAGACCTTCTCAGGGTGAGTCTTCTCCTGTCTTCTTCACAGAAAAGGAAAGAACAGGATAAGGAACAGGGAAGAGTTGGTCAGGTGGTGAGACAGACAAGTAGATAGATAGATAGATGGACAGATGGATGGATGAACAGATGGATGGATGGATGGATTTATTCAGCATTTACTCTATAGTTCAGGCACTGTAACAAGTGCTGAGAATCCAAATACAAGCAAAAAGAAAAATAGTCCTTTGCTCTCAAGGAGCTTATATTTTAAAGTGGAGAAGACAACACACAAATGCAATAAAAAGATTTTTTTGGGGGGGAGTTACCCCTGAGAGGAGGAAGGTGCAAAAATCCAGAAAGCTGAGAGCTGAACCTGGTTTGAAATATGCATAGCTGTCTTGGTTGTGTCCTCAGATGGAAATTTTGGTGGGGAACTTACCAATCAGACAAGGGGTCAATAGAGGTGGAGGTTGAAAAGTTTGGAGAATTGGGAGCAGAAGTGGTAGGTAGGGGCAGGAGGAGAGGGGAAGTAGAGATCGGGATGTAGGAGGTGAGGGATGAGAGAAGGGAGCTGTGAGTGTATGAAAGGAGGTGGGCTATGGCATAAAAGACTGGAAAGAGAGGTATCATGAAAAATGTGTTGAATTTTGAGCCAAAATACTGGAACTGACTCAAACAATCCTTTTATGGTTCTCTGTTGAGGGAGCCAAAATGAAGGAAAAAATGCAACCAGCTCAAATAAATTCTCTGTCTTGACTTTGGCTTTTAGGACCCTGTGTTCTCACAGATGATTTTTCTTGGTCTTTGACTGAAAGTCAGAGCTTTGGAGCTGGAAAGAACCTTTCAATTCATCCAGTCCAAGCCCCCTTTTGATGTGGCAAGAACACTGCATTAGAGTTGGAGAACTTAAGGCTGAGTCTTGGCTCTGACATTTATTTGTGGTATGACCCCGGGCAAATCACTGCATCTTCCTGGGCCTTGGTTTTCTCATCTCTGAAATGGAGATAATAATAAGGGTGCTCTTCACCTCCAGGAGAGAAGTGGATTGTAAAGATCAAGTGAGATAATGTTTATAAAGGACTTTTAAAAGTAATATATCAATGTGAATTATTATCATTATTATTTTGATGAAATGTGTGTGTGGAAAAACGGTGGAGGGGATCTGTTTCTGAAGAGTTCATTTTCTATGTATTCATCATGGCATCAAAGGAGTTTGGGTTTGGTTGGATTTCTGGGGAGAGTGGATGGAACACCCAAATCCCAAGATTCATCGCTCTTATTACCATGTATATTTATCATCCCTATTATTATCATGTATGTGCGTCTACATATATATATATACATACATATATGTGTGTATCCATATGTAGGTACACATAAGGATGCACACACATGGATGTGTATGTATGCACATACATATATGTTTATATTAAGGGCAAGGTTATAATAAGGGGGAATAAAGATAAGACCAAATCACAGAGTATTGAATATGAACTTAGGTAGACCAGAGTTCAAAATCTACCTCTGATGCTATGTGGGTAACTATGTTCAAGGCACTTGACCGTTTTCAATCTCAGTTTCCTCTTCTATAAAATGGGAATCAAAATATCTGTTTTATCTACCTAAAAGTTGAAGCAAGTCACAATGGGTTAATGTTGGACCTACGTTGTAGGTGAAATGCTTTCTGTCCCACAGGGGATAGTCTCACTCTTTGAAGGCAAACACTTGGATGTTGGAGAGATTGCAGTAGAAGGGGAGACAGACTTAGGAGAAGATATTCTCTAGATATTAAAAAAATCTTAGAAGAGGGGTCATATTGGGCAAGTCACTTTTCCCTTTCTGGATCTCAGTTTGCTCATCTGTTAAATAAATGGGTTGAGCTAGTTGGTCTCAAAGAGACTTTTCATCTCTAGCAACCAGGGCAGTGAGCATAGAACTGGGAGTGTTCCTGGAGAAAAGAATACTCATGGGTAACATAATCACTATGTTTAAGTAATGGAAAGGTTGCCTTGTAGAAAAGAGATTAGGCTTGTTCTGTTTGGTCCCAGAAGGCAGAACCATGAGCAACAAATGGGTGAGAATTCAAAGGAATCAAATTTAGCCTTGATGTAAGAAAAAATTTTCTAACAATGAGAGTCATTCCAAGATGCAATGGGCCATCTAAGGGAGTGCGAGGTTCTCCCTCACTAGAGAGCAAAGGCTGGAAGAGAACTGTTTGGGGATTTGGTAAAGGTATTTCTTATTCAGGTATGGGTTAAACTAGATAGCCCATGAAGTATATTGAACTCTGAAATTCAGTGATTCTGGGTGATTGCAATCTACAAATCCATAAAAATCTGGACTCCTTTGCCCATTACCTCTTAATGCTGCCTCTCCTTCTCACACTTCAAGCTCTGGCTCATTTGTGTCTTTTTCTCCTACAGCACTTGGTAACATAACTGCCTTGTAATGTATTTATATTTTATTTTCTTACTGGACAGTAAGAACCCTGAGGACAGGCAGGATGTGGCTCATCTCCATATACTACACATCACAGTCCAACACACTTTAGGGTCCAACACACTGCAAACTGAGGGTGTAATGCAACTGTTTAAAATTGTCTGGAACTTCCAGTCTCTGGTGTATCAAGTCAGAGCTAACTGGTCAAGGGAGTTGAATGCAGCCTTGAGCATTTGTGGTTCCGGATCATTTGGCGACTGAGCTGCCACGTAGCCCCCCAAACGGAGGAATGTGCTAGCTGACCCCTGGAGGACCTAGACTGATGTCTATAACTCTCCCCATTTTGCTCTTGGAAGAGCTGCCCTTAATCCCCTGTGCTGGAAGTTGAGAAGAATAAAAAAAGGTGGTTTGCTGTAAAAAAGTACACGATGCATCTGAGTTACATTTGCCCAGGGAAATAAATACCATGATCCTGATTCTGCTTAATGTAAACTTGGTCTGATGCAGGAATTTTCCTGGGAAAGGAATTCGTGAGCTAAACCTTGCCCATTGTATGATGTGATACTTTGCAAAATCAGTTTGAATCAGGAGGAAAGAATACAGGAACTTAGTCTGGGCTGGAGTGAATGTGTTGGGGAGGACTTGCTTCCCAGGACATTTTCCCCCATTTGGATGTTGTTGGGGCTGAGAATACCTCTTCAACCCCCCCATCCATGTCTTCTTCTAGTGCCACGGTCCTTTTTCAGCACAGATTGGGAGAGAAGAAACAAGAGAGAAAGAAAATCAGCCACAGAATGTTAGACCTTGAAGGAACCTTAGAGATTATTTAATCCTACACCTTGATTTTACAGAGAAGGAAACTGAGGCTGAAAGCAGGAGGGGAGTAATTTGTTCAAGATGATACAGTAAATCATCAAGGTCAGTTGTCTCCTTTCAGCCAGTGTTATTTCAGTTATATCATATTGAAATCAATTGAAAATCATTGACAACAGCAAAACAGGAATAGCTAAATGTTGTCCCTACCATTTCCATCTTATGAATTATCCATAACAGAATAGGTCCACCATCTTTTGTGACCCTTGGACTCAAGTGCCATATCTGCACTGATGATTCTTAAATCTCCTTTTCCAATCTTAACCTCTCTTGTGACTTCCACACCCATATTTCCAGCTGTCTACTATATATCTCAAAGTGGACATATCACAAACATCTTAAACTCAACATGTCCAAAGCCAAACTCAGTATCCTTTTCCCCAAAATCTCTCTATCTTCTGAACTTAATACTTTCAAGGACATCATGATCCTCCCAGTCACCCAGACTCTCAACCTAGGTTATCTTCCTCCACTCCTCAGTCTTCTCACCACCTTATCCCCTACCTCCAAGTCTGGTTGATTTTACCTTTGTAACATGTCTTGTAAACTTCCTCATTCTCTCCTCTGATATTATAACTTCTCTGATGCAGGCTCTCATCTGCTTACTTCTGGAGGTAGTCACCTACTCTGTGCTAACACAGGGATTCAGACTTGCTATGGAAGAGAGTAAAAGTAATTGGCCGATATTCATTTATTCATTAGACAAATATTGCCCACCAGTAGCAAGCTATTAGCTGAGGTCTGCTGAGAAGAAAATAGACTAGAATAAGGTGTGATTTCTGCCCATACACAGTTCTCACACTAATATAGGAGCTAAGCTATGGGCACAGCTAATGGAAATACAAGGCCAAATGTGGTAAGCACTGCAAGAGGAGAAAGACCAAATGGGTCAGATGTTGATAAGTGATGGTAGCAATTAATGAGCATACTAGGAGTGTGATAAGATACATCACCCAGGGGATGTCAGGTTGTAAAATGAGGGAGGAGGAGCAGTCAGTTATGGAGCAAGGGTGAGGCATAGCAGCAGACAGAGTCCCAACCATGCTCAACATGGAAAGACAAGGGCAAAAATCAGGAGACAAGGGTGATGGGAGGGAGTGACCATTCCAGCAAAATCATGAATTCACTCCAATGATGAAGTATATGAGGTCCCATGTGGGAGAAATCAGTTCCAAAGGGGAACAAAGCAGAACAGGGACCAAGTTAGGCTTTCTGGCAGAGATGATATCTGTGATAGGTGTTCCATGACTAATACTATTTCAAGAAGACAAAGTGGGGTGTGTCATTTTAGCTGCAGAATTCAGCATGAAGAAAGGTACAGAAAGTGACTGGCACTGGGGACCCAATTCAACCAAGTTATACAGTGAATGGAGGGGAAATTAAACTATGTAGGTTGGGGGCAGATTGTGGAAAGCCTTGAAAGTCAGACTAAGAAGTTTGGATTTCATCCTTTGGACCAGGGGTAGTCATTCATGGTCCTTGAATGGGGGTGTAGAAGGAGAGGATCAAGGCAGAGTTTCCGAAAGTTAATTGGTAGGATAGATTGGAGGTGCAGGAAATAGAGAGGAATAGGGTATGAACTTTTGACCTGCATCTTATCATCACCAACCTAAAGCTTACTGAGCTAAACTCAATCAAGAATATTTGCTGACCATTGTGCTTACCCAGTAGCTCCAAGGCCAGAGCTCTTTTCCCTACAATTGCATTGCTTTTGTACATGCTCAAAGGATCATCAAATGTAGGTTTGTAAAAGAACTTTATAATCATACTTTGAGAAGAAAAAATATGAGAAATCAAAGACTTTGATGACAGTTGCCTCTTCTCCTGTTCTAGTTGGGCTTTAGAGGAGCAGGAAGCAAATGTTCTTCAGATGTGGAAATATTGGGAGGAAGGACCTGAGGGGAGGGAGTAATTAGCTCTTCATTCTCATTTTCACCCCTAAGTAGCATAGTAGTTAGAACTTAGATGGAACATTTTGATATTTAAATATATTTATAAATATAAAGCACTCTTCTCATAGCTACAATGTGAATTAGGGGTATACAAATAGTGTTAATCCATTTTACATATGGGCAGCTAGGTGGTACAGTGGATAGAGTGTTAGGCCTAGGGTTAGGAAGACCTGAGTTTAAATCCAGCCTCTGATATTGAGATATTGACTAGCTGGATGAATCCTGGGCAAGCCACTTAACCCCATTTTTCCCAGTTTCCTCATTTGTATAATAAACTCGAGGAGGAAATGATAAACTACTCCCAGTATCTTTGTCGAAAACCCTAAATGGGGTCATGAAGAGTCACAACAATCAATAGTGAAATAGGATCAAAAGACCTGAGTTCAAATCCTGGTTCTGTGGTTGTTCACTCAAGTGCCTTTGGACAAATCTCTCCAGCATTTCCTGAAGCCTTAATTTCCTCATCTGTAAAATAAAAGCTTCAGATTGAAGTTATCTCTGAGGTCATTTCGAGCTTGAAACTCCCACATTATTACTAGTAGTAACATCACACAGACCAGGAAGAAACTCATTTGCAGCTCCATGGAAGGGCCAGGCATGGATCAGAGGTGCAACATGATACTCATTTGGTCCAGGAAAAGGTCGTTCCCAGAGGAGGAAAAGGAAAGGAACAAGAAAAGTCTTTGTCTGCCATTTTTCAAGCTCACTCTGAAATTCTATCTGGCTCAGGCCAGCCCAGCTGCATCTTCTCTGAGTGTACATCTCTCTCCTTTTAAGGTCCCTGTCTGTTAGCCTGCTTTAAAAAAAAAAAAGTCTCTCAGGATTGTTTGAACAAGAAATCCAAAAGAGAAAAACTTTAGGGAGGAATGGGAGGGAGCTTCCCAACTCCTTGCACACACATACACACACACATACACACACACACATTACATCTCATCCCTATGGAACCAATCATCAACTTCCAGGGCCATCCAAGTTAATTCATATAATAATCAGTAGTTTCCTCTGCTCCTGTCTATATTTGGGGGGAGAAAAGGGAGCCAGGGTGTGGAGAAGAAGAAGGTAACCTGAGAGATTTGTAGCTATGACATTCCATAGTACCGTTAGAGTACACATAGAGTCTAGGCCAGCTCCACTTCTAACCTCCTCTGGAAAACCTACTGGGAGTCCTGCTTCCTCTGAGCTTTTGCTGCATTTATTTTTTCTTCTGTTTTCTTTACACAATACTGGTTTGACTCTAGTATCTTGCCCTCTATTATTGGTGTGTGTGTGTGTGTGTGTGTTGTGTTGTGTCTATAGGTTCCTTCCAACAAAGACTAGAACTGAATGAGCCCTTGACAGGTGGGTTTTACAGTTCAAGTCAGGCTATTAGCCAAGATGGTCGTTAAGGTCCTTTCCAGCTGAAATATCCTGGGAGCCAAATATCCGAGCAAGGATGAAAGAGTGAACAAAACGGAGTATGAAATCTCCATGAATACCAAAGTGTCCATGTATTTCAGTGACATGAGGGATGGGAATTCAAATCAATCCAACAGCTCAATGAAAATCCTTTAGAAAATAAAGAGCTCACTAGGCGTTAGGAGGTGAGGGAGATAGAAAGTTTAGTTAGAGTCCCTGCCATCATTGATCTGAACAGTCTGGTAGGGAGAAAAGACAAAAACACAGAACTATATTCAACAATATTACATGACAAGTGCATTCAAAAGGCATATGAAAATGCCCTGTAAAGTCTGAAGTTGGAGTCAGGATAGGGATCTGGGAGGGTTTTATGGTGGAGGTATAATTTGAGTTCAATTTTTTAAAAAATAGAAATTTAGGAGGTAACTTTTTTTTTCTATTTATAGGGAATGAGTAAAGGCAAAGAATTAGTAAAGGGAGTGTTTGGGAATGAAGGAATAGTAATCCAGTTTACCCCAGCATAGGGTATGTGCAAGAGAGTTATTTGAAGTAAAGGTGGTTCCAGATTGGGGAGGGCTCTGAATGCTAGAGATGAAGATTGAACTTTGCTTAGCAGGCCCTAGGGAGCAGCTGAAGATTTTGAGCAGAGGAGTGACATGGTCAAAAAGATACATAGAAAAACTCATTCTAGCATTGGTCCTGAGGATCGATTAGAAAAGCAACAGAGAAGGGGCAGAAGCACTGGTTAAAAAGTTGGGATACTATTTTCTAGGAAACATTAGCACAACTACAATAATGTAAATGGAAAATACAGCAACAAAAAAGTGGAAACTAAACATTGTGAAAATATAATGGCCAAACTTGGCCCCAAAGAGGACATTTCAGAAGGCACCTTCCTTTCTTCTTTGCAGAGGTGGGGGACCATGGGTATGAAACACTATATCCAATGATGGATTCAATGGATGTATTGGTTAGTTTTGGTGAACTGTTTTCCCCCTCTTTTATTTTTTGTTATAAGGGATGCCTCTCTGCAAGGGGGAAGAATGGAAGATCTATTGGGAGATAAAAGTGATTTGGAAGCAAAAATGCCAATCAAATTGTTTAAAAAGAGATTAACCCAATAGTGTGGATAGTGGCGGGGGCAGCAGGAATGCCGAGGAGAGAATACATCTGAGAGTTGTGGCAGAAATGGGGGACAGAACTCAGTGACAGCTTGAGTATGAGAAGGGAGGGGGAGACATAGCAGCAGGGAAGGAAGATTCTCACTGAGGAAAACTGTTTCCTTGCTGAAGAAATCAGACCATCAATCAATCTCTCTGTCTGTCCATCTGTCTGTCTGTCTCTCTCTCTTCCTGAAAAAGAAGGACATCCACACAAACTCCAGTCATCTTCAGGGTTCCAGCCCTGCTATGTCAGCACTTATTTCCTGGGGGAAAAAGTTGTTTTTTTTTAAATGTTGCAACCCGAGCTCACTTCATCTTTTGAAAAGCTGGTAATTGTTCAGAGTTTTATCCTTTCAGAAAACCACAACTTGGGAATATGGGTCAAAAGGGAGTGAACACATGGGAAATGTATTTGTTGGAGACTCCTCTGTCCCTGCATGGCTAAGATGTTCCTGATAGCAAGAATCTTTTGTGATGTAGACATAGTTATGGTTTGGAGAGGCAGCATCTTTGGAGGAGCTAGCAACTCACTGTACTGGAGCCTTGCATGAACGTTGCCTGAAAGCAAGACACTGGATTAAAAGGAATTAAGCTCTTCCTGGCTCCTTTGGTCTCTTTGATGCCATTTGAATCTTTGGATGCAGTGACTGGATTTCAAAGGTGTTGGATGAACTCTTTTCTTGGCAACAGAACTTCTAGAAAGGGAAAAAGGAATGGCTTTAGTCAGTGAAACCCAGACAGTATCCTTTTAAAACCTGAGCAATGGGTGAAAGAGCCTGGAATCATAGAGATGAAAGGAACCTTAGAAATCAGGTAATCTAACCACACTAGGTTGTTCCTTGATTAAGTCCCAAGCTTTGTTCACACTTTTCTTGGTATCTGACATGCTATGTGTCTACCCCAGCTCTTCCTGTTGTAATCTTTCTTTCAGTACCAACTCAGCTTCCTCCTGTTCCTTGAAACCTTGCTTGGTCCCCTTCACTAGAAGGGATGCTTCTTGTATTTATGACCTGTACAACCATATTCCCTGTGGGCTTCTGGCTAACTTTTGGTCCAGTTCTGGGGCAGGAGTCATTCATTGTACTTCCTTACTGGATTTTTTATTTATTATATGGTCAGATGTGGTTTTCAAGTTTTTGCTGGAGTCCAATCAGGCATCTTGGTCAGAACTCCCTTTTCTTTTCTTTTACAAATGAAAAAAGTAAGGTTGGTTGAGTCAAGACTAGAACCCTGGTCCTTGACTTCTCATCCATTCTCCTTCCTTGACCCCACACTGCTTCCTAGGCCAGATAATTAGTGTTTTTTAGCAGAGAGAACCGATAGTTCTCAGCTTTCTAGCACCTATATTTGGAGTGTCCCTTTAGTTCCTTTGAAGAGAACTGCCCTTGATTTATTCTCTCTCCTTTGAAACATCTCTTTTTTTAAAGCATTTAGCAAGCAATGAAAATGGGAGATGTAGTGAGAGTTCTTGCTTAGCCATTAGTGACCATTACAAGAGCATGTTTTGAGTCCCAGGGCAAAGCCATTTGGGAAGGTTTTAGGGTGGGGAGACATTTTGAACCTTGGCGCACAAGGACACATGGAAATCTCATAGGGATATAGACCTCCTGGTTATCCCATAGGAGGGTAGGGTGTGAAGAGTGAACCAAAACCTCCAGGATAGCCTATACTTTTAGACATTATTGCTGGGAAGTTCACCAAGAGGGAGGGATCAGGACAAGGCCAAAGAGAAGAAATCTGAAGGAGTATGTAGGATCATGATATCACAGATTTAGGGTATGAAGGGACTTTAGTGGTTATCTGGTCCAAATCTCTCATTTTATAGATTGGTAAATTGAGGACCAGAGAGCTTTTAAAAAAATCTTTTGTCATTTTTTAAAATTTTTATATCATCTAGAGTCCCTCCTGTATCCTTCTCCTTCCCCATTCTAGAAAATCACCCCTTATACCAAATAAGAGAAAAAAGAACAGTAAAAAATCCAGCAAAACTGATTAGCACATTAAAAAAAAATGTTCTATGCAGTGTTCCACACCTGGTAACCCTCATTTCCGCAGAGGAGTGGGGAAAGGTTTCCTCTCGTATCTCTTCTTTGGGCCTCATAATTTTGCAAGATTTAGCTTCAATTGTTTGTGTTTTGCTGTTCTTAGTATTTACATTTCAAATATAAATGTATGCATGTAGATTGTCTAAATATACTGTTGTGACTCACAAGTGACATTGATAGATGTGATCTAAGATATTATCTAGAGAGTCTAGACTACCTCATCTCCAAAGGCAATGGTGCCAAATTCAAATAGAAACAAGGGGCCACTCAACCCTACATAAAGACTGCATATTGACTTAGAAAACCTGCATATTAACACTCTCCATGTTATACTGTATTTTTATTTACTTTGTTAAATATTTCCCAATTATATTTTATTCTGGTTCCTCCATACCACAAAGACCTTTTGACACTTTGAACAGTTCAAGGGGACTGCTTTTCCTCTTTTGTGAGGAGTAGTAAAAGTATCATTTTAGCAATGTCTGGAGCCTTTTTGAAGAGAGGGGCAGGCAGGGTCCAGGACCACTCATCCGTCTCCAAAAGGAATATTGGACAAGAGTGTTATATATTGACCACTCCTTGAATATCTCTAGTTTAATAACAGGAGTCTGGATTCATAAGAAAAATTACTTGTTCTTAAGGGAAAGGGTAACCCTTGTCTACTACTCACCAACTTAGCCTCTGCCCATTAAATGTTGATTAGACAAAGCATTATTATAAATAACAAATAGCAAATAAACTCATTCCCCCCCCCACCAAAATAGCCAATAAAAATTGTAAAAGTTTGGATTGGATTAGAACACATTGGATTAGAAACTGGATTAAAATATACCAAAGAATATATAAGAGAACATGAGTTCATCAGCTAGAAGTAAAATAAGGTCTCAGTTATCAAGGCAGAGGAAATGATTTTACTCAGAGGAGGCCTATTCCCAACAGTCGAAAGTTGCAAGCCTTAGAGGTCAAAAGACGTGGATCCCAGTCTGACATTTTAAAAGTTTGTATCTCATCTCTCTCTTTGGACAGTGTCCCCCAAAGTCCTCTATTTAAGTGTCTCTGCTTCCCCTCTCCCCACATACAGTACACACCACAGTGATATTCCCTCCTTGCCTGGTTGGGAGTGGGAGTTACATCACATTGCAGTCATTTTATATATTGTTTTCTTGACTCTGCTTATTTCATTTTCATCAATTCATGTAAGCTATTCCACTCTTCTCTGTATTAATCATATTTGTCATTTCTTATAAAATGGCAAATTTCCAATACATTCACAAATCACCTTTTATTTAGCTATCCCCAATCGATGAGCATTGACTTTATTTCTAATTCTTTGCTATCATGAAAAGTATTGCTATAAATATTTTGAAATATATGGAACCTTTTGTCATTGACCTTCTTGGGGGATGTGCCTACCTGTGGAACATCTGGGTCAGATGACCTATACATTTAATTATTTTGTTTGAACAACTGCAAAATGCTTTCCAGAAAGGTCACACCTCAAATCACAGCTCCACCAACAACATATTAGTATGCTTATCTTTCCACAAAATTTCTTCCAAATTTGATTATTCCCATCTTTTTCATCTTTACCAAAATGCAGGATGTGAGGTAAAGCCTCAGGATTGCTTTGTTTTTGTTTCTTTGGAATTTCTTTTTTTTAAACAGTGATTCAACGCATTTTTTTCATACGGTTGCTAATAGTTTGTAATTCTTTTGAGAACTGTTTGTGCATATTTTCTGACCATTTATTTATTGGAGAATGGCTGTTTTTTTAAAAAATTTGTTTGTTGAGACTGGGTCTTCCCATCTCACCCAGATGAAAAGTGTAGCAGACACTTACAGGCCAGATGTCACCAGAGGCAGTTAGTAGGTAGCACAGTAGATAAAGACCTAGACTTAGAGTTGGGAAGACCTGAGTTCAAATCCAGCTGCATATACTTACTAGCTATGTGACCGTAGGCAAGTCACTTATCCCCTGTTTGCTTCAGTTTCCTTAACTATGAATGGATATAATAATGGCACCTACTTCACAGGGTTGTTGTGAGGATCAGATGATATCACCTTTGTAAAAAGTACTTTGTACAATGCCTAGCATATAGCAAACACTCTGTAAATGCTTATTTCCATTTCCCTTTTCACTCTCGATCAGCACAGAAGCTTTGGCTAACTGACCTGGACTTGTTTCTTCCTTCTTAGACAGCTTGGTGGCCCCTTGCTCCCAGGGTCTCACCATATTGTTGCCAGACTGAGTGTGGAGTCCTAATAAGCTTGGCCCATTTTACCTCAGAATTCCTAAACCCAGTCCATCTATCATCCTTAGCCTCCCCAGCAATAAGGATTGCACATATGTGCTCTCTTTCCCAGATTTTTGGTTGTTTATATTTCTATTAACTGTCTGTATATCTGACTGTCAAATCCTTATCAGAAATATTGGATATAAAGATTTTCCCATAGCTGATAGCTTCCTTTCTTATGTTAGATGAATTAATTTTATTTCCATAGATTTTCAATTTCATGTAAATAAAATTATCTATTCTATTTTTTGTAATTGTTTCTATCACTTGTTTGGTTAGACATTAATTCACCCCCTACTTATAATAAAAGGTGTATAATCTATTTCTCTATTTCTTTTATGGTATGATCTTCATATTCAGGTCACATCCATTTTGAATTGATTGTGGAATATAGTGCTTTTCAGGTTTCCCAGTAGTTCTTATCAAATGGTCATTTCTTCTAAGTAATTTATGTTTTCGGGTTTATGGAATGTGGGGTTATTAAATTTCATTATTTCTGATTCCCCTTTGTCTAGTCTGTTTTATTGATCTACTTTTCTATTTTTTAACCAGTACTGAATGGCTTTAATGATTGCTTCTTTTTCATGTTCTGGAAAATGTTCTGGAAATACTATTTCCCCTCTCCTCATGATTTCCTTTGACATATTAGATTTTATTTTTGTTTTTCCAAATGAATTTTGTTATTATTTTATTTAGTTCTGTAAAATATCTTTTTGGTAATTTGATTGGAATAGCATTAAGTATGTAAATTAAATTTGACAGCATTATGACTTTTATTATATTGATATGACCCAGACATGAGCACTGAATATTATTTCAAACATGTAGGTTGTTCTTTATTTCTTTGAAGACCATCTTGTAACTGAATTTATGTAGATACCTAAGTGTGTTTTGGTAGACTGAGTCTGAAACATTTTATGCATTTTGTAGTCATTTTGAATGAGATTTCCTTTTTATGTTCTTTTGGATGGTGATGATGGCAATGATGATGATGATACTTAAATAGTGTTGATTGTGTGGGCTTATTTTATAGTCTGGAATCTTGCTATTAATTGCCTCAATTGCTTTTTTTGGTTGATTCCCTAGAATTTTCAGCAAAAAATATTTTTGCCTCTTTTCCCCCTATTTTTTATCTTTAACTTCTTTCTCTTGTTGCATTGTTCTTGCTAGAACTGTACTTAATTAAATAGAAGGGAAATGGGGCATCTTTGCTTTACTTCTATATTTATTGGGATGGCCTCTAGTCTATCCCTTCAGTATATAATACTTGCTTTTGGTAATTATCTATAAACATGACTATTAGATCAGGTTTCTGAGATCATAGATATGACAGCCTTTTATTTGGAGAATATGAAATTCAGAATAGATGTTATAAATGATTATTTTTAAGGATAATCACAGATTTACATAATTTGGGACTTAGTAGGGTCCTCAGAAATCATCTAATCCAATTGAATGGAAACTCACCCACCCCTGACCTTCTGGGAGCAGCTCAGACCTTGCTTGTGGGTGAATTGAGAGGACACCTTAACTCTCTTCAGTTCCCTTACTCAGCTTTTCCTTCTCTACCTCTTTATTCTCATCCTTCTTTTCACCACTTAGCCTCACAGTTTTCTCCTCATTTCCTTCATCTCAAATTCAAGTTTTATTTTTCTGATGTGAGGGAGAAAGAAGAAAAGCAGGTTCTGTCAAGCACCCCATGTGGATTGACAGAGCACTGTGCATGTTTGGAGGATGTCTCCTATTGACCAGGCACACACACTCCCTTACCTCTGTGTAGGGTTATTTCTTAGAAGAAGGAAGAATATATTGTTGTTCCATCATTTTCAGTGATATCCAACTTTTTGTCATCCCATTTAGGGTTTTCTTGGCAGAGATATTTGTTTTAGCACCTTTTTTCCCTTTTATTTATTTTCAGTGTTCTACAATTACTGCCATATAACTTGGACTTTTTCCCCCCTCTCTCTCCCTCCCTCTCCAAAATGGCATACAATTTTATATAGGTTCTACACATACATTCCTATTAAATACATTTTCATCATAGTCATGTTGTATAGAAGAATTAAAATGAATGGAAGAAGTCACGTAACAAACCAAAATGTAATACAAAAGAAAATAATCTGCTGCATTCTGCGATTGAATTCCATAGTCCTTTCTGTGGATGTAGAAGGCATTTTGCCTTAAAAGAACATTGCATTGCAAGGAAGTTCTAAGTCTACCAGAAAAAAATCCTTGCACGCTGTGGTTGTTGCTGTGTACAAAGTTCTCCTGGTTCTACCCCTTTCACTCAGCATCAGATCATAAAAGCCTTTCCAGGCATCTCTGAAGTCTTCCTGTTCATCTTTTCTTATAGTGCAATAGTATTCCATTACATTCATATACCACAATTTATTCATCCATTCCCTAATTGATGGGCATCCCCTTGATTTCCAGCTTTTGGCCACCACAAAGAGTGCTGCTATAAACATTTTTGTACATGTGGGACCCTTTCCCATTTTTATGATCTCTTGGGAATACAGTCCTAGAAGCAGTATTGCTAGGTCAAAGGGTATGCACATTTTTGTAACCCTTTGGGCATAGTTCCAAATTGCTCTCCAGAATGGTTGGATCAGCTTGCAGTTCCACCAACAATGAATTAGTGTTCCAACTCTCCTATATTTTCTCCAACATTTATCATCTTCCTGTTTTGTCATGTTAGCCAATATGATAGGTATGATGTGGTATCTCAGAGTTGTTTTGATTTGCATCTCTCTAATCAATAGTGATTTAGAACATTTTTTCATATGACTATAGATATCTTTAATTTCTTCCTCCGAAAACTGCTTGTTCATATCCTTTGATGATTTATCAATTGAGGAATGACTTGTATTCTTGTACATTTGACTCAGTTCTCTATATATTTTAGAAATGAGGCTTTTATCACATATACTAGTTGCAAAAATTCTTTCCCAGTTTTCTGCTTCCCTCCTAATCTTTGTGGGTTTCTTTGTGCAAAATCTTTTCAGTTCAATGTAATCAAAATTATCCATCTTGTACTTCATAATGCTTTCTATGTCTTCTTTAGTCAAAAATTCTTCCCTTCTCCATATATCTGATAAATACACTATTCCTTGCTCCACTAATTTGTTTATAGTATCAATCTTTATACCTAGATCATGTACCTATTTGGACTTTATTCTTGTGTATGGTGTCAGGCATTGGCCTATGCCTAGTTTCTGTCACATTGTTATCTAGCTTTCCCAGCAATTTTTGTCAAACAGTGAGTTCTTATCCCAGAAACTGGAGTCCTTCAGTTTATCAAACAGTAGATTGTTATATTCATTGCCTACTACGTCTTGAGTAACTAGCCTATTCTACTTATCTACCCTTCTTCTTCTTAGCCAGTACCAAATGGTTTTGATAATTGCTGCTTTATAATACAATTTGAGATCTGGTAGAGTTAGGCCACCTTCCCTAGCATTTCTTTTCATTAGTTCCCTTGATATTCTGGACCTTTTGTTCTTCCAGATGAATTTTGATATTATTTTTTCCAGCTCTAGAAAATAATTATGTCATAGTTTGATTGGTATGGCACTAAATAAGTAAATTAATTTAGGCAGAATTGTCATTTTTATTATATTGTCTCAGCTTACCCATGAGAAAATGATGTTTTTCCACTTACTTAGATCTGACTTTATTTGTGTGAAAAGTGTCTTATAATTGTGTGTTCATATAGTCCTTGGATTTATTTTGGCAGGAAGATTCCCAAATATTTTATAGTGTCTACCCTAGCTTTAAATGGAATTTCTCTTTCTATCTCTTGCTGTTGGGCTTAGTTAGTAATATATAGAAATGCAGAAGATTTTATGTGGGCTCATTTTGTAACCTGCAACTTTGCCAAAGTTGTTTATTATTTCAAGTAGTTTTTTACTTCAATCTCTGGCATTCTTTAATTATATCATCATATCATTTGCAAAGAGTGATAGCTTAGTTTCTTCTTTGCCTATTCTAATTCCTTCAATTTCTTTGTCTTCTCTAATTGCTACAGCTAACATTTCTAGTACCATATTAAATAAGAGTGGTGATAATGACATACTTGTTTCACACCTGATCTTATTGGAAATGCATCTAGCTTATCTCCATTGCATATAATGCTTGCTGAAGGTTTTAGATAGATACTGCTTATTATTTTATGGAAAGTTCCATTCATTCCTATGCTCTCCAGTGTTTTTAACAGGAATGAGTGTTGTATTTTGTCAAAAGCTTTTTCTGCCTCTATTGGGATAATCTAGTGGTTTCTGTTAGGTTTGTTGTTGATATGATCAGTAATGCTAATAGTTTTCCTAATATTGAACCAGCCCTGCATTCCTGGTATGAATCCTACCTGATCACAATATATTATTCTCATGATAAGTTGCTTTATTTTTTTTTTGCTAAAATCTTATTTAAAATTTTTGCATCTATATTCATTAGAAAAATTGGTCTATAATTTTCTTTCTCTGTTTTGACTCTTCCTGGTTTTTCCTAGCCTCATGTGCTTCGAGACTGTTTGCCCCTTCTGCTGATCCCACTGTTCCAGGATTTTTCTGGGGAAATAGTTTATGGCTCTTTCAAGGTCAGTAAGTGGAGGGGAAGAGAGCATTTGCCAATCACTCTGCCATTTTGGCTCCCTGAAGTTCAAGTAGATGATTTACAGATGTTTAATCTGTGGGCTGATATTTTCAGGAGCAGCTGCAACTGATACCTGGGATTCAGTGGCTCTCACTCGCTCAGCTTTGCTTGACTCTCCTCTTGGCAGAGATGTTGAAGTGATTTGCCATTTCCTTCTCCAGTTCATTTTACAGATGAGGAAACTGAAACAAACAGAGCTAAGTGAAGTTTCCAGGGTCACACAGCTAATAAGTATCTGAGGCAGGATTTGAACTCAGGTCTTCCTGATTCTAAGCCCAGCATCTTATCCACTATGCTACCTAGCTGTCTATGTCAACAAAAACAAAAGAAAAACCTGTTTTCTTTCTTCTACGGGCAACTTCTTCTTTCTTCCTCTAAAACAAGTTGGTGCCTTGATGGCATCAAAGCCACTTACCCCAGAACCAGGTAGTTCATACATGTATCATCTTGACACACTGACACAATCATTTCTTAGTACTTGCATGTGGCCAGAGTGGAAAAATTGCAGTCCCACTACAGGTAAATATTTTTTCTTTTCTCAAGGGACTTGGAGAGAACCTGAGGAAAGAGCATCTTAGCATTCAAATACTAAACATGTAACCTGCACAGAGCCTAGGTATCCACGGACAGAAATCAACTACAAATGACTTTCACAAATAGAATATCACAGGCTCAGGGAACATGAAGGAAGGCTCCAGAAAGCCATAACAGAGGTATTATTGGTAATGACAAAAGAATAAAATAAGCAGTGATTTTTATATGGGGCACCATCTTCTTCTGAAGACTCTGATGACCTTAGGATTTAAGAGATGTAGTGTTATTCAGCAGAGAAAACACTAACTAAGGAGGGCATCAGGAAACTTAGGTTTTCAACCTGACTCAGCTACTGATTTCCTGAGTGACTTTGGAAAGGTTTCTTTCTCCTCCTCCCTGAATGTTTCCTCATCTGTACAATGGAATATTAACTCATGTCATAGAGTTGTGAGGGGCAAATGTGAGACAAATGTGAAAATGATTTGTAGCCATTAACTACTGGACACAAGACAAGTTGACAAGGATATTTAAATGATTACTATGTACCAGTATATAGACAATTTATCTCCTTTTTTCCTGGTACATTCTTACTATGTATTAGGCACTGGTCTGAGTGCTGGGACTGCAAATAGAAGCAGAAAGTCCCTGCACTTGAGGATCTTGCATTCTAAAGGGAAAAATAAAACATAAAATGGGACTAAAAAGGTTGGAGGAAGGAGGAAGTCTGAGAGGAGAGATAGCAGGGTAGCTTGGAGAGGAATTAAGATATGAGAAGTCTGAGTATTCTCCTTAAAATGGAGCTTCTAGGTGAAACCAATCAAAAGGAGGGGCCATCGGGGTAGAAGGTAATTTCTAAGGTGTGAAGTCCAGGGCTGGAGTGAGCTTTCAGAGTCAGGAGTACAACCATCTTTGTAAATATTGTTAAAAATCCATCAATCAACAAGGATTAACTGAGCTTCCCTGGATATCTAGACCTGTTTTTGATTATGGTATAGGAAAGGCAAGTGAAATCCTCATCTAGGGGAGCATATAGTCAATTGATTATTTTTATTATGTTCTATTTTGTTGGATGGAGTTCAGATAGAAACAGCACTGGAATATCTCTCTATCCTGCTATTATTCTTTGATATTTAATGATGAGATTTAGAGTTGGGAAAGCTGGCTCAAGTGTAAAGAATTCACTTAGACCTTCTCTTTTAGTCAATGGAAGCTTTTTTATTTCACATCAAAAAGCATTACAGGCCTCCTTAGCAAGAAAACTAAGAGAGACTCTGATATTTGAGGGAGTCATGCTTCTACACAGGTTTCAGAATGATGATGTAGTGTTAGAGGTTTTTATGGGGATTGAAGATTAGGGACAGGATAAGAAAGACGGATGACAGAGTAGGAGACACAAGATAAGGGAGACAGGGGAAATTTTATGACCCAGCATGGGGGAAGGCAAGGAATTTTATGGTCCAGGATAAAGAGGAAGTTTTATGGTATTTCAAGATAAGGGGAAGAGACTTTAGAATGCCTTCAGAACAGAGAATAAACTAGAGGTTTCACAAAGTACTGGAAAAGCAATTCAGGGCACTGTTTGTATTCTCATCATTTAATCCTCTTTAGACTAGTCAATAAGCATTTATTAAACACTTACTGTATGCTAGGCACTGTGCTAAGTGCTGGAGATACAAATAGAAGCAAAAAGAAAGACAGTCCCTGTCCTCTAGGTGTTTTATTCTAATGGAAAAAGACAGTACATAAAAGGATGCTAAAAAGTAGAGGAGAAATATTTTTGGAGGCATGGTGGAGAAATAAATATGAAGAACCAGGAACAAAACCTAGAGAAGAGGATAGGAGCCAAGATGGCGGAGTAGAAAGACGCACATACACATAGCTCCGAACCCACAACCCATAGAACAACTACAAAGAAGTAACTCACGGCGAATTCTGCACCCAGAGGCCACAGAACATTGGAGCGAGGGAGATTTCTGTTCCGGAGAGACCTGCAAACCTCTCGTGAAAGGTCCTTCGTGCTGCGGACTGGGCGCCGGGACTGGGAGCTGAGTACAGCCCTGCCGTGGCCGCGGCACCGAGAGGAACAGATCCGAGCGGGCTTCAGGGACGGGATCTCCAGCGGCCGCACAAGTACCTCCAACCACAGGTGACGGGGGTCTGTGAGAGAGTCCCTTTGGTGGGTCGAGGGGGGAGTGGGGTGCCCACATGGCTCGGGCCCCCTCGGGAGACAGAAGCTGAGGGGCAGCGGCAGACCAGGGCTCTCCAAGCAGGCAGGAGCCTGGATCCATTGTTGAAGGTCTGTGCAGAAACTCCCTGAGGGAACTGAGCCTGAGAGGCAGCCCTGCCCTCACCTGAGCATCTGAATTTAATCTCACACTGAATAGCAGCCCTGCCCCCCGCCCAAAGCCCTGAGGCTGGAAGCAGCATTTGAATCTCAGACCCCAAACACTGGCTGGGAGGATCAGGAGGTGAGGTGGGTGTGAGGAAAATATTCAGAGGTCAAGTCACTGGCTGGGAAAATGCCCAGAAAAGGGAAAAGAAATAAGACTATAGAAGGTTACTTTCTTGGTGAACAGGCATTTCCTCCCTTCCTTTCTGATGAGGAAGAGCAATGCTTACCATCAGGCAAAGACACAGAAATCAAGGCTTCTGTGTCCCAGCCCACTCAATGGGCACAGGCCATGGAAGAGCTCAAAAAGAATTTTGAAAATCAAGTTAGAGAGGTGGAGGAAAAGCTGGGAAGAGAAATAAGAGACATGAAGTCAAAGCATGAACAGCAAATCAGCTCCCTGCTAAAGGAGACCCAAAAAAATGTTGAAGAAAATAACACCTTGAAAACTAGCCTAACTCAATTGGCAAAAGAGGTTCAAAAAGCCAATGAGGAGAAGAATGCTTTCAAAAGCAGAATTAGCCAAATGGAAAAGGAGATTCAAAAGCTCACTGAAGAAAATAGTTCTTTCAAAATTAGAATGGCACAGATGGAGGCTAATGACTTTATGAGAAACCAAGAAATCACAAAACAAAACCAAAAGAATGAAAAAATGGAAGATAATGTGAAATATCTCATTGGAAAAACAACTGACCTGGAAAATAGAGCCAGGAGAGACAATTTAAAAATTGTGGGCCTACCTGAAAGCCATGATCAGAAAAAGAGCCTAGACATCATCTTTCATGAAATTATCAATGAAAACTGCCCTGAGATTCTAGAACCAGAGGGCAAAATAAATATTCAAGGAATCCACAGAACACCGCCTGAAAGAGATCCAAAAAGAGAAACTCCTAGGAACATTGTGGCCAAATTCCAGAACTCCCAGGTGAAAGAGAAAATATTGCAAGCAGCTAGAAAGAAACAATTCAAGTATTGTGGAAATACAATCAGGATAACACAAGATCTAGCAGCTTCTACATTAAGGGATCGAAGGGCATGGAATAGGATATTCCAGAAGTCAAAGGAACTAGGACTAAAACCAAGAATCACCTACCCAGCAAAACTGAGTATAATACTTCAGGGGAAAAATTGGTCTTTCAATGAAATAGAGGATTTTCAAGCATTCTTGATGAAAAGACCAGAGCTGAAAAGAAAATTTGACTTCCAAACACAAGAATGAAGAGAACCATGAAAAGGTGAACAGCAAAGAGAAGTCATAAGGGACTTACTAAAGTTGAACTGTTTACATTCCTACATGGAAAGACAATATTTGTAACTCTTGAAACATTTCAGTATCTGGGTACTGGGTGGGATTACACACACACACATGCACACACGCACACACACATAGAGACAGAGTGCACAGAGTGAATTGAAGAGGATGGGATCATATCTTAAAAAAAAAATGAAATCAACCAGTGAGAGAGAAAGATATTGGGAGGAGAAAGGGAGAATTGAATGGGGCAAATTATCTCTCATAAAAGAGGCAAGCAAAAGACTCATTAGTGGAGGGATAAAGAGGGGAGGTGAGAGAAAAACATGAAGTCTACTCTCATCACATTCCACTAAAGGAAAGAATAAAATGCCTACTCATTTTGGTATGAAAACCTATCTTACAATACAGGAAAGTGGAGGATAAGGGGATAAGCAGAGTGGGGGGGGATGATAGAAGGGAGGGCATGGGGAGGAGAGTGCAATTTGAGGTCAACACTCATGGGGAGGGATAGGATCAAAAGAGAATAGAAGTAATGGGGGACAGGATAGGATGGAGGGAAATATAGTTAGTCCTATACAACACAACTATTATGGAAGTCATTTGCAAAACTACACAGATTTGGCCTATATTGAATTGCTTGCCTTTCAAAGGGAAGGGGTGGAGAGGGAGGGAGCTAAAGAAGTTGGAACTCAAAGTGTTAGGATCAGCTGTAATGTTCTTACCACTAGGAAATAAGAAATACAGGTAAAGGGGTATAGAAAGCTATCTGGCCCTACAGGACAAAAGAGAAGACAGAGACAAGGGCAGAGAGGGATGATAGAAGAGAGAGCAGATTGGTCATAGGGGCAATTAGAATGCTTGGCGTTTGGGGGGGGAGGGGAGAAAAGGGGAAAAATTTGAAACCCAAAATTTTGTGAAAATGAATGTTAAAAGCTAAATAAAAAAAAAAAAAAAAAAAAAAAAAAAAAAAAACCTAGAGAAGAATGAAAGTGAATATGGCTAACCTGAGGATCCTTTCTTAAAAAGGAAGATCCAAACAATCTGTGGAATGGGTAGTAGGGGAGAAGACTCTGTCAGTGTGAGAAGACTATTGGGCTTTTTCTAATTGAATAAAATATTAGAATGTGAGCTCATTTTCTATAGGCTCACTGAAATCATTTTTGAGACTTCGATAGCAGAAAAGATGACAGGGATGATTTGGAAGTCGTCATATATGTATATATATACACACACACACACTATATATGTGTATATATATGTGTATGTATGTATTTCTTTCATTAAGTCTCTATATTTTGAAAACTTTCTATTCCCTGTAGTTTAGAGATTATGAATATTCTGTTGCGTGACATCTATCAAAAAATTGTTCTTAAATTTCTATGGTTCTTTGTTCTCACTGCCATTAGTGTGTTCTATGACAACATTTTAGTTCCACTACAGTTTATTTATTGAATTCTCAAGGATATTTCAATCTTTATTTGTGACATGGGAATTTGTCATATGATTATGAAGGGACAAGCCTCAGGTGTCTAATTCTGACCATTCTACGGTATCTTTCTATGTTATATCTTACCACTTGCAGTGATATGTTGGACATTTTCTGCCATTTCATTTGTAATCAGCATCCATCAGCAAGTGTGAGCTCGTTAAGGATAACCATTCTGTAATTTCTAGTGGTGATGAACTGGTTCTTTATTGCTATTATGGTCTCTTATGTTTCTGTAAACAGATCCACAAGTCAGCTACTTATTTAGCACCAACCTTCATGTCATCATTCTTATTGTCAGGCTTGTAGTTATTAATTCTTTATGATTCATAAACTACCTTTACATCTGTTATACAATTTGATCCTTATGATATTCTTATGACAAAGGCAAGATGGAGAAAGAATCATAAAATTACAAAATCTCAGGATTAGAAAGGGGAATTCAATTCAACCCACAATAGAATAAGAATTCCCTCTGCACCCTACCTGACAAGTGGTCATTCCATTTCTGTCTAAAGATCTCCAGTGACAACAATTCATCCACTTTTAGATAGACCCAACTGTTAGGAAAAGATTCCTAACATGGCTCCTAAATCTGTTTCTTTGAAGCTTCTATCCATTCTTTCCAGTTGTGTCTTCTGGGGCCAAGAAGAACAACGTTAATCCCTGTTCTCCAAAACAGACCATTAAATACTTGAAGATAGCCATCCTATCCCCTCCAAGTCTTCTCTTTATGATTTTGAGACTCTTTAGCTAGCCTGAGCTCTCTCATTTGGATGCTCTCCAGATTACCAATGTCCTTCTTAAAAGGTGATGCTCCAGACTGAACACAGCTCCCTATATATGTGTTAAACAGGATAGAAGGCAGAAGGGTTCTCATCTCCCTTGTCCTGATGCAACTGTGTTTTTTGGCTGATGTATCATACTGACTTATTAAAGTTGCTGTTTGCTAACCATCACCTCCCTCTACACACACACACACACACACACACACACACACACACACACACGTTTTTTTCAGATGTAGACATTCTTTCCCTATCTTGTGCTTGTGAAGCTAATTTTTGAGCCTAATGAACCTATGCAAAACTTGATATTTATCCTTATTAATTTCTATCACAATAGAATCAACCCAGCATTCTAGCCTGTGAGGATCTCTTTTGGATACTATGATATTTGATATGCTAATTATCCCTCCTAGCTTTCCATAATCTGTAAATTTGATAAGTGTACTATTTGTGCCTTCCCCCCCCCCAAAAAAAAAATCATTGATAAAAATGTTCAATAGCATACAGTAAAGGGCAAATTTCATTAGAGACTTTCTTCCAAGTTGCTATTAGGTCATTAATGATTACTCTTTGCATCTGGCCATTCGACTAGTCCTAAATTGGCATACCTGCACTGCTGTCTAGCTTAGATTTTTCTATTTTGAATGTAGCATGGTAGAATTGGTCAGATTCTTTGCTGAAATCTAGGTAAACCACACCTACAACATTTCCCTGAACTTCCAGTCTTCTTCTTGTTCAGTAATTTCAGTCATGTCTGACTTTTCATGCCCCTATTTAGAGTTTTCTTGACAAAGATACTGGAATAGTTTGCCATTCCTTTCTCCAGCTAATTTTATAGATGAGAAAGCTGAGGCGAAGAAGGTTAAGTGTCTTTCCAGGGTCATTCAGACACTCAGAGTCTGAGGTCAGATTTGAACTCACTAAGATGAGTCTTTCTGACTCCAGGTCCTAGTGCTCTATCCACTGTGCCACCTTGTTGCCCCTCCAGTCTCATCACCATTTAAAAAAAATAGAATTGAGATTAGGTCCACATGATTTTATTTTTAAATTAAAATATAAAAATACGAATTAAGATGTAAAATTATGTCTTTTGTTTTTATATCACCTACCTTTCCAGGAATATCCCTTCTGACTTCCAAGGAACCATACATAAAAACAAAGAATAACACAGGGAAAAAAAGTCAATTGATTAAAATTGACGTATCAGCAAAGCTTGTATTAATTTTCAGTGTTCTACACTCATTGGACTCCCCTCTCCCCTGTCTCTTCACAGAAAGAAAGGAATTGCATTTTCATGTCACTTATTTAGGACCAAGCTTGCTTAGTATAATTTTACAGCATTCAGGTTCAGTTGTTTGGTTGTTCTTCATCCTACTTATGTTCCTGTAGTCATCACATATATTGTTTTCCTAACGAAACTGCTTACTTTGGTTTAAGTCAATTCATGTGTGTTCCCATGCTTCTCTCTGTATTCATCATATTCATCATTTTTTATAGCATAGTAACATTTCATTACATTAATGTACCACATTTTATTTATTTATCCATCCCTCGATTAATCAGCATCTGCTTTTTTCCAGTTCATTGTTATTACCAAAAATATACAGTGCTATAAATTTTTTGATGTGCATTGAACATTCCTTCCTTCCTTCCTTCCTTCCTTCCTTCCTTCCTTCCTTCCTTCCTTCCTTCCTTCCTTCCTTCCTTCCTTCCTTCCTTCCTTCCTTTCTTCCTTCCTTCCTTCCTTCCTTCCTTCCTTCCTTCCTTCCTTCCTTCCTTCCTTCCTTCCTTCCTTCTTTCCTTCCTTCCTTCCTCCCTTCCTTCCTTCCTTTCTTCCTTTCTTCCTTCCCTTCTTCCTTTCTTTTCTGTTTTCATCATTTGAATCTTTAGGATATATGCCTGTAATTGGGAACTCTGGGTTAAAGGCTATGGACCTCTGAGTCACTCAACATAATTCCAAATTTCTTTATAAAGCGATTGGTCCAATTTATAGTTTCACTAACAATGCATTTACTGTGTCTATCTTTCATCAGCTCCTCAAAGAACGACTAGTCACATCTTTTATTATATTTGCTAATTTTCTGGGCATGGGACTAAAACCTCAGTTATTTTCATTTGCATTTCTTTTACTATTAGTGTTCTGAAACAGTGTTTCATGTGATTATTTTTTTCTTTTATATTAAAAAAATGTTATCTGTGTATCTATATTGCCTGTGTTTCCCAATAAATCTCTTTACCTCCTCCTCTCAAAGAGACATCTTTTAGAAGAGAGGATGGCAAACTATAGCCTTTAGCCCAAATCCAGGGAATACTTTTTAAATATATTTTCTTTTTGAAAAACTAATTTATTTGTTTTCAGTTCTCAACAATCCATAAGCCTTAGATTTTTCTACCTGTCCCTCTCCCCTTGTTCCCCAAGATGACATGCAATCTTATATGGCTTCTACACATATATTCTTATTAAACACATTTTCACATTAGTCACGTTGCATAGAATTCAAATGAATGGGAGAAACCATGAGAAAAAAAAACAAAACAAAACACAATACAAGAGACAATAGCCTGCTTCATTCTGCATTCTAAGTCTGTAATTCTTTCTCTGGATGTGAATGGCATTTTTCCTCAAGAGTCCTTTGGGAATCTTTTAGGTCCTTGCATTTCTGTGAAGGGCTGTCTATCAGAAACAGTCCTCATACATTGTGGCTGTTACTGTGTATAATGTTCTCCTGGTTCTGCTCCTTTCACTTAGCATCAGTTCATGTAAATCCTGCCAGGTCTCTGTGAAGTCCTTCTGTCCATCATTTCTTGTAACACAAATACAGTATTCCATTATATTCATATACCACAATTTGTTCAGCTATTCCCCAATTGATGGGCATTCCCTTGATTTCCAGTTCCTGGCCACCACAAAGAAAGCTGCGAAAAATATTTTTGTACATGTAGGACCTTTTCTTATTTTTATGATCTCTTTGGGATACAGTCCTAGAAACAATACTGCTGGGTCAAAGGGTATGCACATTTTTGTAGCCCCTTGGACATAGTTCCAAATTGCTCTCCAGAATAATTAGATCAACTCACAGCTCCACCAACAATGAATTAGTGTTCCAACTCTCCCACATCTTCTCCAACATTTATCATCTTCCTGTTTTGTCATGTTAGCTAATCTGATAGGTGTGATGTGGTACCTCAGAGTTGTTTTGATTTGCATTTCTTTAATCAATACTGATTTAGAACAGTTTTTCATATGACTATAGATAGCTTTAATTTCTTCCTCTGAAAACTGCCTGTTCCTATCCTTTGACCATTTATCAACTGGGGAATGACTTGTATTCTTGTACATTTGACTCAGTTCTCTATATATTTTAGAAATGAGGCCTTTATCACAGATACTGGTTCCAAAAATTCTTTCCCAATTTTCTGCTTCGCTCTTAATCTTGGTTGCATTATGTTTGTTTGTGCAATTTAATGTAGTCAAAATTATCTAATTTGCACTTCATAATGTTATCTCTCTCGTTTGGTCATTAATTTCTCCATTCTCCATAAATCTGGCAAATACACTGTTCCTTGTTTCCCTAATTTGTTTATAGTATTAGCCTTTATACCTAGATCATTTATCCATTTGGGCTTTATTCTTGTGTACAGTGTCAGACATTGGTCTATGCCCAGTTGCCACCATGCTATTATCCAGTATTTTTTAGCAGTTTTTGTCAAGCAATGAGTTTTTATCCCAGGAGCTGGAATCCTTGGGTTTATCAAACAGTAGATTGCTATATTCTTTGACTACTGTGTCTTGAGTACCTAACATATTCCACTGAGCTACCCCTCTATTTCTTATCCAGTACCAAGTAGTTTTGATGACTCCTGCTTTATAATACAATTTGAGATCTGGTAGGGCTAGGTCACCTTCCCTAGCATTTCTTTTCTTTAATTCCCTTGATATTCTGGACCTTTTGTTCTTCCAGATGAATTTTGATATTATTTTGTCTAGCTCTAGAAAATAAATTTCTTGTAGTTTGATTGGTATGGCACTGAAGAAGTAAATTAATTTAGGTAGAATTGTCATTTTTTTTTATATTGACTTGGCCTACCCATGAGCAACTGATGTTTTTCCACTTACTTAGATCTGAGTTTATTTGTGTGAAAAGTGCTTTGTAATTGTGTTCATACAGTCCCTGAGTTGGCAGGTAGGCTTTCAGATATTTTATAGTATCTACCATAACTTTAAATGGTATTTCTCTTTCTATCTCTTATTGTTGGGCTTTGTTAGTAATATATAGAAATGCAAATAATTTATGTGGGTTTATTTTGTAACCTGCAACTTTACCAAAGTTATTATTTCAAGTACTTTTTAAAATTTGATTCTCTTGGATTCTCTAAACATATACATCATATCATTTGCAAAGAGTGGTAAATTAGTTTTTTCTTTTTTCAATTACTTTTTCTTCTCATTGCTAAAGATAACATTTCTAGTACCATATTGAATAACAGTGGTGATAGTGGACATCCTAGTTTCACCCTGATCTTATTGGAAATGCATCCAGCTTATCCCTGCCTTTGCATATAATGCTTGCTGATGGTTTTAGGTAGATACTGCTTATTATTTTAAGGAAGACTCTATTTATTCCTATGCTTTCCAGTGTTTTCAATAGGAAAGTGCTGCATTTTGTCAAAAGCTTTTTCTGTATCTATTGAGATAACCATATGGTTTCTACTAATTTTGTTGTTAGTATGATCAATAATCCTGAAAGTTTTCCTAATATTGAATCAGACTTGCATTCCTGGTACAAATCCTACCTGATCATAATGTATTATTCTCATGATGAGTTGCTGTATTCTTTTTGCTAATATCTTATTTAAAATTTTTGCATCTATATTCACTAGAGAAATTGGTCTATAATTTTCTTTCTCCATTTTGGCTCTTCTTGGTTTAGGTATCAGAACCATATTTGTACCATAGAAAAAAGTTGATAGGACTCCTTTGCCAATTTTCCCAAATAGTCTATATCTTATTGGAATTAACTGTTCTTTAAACTTATGATAGAATTCACTTGTAAATCCTTCTGGCCCTGGAGATTTTTGCTTTGGGAGTTCATAGATGGCTTTTACATTTTCAAATAAAGTTTGATTGTATTTTAAAATGTAAAAACCATTCTTAACTCCAGAAATACAGGAAAAAACCCAGGCTGTGGGCAGAAGTTGGCCCTCAGGCAGGAATTTTCTGACCTCTTCATTAGAATAAAGAATGACAAAAGAGAAAAAAGAACAAAACCAACAAAGTCACATATCTTATATAGAATTTCATGCCTACATCCCCCACACTTTGTAAAAATAGAAGGTAGGTATATTTTCATTTCTTTTCTTTGGAGCTAAGCTGGGTCATCATAAATTAGTGTCATTTAGTTTTCAGTGTTTTAGGGTCATTCTTTCCAGTGACATTCTTCTTGTGATTGTGTATATTGTTTTCCTGGTTCCCCCTACATATCAGCTCATGTAGATCTTTCAGGGTTCTCTGTATTCATCATATTCATGGTGTTTTATGGTGCAATACAATTAGGAACACAATCTATTTGATTTTTCCCCGTTTAATGGGCACCTGGGGGGCCATTTCTAGTAGTCCTGATCTATATCTTGCATTGGTCCCAGATGGCTCTGGAGGAGAAAGTGAGGTTGATAACTTTGCACAGCCCTCCCTCAAAGCCAATTCACTTTCAAGTCATGGCATCCATCACTTCCCAGATGTCATGGTCCTCTTCAAGAACAAAGGATAAACAACAATGAGCACCTATTTTATTTTTAGTTATTTGCCATTACAAAACATGTTGCTCTATAATTTTATGGTGTTTATGAGACTTCCTTTTATCACTTACCTCCTTGTATATGCCTGGCAGTGGGATCTCTAGATCAAAGGATATGGATGTATGAGTGATAAAGAACTGGAAACTAAAAAAGTACAATCAGTTGGGGAATGGCTAAATAAATTATGGTAGATGAATGTAATGGAGCATTATTATACAAATTGATGCAAGAGACAGTTTCAGCAAAAGCTAGAAAAAACTTGTGTGAACCAATGAAGAGTGAAGAGACCAGAACCAGGAGAACAATTTACACATAACAACATTATAAAAATGAATAACAACAGAAACTCTTGAAAGACTTAAGAACTCTCTATATTTTAGATATCATACCCTTAGCATGACTTATTCCTAGGTTCGAGATGGTCACTCCCTATCCCTTTAATAATGGATCCTAGAGTTTCACCAGGTACCAATTTGGCTCATCAGTTTGTGGTTTATATATTCTATTCTTTTCCCTTTGTAAATATTAGGATATTTTAGAGCTATTACTAGCAATTTTGGCAACTGGGGCAAAGGGCAGAAAACACACCCAGGATAAGCAGCACATCATTTGCCTTTAAATATACTTTTTCAAACAAATCCAGTTGATCAGGGGAGTGGGAGGAGAAAAGGGTAGAAATATGAAGAAATTGAGCTGGGATACAGTCTCTGGAGGCTGTTTGGCAATTTTGTAAGTTAATTATTTTTTTCCAACCAGGTGCTAAATTCAGTTGTTTCTTTGCATATGAAAATGTCCAAGTGTTGTTGATGTGCTGGAACTAAGCCCTGAGTACCCTACCATAGTTACAGCTCTGCAACCAGTTCTGCAAACCCACCCTCATTCAGCAGGACTATTCAAAGATTACTCATGGCTTATCTTCCATGCAGAATCTCTCCTTAACTCCACAGCTTTCATTCTCCTTCTTACCTTATTATTACCTCAGAAAACAAACCCAACTTTCTTTCCTTTGCTTTACCAACTTCCTTCACTTCCTTAGAGTTCAAATTCTCCTCAGTTTCCCCTCCATGAATGTCAGTCTCTGGTTTTCTTCACAATTGTAAAACCCTTCCAATTTTCTTCACCATTGTTTCCACTTCTTCCTTTTCTTCCCTGAAAAATCCTTCTCTTTCTTCCTCACAGACTGGAAGTAGATTCTCTTGTCATCCTCATTTTACAAATGAGTAAATCAAGGCCTAGAGAAATGAAGTGACTTGACCAGTGTCACAGTTGATGTGATTTAAGATTAATTGTCTCTCTCTGCAGTTAGTGGAAAAGCTAGGACTGAAATCTCTATGACTTCTGGGATCTTTCCACAACATATCCCCCCCAAACAACATAAAACTGTACAATTGCATGATAGGTATTATAATAGCTGTAGAATATCCAAGAGGCTGCTGTTAGGTTATTAGAGGTATGGGATGGTGCAGTGAGTGGATAAAGAGTTGGGCCTAGAGCCATGAAGATCAGAGTTCAAATTGATTTTCATACACTTTCTAGCTGTGTGACCCTGGGCAAGTTACTTGACCTCTTTTTTTGCCTCAGTTTTCTTAATTATTAAATGGGGATAATAACAATATCTATACCTCATAGGGTTGTTGTGAAAATCAGATGAGATAAGTGCTTGGCATGATGCCTAACACATAGTAGATATAAAAGAAATGCCCTTTTATTCCTCTTCCAAGAACAGACAGACTCCCTGGAAAGGTCAGGGAGGCTTCCTAGAAGAAGGAGTCATAGAGGTAGAAATATACTTGGTACCTTAGTAGGAAAGTTAGCTCAATCTCCTCTGTAAGGGAGAAATGACTATAAAACCAGAGTCAAGCCATATTGTGTAGGGTTCTTCATTCATTAATTTGTTTATGGTATCACCCTTTATGTCTAAATCACGTACCCATTTTGGCCTTATTTTGGTATATGGTGTATGATGGTGGTTCATACCTACTTTTTGCCATATTGCCTTCCAGTTTTCCCAGTGAGTTCTTATCCATAACTGGGCTTCTTGACTTCAAACTCAGTAGAGTGATGAATGTTTGCCTGTGTGTGCAGCTCAGGTCTCTTTTGTGTAAGCATAATCAGGGAGGACTGCATAATGGTTGCTGTTTCCCTCCTAACCTGATGTGCTTTTTTTTCTTTGCCTCACTAAAAGGGCCATGCCCTGGCTACCTCTTAAACAGGCCTATTCAATGAATGGGCATTACCTCACCCTAAGTGAGTACCTGTAAAGACCTTGGCCTAAAAGGGCCAAGGTCTCTCAGTGCATCCTGGGTCATCTCCAGTCATCCTGATGAATATCTAGATTCAGATGGCTCTGGAGGAGAAGTGAGGCAGTCAAGTGTAAGTCATGTCATTATTTCTCTGATGGCATGGTCTTCTTCAGCAATGAAGGATGAACACACAAGGATTTGGGATTCTGTCCTTTAGGCAATGGGAAGTCTTCAACATTTCCTGAGCAGGAGATTGATGTGATGAAAGTGTTTTTTAGGAAGATTATCATGGGGGCCCTCAGGGTGCCTGAGAGAAGCTCAAGCCAAGGTTAGGCCAAGGGTCTCTAAATGTACCTTTAGGTCCTCTCTGCCTGTTTTTTGGCTGGAGTTGATTTTCTATGAGCTGGGGATCACAGAATTTCTGAATTAAATAGGGGTCAGAGGTTATCTAACTCAACCCATACCAGAATCAGAAATCCTTATTACAATATCTCTAAGAAGGTCATCTGGCTTTCACTTTTAAAGATAATGGGAACTCACCCCCTCATGATGCAGTCCACTTTATTTTTGACAGCTTTGATGGGGGTAGGAGACTCCTTATCTGATGGGTGAATTGAAGTTTGGGCAAGGGAAGCTCCAGGATATTAGGGTAACCACTCAATAATTTCAATGTGAGACTCCCCTGTGACCTAGAAGCTTTTCCTTATGGAATAATAGACTTGGAGGTAGCAGCTTCCTCATGCCCATTGACACCCTCTGCTCCCCAACACACACTCTAAATATGCTTATATATACATGAGACGCATTTGTATGCAGTGACCTTTCCTTCTTCTAAGCCTTCTTATCTCCAAAATCCAGTGTAGGTACCCCTGACCCCCCCCCCCAATTTTACTTACAATACGACCTGGTATCAGTTTTTGTAGCCACCCTGTCTTGGCTCCTCTACTAGGCATGAAGTCCCTGAGGTCAAGGATTATGTCTAACTCACCTCTATAACTTTCCTAGTTCCCAAGACAGGGTCTCACACACTGCAGATGCTTAATAAATGGTTGTTGAAATGAATGAATAAGGACAAATGTGCATGTGTGTATGAGCAATCCAATTAAATGGCCTATTTGATCTTACTTAAGAAATTTCACTTGCAATTAAGAGGCAGATTAGAAACCCAGTCCAGCTTAGAGGCCAGCACAAAAATGAGTAAAGATCCCTCCTTTTGGAATCAGAAGGTTTTGGTTTTAATCCAGGCTCTGTTACTTAGTGGTAATGTGACCTTGAGCAAGTCAGTTTGCTTTATGTCAGTCTCCTCATCTGTAAAATGGGGCTGATATGCCATGCTACCTACTTTACAACATTTATGTAGAGATCAAATGAGAGGAATCTATCGGTAGGTTTTGTAGCATACTATGTCAAGGGGAAGTCTTTTTTCTTGTTAAGCATAAGAACACATATGTAGCACATCTTATCATGTAGATCACACCCAACTTGACTATCCAGGAATAAGAAACACATAGAAAGCCATGACAGAAGATTTCCTGGTCCTAACATATAAAACTCAAGGAAGCCAGGTGGGAAATTGACTAGCAGTAAAGGTGGCAGTAACAAAGGGCATGGTGCCCTAACCGAACACTTGTCATGATGAGGATGCTGGGCTCTTTTCAGTAATCAAACCAACTGCCATGAGAGCTTGGTGTGAACATATGCATTACAACCATATGTAAAAATTCACATTCACACTATCCACAGTCTAAGTACACAGGCAGTCACAGGCATGCAGCCATACCCAGAAACACATATTACGCCTTTCTGTCCACATTAGCATTTGATTGTGACTTCTCCATTATCATCTACTGGCGTTCCTGGACCTGTTTATATATTTTACTCTCTCATTCTAATCTGGCTCTGCCTATACCCATCCATTAACTTCTTTCAATGTTCAATCCTAAGAGGCTTCTCCATCACTCTGTATCCTAATAAGCTATTTCATCTAATGGCCTGTTCAATCATACTTAGGAAACTTCACTTGGAATTAAAGAAGCAGCTTAGAAATACTGGGAGTTTAAGCTGGCCTGGAACCCATTCAAAAGCCAGCAAAGACCAGACTAGAGATTAGTCCAGAGCCCAGTTTAGCCAAGCTCAGTCTAAAGAATAACTCTAAGTCCAGCTTGGTCCAAACCAATCTATAGAATATGCTAGAGCACAACCCAGGATGCATCCTAGTCTAGAGAGTAATTTGTGACCCAGCCCAGAGCTAACACCAGCATTTATCTCAGCCTAGAGAATATCCCAGAGTCCAATCCAAGATCTAACTCAGTCTAAAGAAGAGTCCACAGACCAAACCAGTAGAGCTGAAAAATAGGCCTAGTAGCTATTCAGAATCCAGTCCAGACTAAACTAGAGTCTAATTCAGCCTACTGGAGGAATACCTCAGAGTACAGATTAACTCAGCCCAATCTGCTGTAGACCATTGTGCGTCCAAGTCTAGAGAAGAATTTGGACCCCAGAGTGATTCACTTAGAACAGATGAGACCAGCCTACTCCAATTTGAAATTTTTATATACATATACATATGTACACATATACATTTATGTATACGTACATATATACATATATATGTATGTAAAGTGAAATCTTTCATTAATTCTCACCCCAAAGGATGGGAGGTGCCTATGGAAAGAGATGGAGTGAGAGCCAGATCTGTGGTCTGAAAAAAAAGAACAGATCCTTGTTGGGGGTTTAGGGAATCAAAGGTGGAGCAGAGGAGTCTGGATCAGACAGTATCAGAGACAAAAGAAAAATATCCTTATACCATTTAGCAGGATTGTGGGGGTCTAACTACAGCTGTGTTTGCACAAAGACTAAAGAGGCATGTAGAATGGGAATATGGTAGTATGGAAAAACTCTAGGATTGGAGAGGAGACTAGGATGCTAGTTTTTACTTGGTCACTAATAAAACATGTAATCCAGGGCAAATCTCTGTTGTACTCTGAATGTCAGTTTTCTCTGAAAAACGACGGTGTTGGACTAGGTCCATCTCTAAGATCCCTTCCAAATCTAAAGTTCCGAGGTAGATCTTGGAAGGAAAAACTAGAAACAAGGGATGTAGGCATATGAGAGCAACTGGCAATGTACCATCTTCTTTAGGATTAGAGGTTGTCCCTAGTGACTCAGCAGGGGAGTCAGAATCTCCTTCAGCTGCAGCTATTGCCAATGCTTTTGTAAAATGTTAAATGCAACACAGTAATTTCTGCTTCCCTCTATTATTGGTGAAAAATTCAATTTTGACCGTCTAATACACCTAATCTGGGAGCACAATATAAGGAAGAATCTGGCTGTTAATGCCAACCTTATTTTATGTATTTTTTTTTCATGGAGGGGCAGGGAAAGAAATGACCTTACCATGGGCATGCTTTGGATATGCTTAAAAGCATATTTTCTTTTCCTTTTCCAAACAATAGTTATTCCTGCAACTACATGTCCCCATTTTACAACTGAGGCAGCTGAGTCTCTGAGAGACAAAATGACTTTGTTAGAGTCACACCCAAAGAAATGCTGGAACTGATTTAAACCCAGGCCCACTGATTGTTTATTGGGGGAGGGGGAGTTAGTGGAGAAGTCTTTTTGGGGGCTGATGCATGGGTCAGATTGAATTATCCTAATGTCTCCTCCAATTATCTCGTATTTATTTATTTGTGTACCTTTTATTTCCTTGACAGAATTCAAACTTCTTGAGGGTAGAAATTTATGTTTTGTCTTTCTCTCTCCTAGAACATGTACTTATTAGGCAGTTACTGTATGTAAGGCACAAAGTAAGTGCTTAATAAATACTTGTTTACTACTTGGTTGATAGTATGATGAGAAAAAAAACCTTTAATAATATATCATTAAAACCAATCTCTCCCTCCTTTGAACAGAAGAAGGGGAAAGCCTCAGTTCCCTATGTGGCATTTATATAGTATTTTAAGGTCTGCAAGTGACTCTACAGATATTATCTCATTTTATCCTCACCACAGCTCTGTGAGGTAGGTACTATTATTATCCCTGTTTTATAGATGAGGGAGCTGATGCTAAAATGTTTGCATAATTTGACCAATATCACAAAGGTAGTAGCTGTCTGAGGAGGGATTTGAACTCAGATCTTCTTCACTGAGATCTGTATCCTATCCCCTTTACCACCCAGCTGCCTCATTAGACATATACAAATTTAAAACAGGCTTCCTCACAAACATTGACCAATGCCACAGAGTATTACAGTCTCCACATGCTTTGTTCAGTTATGTGACAGTGAATATGTAGTCCATGTGATACAACTTTCTAAGAGATTTCCTGATGTTTTCCTCTGAATCATTGATGAATGTGTGTATTATTTTCATAAGAATTTTATAGAAATGAAAAAAAATAAGCCTATAGGTCAATACCTACTGAAGCCTTCTTAGTTGTCTACTTGCAGTAATAACATCTGTAATCTTTTCTATTCTTTTCGAAACTTTTACCACTGAAATGTCTAGAAAACCTATGTGCAGTTTAAATGATATAAACTGATTCTGTCTACATATATTTGGCCAAGTCTAGTTGATCTTTCCAGCTTAAAATTCTTAAATGTCCTTATTTTTTATTTCGTCATATAATACATTGAGTGATAAGGGGGTTGAATTCAAATGTGGTTGTTCCCTGGTCATTGAGGGTGAAAATAGAGGCCATCAGAATGCTGGTGGATCTGTTTAATTTCACATCTATTTGTTATATTCCCCTTCTGTTTCATATATGACTTGAGGTGGGTCCTCAAAATTTTCTAAAAACCACATGCACACAATGCATGCATTGGCACACATGTGATACACATGCAACATGAAGGGATACAGACACACACACACACAAAGTCATCCAGATAACCATACTGCCCAGATCTGTGCTGCTGTAACACAATGAGGGTCTATCTTGTTCTCTTGATCTTGTTTCTTCCAAAATATATAGCTTTGACATCACAGTAACAAGGGTAGTTTAAAGAAAAGCCCCTCCAGGGCGCTGGCTTTTATGGGTTTCATATGTTGCTAAGAAGTAGCCTCAAAAAAGAAAAGAAACTTAAGCTCTCAATGACCTTCCTACTTCATGTCTCAGATACTTTTCCTTCCTGACTTGTTTGTCCTTCATTGTCAAAGAAGACCATACCTTCAGAGAAATGGTGACAAGACCTGCACTTGACTTTGTTTTGAGTGAGGGAGGGCTGTGCAAGGTCACCAGCTTCACTTCATGCCATCTGAATCTAGTGACCAGACATTCATCAGGATGACTGAAGATGACCCAGGATGCCCTGGGAGACCTTGGGCCCTTTAGACCAAGGTCTTTGCAGGTACTCTCTTAGGGTGAGGTAATGCTCATTCATTGAATAGGCCTGTTTAAGAGGCTGCCAGGGCATGGCCCCTTTAATGAGGCAAAGAAAAAGAAACACCAGGTTGGGAGGGAAACAGCAACCATTACATAGTCCTCCCTGACTATGCTTACACCAAAGAGAGACTAGAGTTGCACACACAGGCAGACAATCAACACTTTACTGAGTTTGAAGTCAAGAAGCCCAGTTATGGATAAGAACTCACTGGGAAAACTGGAAGGCAGTATGGCAGAAAGTGGGTATGGACCACCATCATATACCATATACCAAAATAAGACCAAAATGGGTACATGATTTAGATATAAAGGGTGATACCATAAACAAATTAGAGGAGCAAGGAATAGCTTATCTGTCTGATCTATGGATAAAGTGAGTTAGAGGGCATTATGAAATGTAAAATGGATAATTTTGGTCATACTAAATTTAAAAGGTTTTGCACAAGCAAAACCAATGCAACCAAAATTGAAAGGAAAGCAAAAAATTGAAATTTTTTAGCAAGTTTCCCTTGATAAAAGCCTCATTTTTCAAATATATGGAGAACTGAGACAGAT
This sequence comes from Notamacropus eugenii, assembly GCF_028372415.1. Taxonomy (NCBI): domain Eukaryota; kingdom Metazoa; phylum Chordata; class Mammalia; order Diprotodontia; family Macropodidae; genus Notamacropus; species Notamacropus eugenii. Next base: position 50,634,053 of record NC_092872.1, read on the forward strand.
TTATAAGAATACAAGTCATTCCTCAATTGATAAATGTCAAAGGATATGAATAGGCAGTTTCCAGAAGAAGAAATCAAAACTATCTATAGACATAGGAACAAATGCTTTAAATAGCTATTAATTAGAAAAAATGCAAATTAAAACAACTCTGAGGTACCACCTTACATCTATCAGATTGACTTATATGACAAAAAAGGAAAATGAAAAATGTTGGAGGGGATGTGGGAAAATTGGGACATTCATGCACTGCTAGTGGAGTTGTGACGTGATCCAACCATTATGGAGAACAATTTAGATTTATGCCCAAATGTCTATAAAACCATGTATACCCTCTGATTCAGCAATACCAATAATAATAAGTTTATATTCCAAAGAGGTTTAATCAAGGGAAAAGGGCCTATTTGTACAAAAATATTTAAAGCAGCTCTTTTTGTGGTGTCAAAGAATTGGAAATTAAAGGGATGCTATCAATTGGGGAATGGCTGAATAAGTTATGGCATATGATTATAATGGATTACTATTGTGCTATAAGTAATAATAGGAAATAAATTTCAGAAAAACCTGGAAAGACCTAATGAACTCATGCTAAGTGAAGTGAAGAACATTGTATACAACAGTGGCACTGTATGATTGTTAACTGTGAATGACAGCTATTCTCAGCATGACGATAATCCAAGACAGTTACAAAAGACTCATTATGAAAAATATTATTCACCTCCAGAGAAAAAAACTGATGAAATCTGAACGCAGATCAAAGCATACTATTTTTCACTTTCCTTATTTTCTTCATTTTAAGAGGTCTTTTCTTTTACTACATAAAAGTTATATGGAAATATGTTTTGCACAATTGCACAAAAAGAACCTATCTAAAATTGTTTATCATTTCAGGAAGGGGGAAGAGAGGGGAGGGAGGGAGAGAATTTGGAACTCCAAAGTTTTAAAACTTAATTTTAAAACTGTTTCATATTTAATTGGGAAAAATAAAATATTATTCAAAAAGTAAAATATTATTCAAAAGAAAAAAGATCCAGTTTTGAATTCTGCTGGCTCTACTCCTTATAGACTGTATGTCATTCATAAGATAGGAATGATAATAATAGTTAACTATACTCTCACATGACTGTAGTAAGTAAAATGCTTTGGAAACCAAAAAAATACCATCAAAATAGGAGCCACTCTTGTTTAGTCCACTGAATCTCCAAACTATTGAAATCTGGTTGACCAAGATTTTTCTTTTTTCCAGGTTAGACTTTTTTAATGTGTCCTAAGCATGAGCAAACATGTGCCTTTTTTCTTTGCAGTCACAAAAAAGAGAGATAAAAATGGAAAAAAAACCCGCTAAATATATTTGTAGGGGAAAAATGGTTTTGTCTGTAGAGCATAACATTATAAACCCAAGATAATTTGTAGATGAAAAGGTTACCTCCCACATCTATCACCCATCTCTGCAAAAAGTTTTTATGGAACATGCCTCCAATTAAAATCAGCATGCTCTCTCCTTGAAATGTCATCCAGGTTTTTCTAAAATCATCTCTGGACTGCATGTTTGTCTTGGAATGTCCTCAAAAGGTTCTGTCAGTGATTAGACAGTAGGATAAAGGCCCCAGAGTCCATTCAAATGGGAAGGGAAAAGAGAATGGGCAGAAGCTATTCAGACTTCATCTTCTTTCCTTACAGCTTATCTCCTTCTCTTCCTTGGCCTCCTCAGAAACCACCTGGATCTCCAAAGGTTCCTTGAGTTCTGCCATCAAAATCTCCTTCGCCTCCTCTACTACTTACTTGGCCCTGAAGCCACTGAGTTTGGTCCAGCCCAAAGTTACTTTGTTTTGATCACTCTCCCTATCTTCCATGGCCTCCTTCTTAGTTTTAGCAACTTCTTCTGAGTTGAAATCCACCGAACCAAATCCTTTAGATGACTGTCTCTCTGTCTGGGGCTATCCTGGCACCCGCAGAGCCATGAAATGAATCTTTCAATGTTTCTTCTGTTGGGTCTTTGGATAGACCTTTGATGAGCAACATTTTGTAAGACTTTCCTTGGTGTTGCTTTAGTTTTCTTCTGTCCCTTCAGCTCCCAGCTTGGTCTTGACAAAGACTTGGTCTTCAATTTCTATTTTGTTATAAGAATTTAAAACTTCTTTTGCATCTTCCACAGAGGCAAATTCAAAGAATACATATTTTAGGTCAGCATTCATTATTTGGAGATAAAGTGATGGATGTCATCTTCTCAAATGCTTCCTACAGACTTTCTTTAGTAATATTGTAGACAAGGTTGTTCAACACCAGTGTCTTTGAGTCTTCTGGCTTGATGCTGCTGCTGTTCCAGAAATTATTCTTCCCACCTCTTGTGCTTTCTTGTCCTTGACTTTTCTCCCCTGGTTAGTCCAGAATGAGGACCTGATCATCAACCTCAATCCTTTGTTTCTCTTCCAGGGCCTTGTCCATATCTGCTTCTGTCTTAAATTCAATGTAAGCAATTTATTTGGGTGTCTCTTCCTTGGTGTAGACCAGTCTGACCTCAACAGCATCTTTAAACACTTCTTCAAGCTCCTTCTGATTTACCTTATCTGACACAAAGACTGTCCTTGAATCTTGATTTTTCTTGTTCTCTTTTGTGTTTTCCAGCTTCATTTTAGAGCCAAGCACCATGTCTTCAGCAGATTCAAATTCTGCATAGCCAAACTTCCTGATGGTGCCAGTGAGTAATCCACAATGGTAAGGACCTTAATTTTTTTTTCAAAGAAGTCCATGAAGCCAGTTTTTTGTTTTTAGCTCAGAAGTGGTTTTGTTGAAGTCCAGATTAGCAGCCAAGAAATTGAAATTTGTAGATGTTTTAGTTCCCAATTCCTATTTCTTGGCTTTGGGGGTTTTTTGTTTGCCCATTTCCTTTCCCCCTCTTTCCTGATGCTTCTTTGTGGGTACTTGCTCCTCATTATCTACTTTCTCCTTATCTTTATCTTCTTTCTCATTAACTTCATCTTCTTACTGCTCCTCTAATTCCTTGGCTTTCCCAACTTTCCCAGAAACAGCCTTCCCTTTGCCAGGTGCTGTATGCATAGCTCCTTCTTCAAAGTCATCCTCATAGACTTTATCCTCATCACTATCATTTTTCTCCTCATCCCCTTCCTCTTCATCCTCAGAATCTTGTTAGAGTTGTTCCCATGTTTGTGTCTTTGGGTGGTTCAAATTCTTTATCCTCCTCATCTTTGCTACCCTCTTTTCAGACTCTTTCTTGGCATTCTTCCCATTTTTGCTTCCCCCCACTCACCCCTTAGGGATGTGTGCTGCTTTGGCTGGAGTGGCTCCTTTCTTGCCTGGTGTAGTCATTTTCTTGGCTGGGGTCACAGTCTTCTTACCAAGAGTCATGACTGCTTTCTTGGCACTTGTAGTGGCAACAACACCTTTTTTGGCTAGGGGTGCTTTTTTTTGCTGATGTAGCCACATCCATCTTGCTGTTCTGAGGGCCAACAATCTCTTTTTCCCTACTTTATTCTGATGTCCTCATCCTTACTGTCTTCTATTTCCTTTGGGGAAGGAGCCATTTTCTTTGACTCACTTTGATTTTTATCAGCCTTCCTGAACTTCACCATGGTGCTGGGACTAGGAAGCAGAGGATGCAGATCCAGGCAGTGTTGATAGCTATGGAGATCATGACATTCACAAGCAGCTTTTTGCTGGCAGAGAGTGAGACAAAAGCTTTGCTAAGATTTTATTTAGAGAACTTGATTTCACATGAAAATTTAGAATCTACAGAACAGATACATTAGATGAACATTCATGGTACCATAAATATGAATTTTCTTCTACCAAAATTGACCCCTGAAGCAGGCAATATGAAAAGTGAGTGGTCGCGCGAGTGCGTGCATGCATGCGTGCGTGTGTGTGCGTGTATGTGCGTGTGTGTGTGTGTATGTGTGTATGTCTGGGGGAGGGGATTGGGATGCAGTGAGAACTGTGACCTATGATGGGGAGAGAGCAGCCCCTAGACACTGGCACAAGTTTACTGCTGGGGAGGCAGCCAGTTGGAAGAGAGAAGACAAAAAACAAAAGAGGTTGCCTCAGTCTGCCATCTGAGAGCTTTCTATTATGACTAATCATTCTTGTTCACAAGGTGCTAAGCTCTGCTGTTTCTTTTTTCTATGTTTGGCATCCCAGAGCAAAAGTACTGGTTGGTTTTCCTGAATTATGGCTCTGCTCACTAAGTTTGCAACATTATTTGCCCAGTTTTCTTTTTCTGGTATGTTTACATCATGATTCGGTTTACCAAAATCCAGATTTCATGATGTGTTTTAGGAGCAGGTTAATAATGCACCTGCATTTTAAAATGCAAGAGCTTCCTCTTTATATGGTTTTGCTGCTTCTGTCTATAGGACTGGTACTGGGATCTTTGAACCTCCTCCATATCTCCTGAGGCAGTGATGTTAAACATTTATATTACATCAGGTGATAAGCTAATGCCGGAAAAAAAAATCTACTGGGTGAGAAATGCTTAGAGGCTATGAACTGTGCTTACCCATCTAGAATCATTGGATTAAAGCTGGAAGGGACTTTGGAATCATTTCATGTAATACTTTCATCTGATAGATGAGGAAAACAAGATCCAGAGAGGGTAAGTGACTTATCCAACATCGTAGAGCTGTGTCAATCTCAGAAAGAGGCTCTGCTCCAGGTCTTCCCTTGGTATGCCTGAGTCAGGGGTCATGGGTCCCTCTAATTACATTTAAGCATTTTTAACTTTTAAGTAAGAACTGATTGAGTGATCAGAGCAATCTGTCTCCCATAGTTTCTTGTCTCTGCTTTCTTTCTTTGAGCCTGGCTTTGGCTGATTTCCAGTGACCATCACTTTTTGTGTGTCAGCTCAGCAATGAGGATGATTCAATTCATTTCAGTGCAAGGTAATGCAATTCAGTCCAATTCAACAAATGATTATTAGATGTCTAACATAGTCAAGGCTCTCTGTGCTGAGCAGTAAGCTACAAAGATAATGTAGGATATATGTAGGACATAAAGGAAAATGACAAAATAATAATAGCAATAAGCATTATTATAAGACTTTATGGTACACAAGGCACTTTAAAAATCATCTCATTTTATGTTCACAACAACCCTATGAGTTGGATGCTATTATTATCCAATAAGGACATAGGTCAAGGGACTTGCCTAGGTTCACACAATCAGGACCTGCCTTCAATCAAGTTGATGGACTTAGTCTTATAAACATGTAAGCTAAAATACAAATGTAATGCAATGTAAACTAAAATATAAATCCCAAAACATTGAATGTATAGGAGAGGTCAGAGTGGCTTGAGAGGCATAAGGACAGAGAGAACTCTTCTAATTAAAGAATTCAGAAGAAGATTCTTGGGGGAAATAATACTTCCTTTAAAGAAGAAAAAGAGAAACCATTCAGATAGGGTACTTGGGTACATGTGCTTGGGCCCTAATTCTAAAATCACATTTCTCTTTAAAAGTCAGGTTTCTCTCTAGCCTCCAAATACTATCTCAGGTAGTTTTTCCCCAGCCCAAGAACACAGCCTGTCCCTGCAACAACCATTATCTCTCTTCCTGATACAGCCAGTTACACCTATAGAACTTACTAGTCTGAACCAACTGTGTACTGGCTGAATGGGCTGTGCACTGGGTCTTAACGACATTTACTACTCACTGAACAAACATACGTATCCTAGTCTTAGACATACACAAACTCCCTTACATTTATCTTGTCTAACAAGACATTGATGAGAGCAACCTGGTATTTCTGAGCCAACGTTGACCATTAGTTGACTTAGTGATGTTTCAGGCCTAAAACCATACCTCTGGGTAACCCCCCCAAACTTGGGCTATTTCCTGATGAACTCTGGGTAAAATACTTGCGCAGTCGATACCAAAAGTGCATGTTCCTTTAAGGACTGACCACTCCTTAACCATTTCCTAATCCCACCCCAAAACACCTAGTTAGCTTATTTGGCACAATTGATACCATAGAATATACTATATAAACTTTACCTGGATCCCTCTAAGGTTATAGGTTTCCTAAGAACTCTTGGCTGCTGAAAAATAATAAATCTTTACCTTGACCTCAACAATGCTTAAGTCTGAGAATTCATTCCAGATGACCTACCCCTGCTACTCCAGTCTTTATGGGGGTCTCATCCAACCCCCGCTCCAGCCCTCATCAACTCTATGCTACAGGAAAAGGTATATACAAAGGCCTAAAGGTAAAGGGCAGGGTGATTTCAGAGAATTATGAATAATCCAGCTTAGAGGAAAACGGAGTATGTACAAAAGGTATCATTATGAAAAAAAAATACTGAAAGCATGGTACTAGGTAAGGGGCCTTGAATGCCAAACTAACAGGATTAGTTTCTGTAGGCAACTGGGAGTCATCAAAACTTTCTGGGCAAGTGAGTGATATGATTAAACAATTAGGAAGATAACTAGTGATGATTCTGAGAGGATCAAGAATGAAAGCAGGAAGACCAACTAGGGTGCTATTATAATAGTCTGGAAAGGGGGCAAAGTGGGCTTTAATTAGGGCATTGGCATTTGGTTTGGAAAAGTGAGTATGGATGCAAGAGATACTGTGCTGTTAGACTGACAGTTCAGACTTTTCTATATTAAAATCTCTCAGTGTTCATTGTGTCATTGTCTTCTTCTCCATGATGTCCTGACTCAGAACAATCTGACAACCACTGAGAGCCTTGACTTAGAAAATTGAAAAGCAGAGTGGGAACAGGAGGCAGGAATCATGGAGCAGAATCCCACCCTGATATGAGTGACCTGGATTCAGAAATGAGGGGGAAATTTGGGGCTGGGATTCAGCGTCAGTGAGGCAGAAATGATTATACCCCCTATCCTCATGTCAGTGACCTCCTTGAGCTCTTAGTCTGAGATATAATGAAAGCAAAACAAGTCTAGAGCCAAAAGGCCTGAGTTCAAACCCTGAGTTCAAAGCCACTTAATGAGCTTTTGAGTCAGATTTGGGGTAAAAACTCTGCCTGGAACTCAGAGATTAGTTTGGATCCAGGATAAGGCTCATTCTGAGATTACAACAGGGCTCAACAAGGGCAGTTACTTTAAATCTCCACCTGAGGAAGTGGAAATAGTCTTGACTTAGGAGTTATAAGAACAGAGGAAGTTCCAAAGGAAGAGCAAACATGAGTCAGAGAGAAAGGCGCTATTAGCATAAAGAAGGGAGTTTGTTGGGATGGGAGGTGGTAATCTAGAGAAAGGTTTTTTTTTTTTTTTAGGAGAAATGAATGTATTCCAGAGTAGTCCTCTGGAAATGGTTTGGGAAGGGAATCCTGAGATGACTGAGGATGAAGGGCAAAGTGGAGAGCAGTCACATGAAAAACATAGAATTAAAGATGGAAAACTGAAATGACTGTTAGAAACCATAGAAGACCAAGGCCCTCATTTGACAGATGTGGACCTAGGAATCCCCACCACCAGCATGAACCCCAGGGGCTAGCTGAACTCCTGATGTTACTAACAGTGCATCCAACCAATATGTCCCATTTTCTAGCATGATAGAATTTCAGCTGATGAGTTCAAATGACCTGCCACCTCCTTCTTCTGGTGAGGCTTTCTCTACCTTTATGTCAGCTGCAGGCAGCAAGGTTACACATGTATAAGAGCTCCATAAAAGCTTCATGACTGACTGACTGACTGATGGGATTCCTGGAGCCTACACTCTCCACATCACCGAGCCCTACTGTGATTGGAAGCTTCCTAAGAGAAGGAAATATGTCTTGGCTAAACTTTGTATCTGCCTCCACAAAGAACAATGAACAGTGTCCTAAACACTGTGGTCACTAAGTAAATGTTTGTTGGAGTGTTGTATGAAAACCTTCATTCGTACCCTCCGCCCATCACTACACACATTTCTCCATTGACAGCATTAACGTTCTATAATTTTAACACATAAAATAGTGCCTCTTCCCAGACTTTAAAATGATAAAACTGCTTCATATTTATACAAGGCTTGGAAGGATTCATGTTCACTACTTCACCTAAGCCTTACAACTGCTGTGTTCAGGAGGATGGGCACGGATTCTTATCTCCTCACCTTCATTTTGCAGATGAAAAAACTGAGACTGTTCAATGTCACGCAGAGAGTGAGTCACACTGGAACCCAGGTCTCCTGACTCCCCCTCCAAAATGATGGAATATCAGAGCTGGAAAGACCATAAAAATCAGCAAGACGGATCACTGCCCCCATTGTTTTGATGGTCCAAGGACTTCTATGTTGATTTTAGACTGGTTGCTAACCCATTGTTCTACCCCAAGCACGCATACACTGACCAGTCCATTAAATGAATGACCAATCCAGGGACTAGCTAGCAAGTCCACCTGGGGGAAGGCCCTGGGGTTAGTTGACAGAAACAGAGACTTGGCAAGAGATGAGTTGGTTAACATTTTGCAGAGGCAAGGATGATAGAGAGGGCCATAAACGCTGAGCAGCCCAGTCTGCTCATAAATGCTTTTGAAAATAACATGAATGACTTACGCTTCCTCACAATGAAAAGTAGAGCCCTTCCAACGCGAGATAAATACAAAATCTGACTAGAGCCCATGCAAGAGTTGTAGACTTTTCCAGAAGCTGCTGCTGATCAGTGACAGGCTTTAAGATTCAGAGGGAGGATGCCCATTTTCAGGCCCCTAAGATACTCCTCTCCTATGCCTCACAAATTCCAAGCCCCCTACTGTTGGGTCACAATCATGTGACTTTGCCAGTTCCTCCTCATTTTCAGTCAAACTGGCCTGGGACATCCTTGGGGTAGGCAGAGCATAACATTCTTCTCCACTGTGTCTATTGGCTGCCCTCAGAATGCCCCTTCTCATCTCTATCCTTGTGTTTCTCAATTTGAAAGCATACCCTCCTTTATGAGTTGACAGGTTATAGTCTCAGTTCTGCTGTTTCACAGCTGTGTGACCTTAGTCTGGGTACTTTTCTTCTCTGTAAAATGGGGATAATTGTACTTGCCCTGCCATTTTTTCTACTAGTTATCCCCCTTATGTCCTGCCCCCTCCCTGTTTCTCACCATTTCTTTCTCTGACTGCCTTTGAGACTCAATTCAAATCCCTCCTTCTACAGGAGGTGTTCCTTAGTGTCCCCACTTTCCCACATCTGCTCCTCTCTCAGATTACCTTCATCTACTCTGTATCTGTCTAGTGCAAATCCTGTCACCTACACATTGTCTCTCCCACTCATTCCTTGAGGACAGAAATTGTCCCCCCACTTCTTTGTATCCCCACTACTTAGCATACTTCCTGGTATATAGTAAGCACTTAATAAAGGCATATTGACTCACTGACTGGTGCCCTTCTGGGAGTTCTATGTGGGTCACATGAAGTCATGGATGCTTTGAAATCGTGAAGTATAACATCAGGTGTTAAAGCATTGATCATTGACTGCACAGATGTCTCTCATACTTACATACCTAGACCTCATCTCTCTTCTCAGTTGTGAACCAAATTCTCACCTTCCTGTTGGTCATATCCCCCTAGATGTCTCACAGCCACCTCAAACTCAATGTGTCCAAAACAGAATTTGTGATCTTAGGTCCCTAAACCTTCTCTTCCTTCGTGTTGCATGTGAAGTAGATTCATCTGAAAAGAAGACATGAGCAGGGCTTTTAATATCAAAACTGGGAATATGTATTTTATCCTGGAGGCAAAGAAGACTTACTGAAATGTCTTGAGAAGGGATGTGATACAGCCAGAAAACAGAACTCATTGTCTTAGCCCCCTAAATCTAACCCTCTTCCAAATTTTCATGTTTTGCCAAAGGCAAACCCAGGTTTGTAACCCGGGTTCATGACTTTACAACCTCAGAGTAACCTCAACTCTTTCTTCTCCCTCCATATTCAATATCCAATCCTCTTTATTTGCCTGTATATCCAGTTGGTTGTCTGGACTTGATGCCACAACATCTGTTCTAGCTTCCCCTTCCTTCCCCACTCACATTACTGTGGCTACTTTCAGCCTGTATCTCTTGTCTCCTGGACTACTGCAATAGACTCCTGGGTGAACTCATGACTTTCAGGCACTCTCCTCAGCTCTCCTCTACTCAGCTGCCAAAGTAACTATCGTAAAATGGATCTGACCATATCACTGTCTTGTTCAGGATGCTTTAGTAACTCTTCATTGCCTCTAAGATAGATACTGAGTCTTGCTATTAAAAATCCTTCACAAGCTAGCTTGACTCCACCTTTTTTGACTTATTTGATATTATTCTACTTTACATGCTCTGGAACAAACTGACCCATTTGCTGTTCTCCAGACTCAGCATTCTATTTTCCATCTTCATGTCTTTGCCTAGGCTGTATCTCACACCTTGAATGTACTCACTGTAACATGAAGTGGGCCTAAAAGCAGAAAAACCTAGGTTTGAATTCCACATCAGATACATACTAGCTGTGTGTCCCTGGGCAAGCCAGTTATCCTCTTTAAGCTTCAGTTTCCCCATTTTAAAAATCATGATAATAGCACCATTTAGTTCACAAGGTAGTTGCTATTTTTCAGTTGTTTTAGTTGTGTCTAACTCTTCATGACCCCATTTGGGGTTTTCTTGGCAAAGATTTTAGAATGGTTTGTTATTTCCTACTCCAGTTCATTTTACAAATAAGGAACTAAAGCAAACAGGGTTAAGTGACTTGCCCAGGGTCATAGAGCTAGTAAGTATCTAAGATCAGATTTGAATTCAAGAAAATGAGTCTTCTTAGATTTCAAGTCTGGCACTTAATTCATTGGGCCGCTTAGGTGTCCCTCACAAGATTGTAGTATTGACCAAATGAGGTAATGTGGGTATAGCCCTTTGCTCACCTCAAAGTGCTACATAAAGGTGAACTCTTTTTATGATTATTACCTCCACTTCTGAGAATTTTCTGCTTCCTTCAAGATTCGGTGGGGATACCTTGCCCTGTGGGGATCCTTCGCTGATTCCTTATTTGTAAATGTCCTCTCCCTCACCCAAGTATCCATATTTACATACCTGTTTGTATGTTGAATGTAAACTTTTTGAGAACAGGAATTGCTTTTCACTTCTGCCTTTGTATTTCCAGAGCTTAGCACTATGCAGTGCACATAGTAGGTACATAATAAATATTTATTGAATTTCCTTTATTCACTTATTGTTACTGAGGTCCTACTATGTGCAGGATCTTGTGGTCAGGCACATTATTAGAGAGGTAGAAATGAACAAATCTTGATCCCTGTCCTCATAATATAAGTCAGAGCATGGCAAGGGCCTCTGCAGAAGGATATAATGTGACTATAGCTACTCTGTCACTACAGGGAAGGGAGAGATCTCTTCTACTTGGGGGTGGGAGTGTTTTAGGGAAGGCTTTGGGGGAGGAGATAACTTCCAAATTAGGACTTAAAGGATAGATGGGAAGAAGTAGAGAAATGAAGGTTTTTTTAAATTAAATTTTATTATTTTCATTTAACAAATATTTATTTTCTTTCTCCTCTTCCTCCTTTCTAACTCCTGCCTATAACTGTTAAGTTAAAATTACGTGCCTGACCCTGAGCCAATAAGACTCAAATTCAAATTTGGCCCCAGACACTCAGATATTAACTAGCAATGTGACCGTAAGTCTGGAGAAGTCTTTTTACCTTACTTTCTTCAGCTACAAAATGGGGATAATAATAGTACTGACCTCCCACAGCAGTGCTGAGGATCAACTGGGCTAATGTTTGTAAAGTACCTAGAACATAATAGGTGTCATATAAATGCAAGTTATTATCATTTTAAAAAGAAATATAAAACCTTTGTAATAAATACACATAGTCAAGCAACACAACTCCCCACATTCGCCATGTCCAAAAATGTTTGTCTCATTCTGAATCTTGAGTCAATTTATTGCTTCTCTGCCAGGAGGTAGGAGGTAGGCAGTGGTTTTCATTATCTGTCCTATGGAATTGTAGTTGATCATAGTAATGCAGGGGTTTTAAACCTTAAAAGACTGATGTTTTTAAAAAAAATTTAATTAATTAATTTGTTTTCAGTTTTCAATAACTACCTCTATAAGTCTCAAATTTTCTTCCCCTCCCTTCACCCCCCTTCCCTGAGATGGCATCCAGTCTCATATAGGTTCTACTCAAACATTCTCATTGAAAACATTTTCACATTAGTCATGTTGCATAGAAGAATTAAATGAATGGGAGAAACCATGAAATAAACCAAACCAAACCAAAACATAACACAAGAGAAGATAGTCTGCTTCATTCTGCATTCTGATTCCATAGTGCTTTCTCTGGATGTGGATGGCATTTTGCCTTGAGTCCTTTGGGAATGTTTTAGGTCATTGTGTTGCTGTGAAGGGCTTAGTCTATCAGAAACAGTCCTCCCACACTGTGGCTGTTGTCTGTTTTCACAATGGAGTTGCTGTTGTATAAATGGTTCTCCTGGTTCTGCTTACTTCATTATGTCCCAGTTCATACAAGTCTTCCCAGATTTCTCTAAACCATCCCTCCCATCATTTCTCACAGCTCATATGTGTATACCATGTGCTGTTCAGCCATCCCCCAATGAATGAGCAACCCTTTAGTTCCCATTCTTTGCCACCACAGAAAGAGTTGCTATAAATGTTTTAGTACATGACTTCTTTTCCTCTTTCTTTCACTTGAGAGATGATGTTTTTGGAGGTTGAAACTGGGGAAGTAGTAGGAATTTCAGGCAGCTGAAGCACCAGGGTGATAGGAAGTGTGAGGTTTGTTCTGGGTTCGGTTTAAGTGTATCAGTTTTGGTGGCTTATGGAAAATGTGACCCTGGGTCCAAAGCTCATTATTATGGGACACTTTTCTTTCCTACAAAAATTGTTAGCAGACAAACAAATGCTTTGGGACTGGGGTTACAAATATGTTATGGGAATTAAGGTGAGAAAATCTTGGAAAGGTATATAAATTAGGACCAGATGGGGGAAGGGGCTTTAACATCCAACCTGAGAACTTAGGGCTGGTCAAAGGGGAGCTATTGAAGATCACTGACCAAGGGAGTGATCCATCAGTGAGTGCTTGAGTGATTACTATTTCCATTGCTATTTTCCTTTTTTTGGGGTGACTTGGAGGCTGGAGAGTTGCTATTTTTTTGGAAAAAACAGATTTGTTTTCCTTCTGCTTGAGGTTGACATTGGTTCGTGTTTTGCTTTTAAGTTTCTCCCCTGGGGTATGAGAGGTCTTCTCCCTACACCAACAGTGTTACAGGATTTATGATTGGGTTGGCCCCAAGGTGCAGGAAGGGAGTGGGGGATATCAGGGCTGGAGCTTCAGAACAGCACTTGGAAACAACTTTTGGGAAGTTATTCACAGTCAGATTTTCTCCAAACTCATAAAGAGAACTTTGCTCTGACATTGCTGCGGCTTTGAAGAGCTCTTTTAGCTTTGGGGTGATGAATGAAATTTGGCCAGCAGTATTGAAAACAGCCAGCTCCCTTGGTAAGTACATGCAAAGAAATGATTTCACTTTGATGCAGTTGGTTTGAGGAGGTAGGCTGAAGGCAGGGGTTTGGGTATGGGGAAAAGACTTCCAATCAGTCAATCAATCAATCAATCAATCATTTAAAATTTATTAAGCACCTAATGCTTGTCAGGTAATATGCTAAGCAGTGAAGATACAAAAAGAGACAAAAGACAGTCCCTACCCTGAAAGGCAACCTAATGGATTCTAGAGTAGTGGTTTCAGTCTTTTCAGTATAGTAGGCTGGTAGAGTCAAGACAGATGGGTTCTGATCCTGGTTCTTTTGCTGACTTACTGAGGCAGTGTATCATAGCTATAGAGTTGTAGAATACTGGAAAACCTGAGTTCAAATCCTGCCTTTGATAATTACTGTCTGTGTGGCCATTTCATTTATCATCGTAGTGGATACTCTTCAGGATTTCCCCATCATTTCCCAGGAAGATTACCAGATCACTCCAGTATTAGAACTCCCAACTCATCAGTTCCCTCTCCCTCTAGGATCCATTTCTCTCTTTGGAGAGGGTAGAATTGAAGAGTTCCTCCTAGAACCTCCATTTATGGAGGGTGCTCTAGTCAGCCATCCCTTTGTTTCCCACCTGGCTGCACTCTTCCACAGTTTACCATCCTCCTCCCTGCTTTTGTATCCTTTTCTGTGTTGCCTTTATCAAATTGTAAACTGCTGGAGAGTGGGAATTACCTTGAAATTGTGTTTTGTATTCCCAGAGCTTGGCATAGTAGGCGCTTAATATGTATTTATTCACTAGTTTACCATGAGCAAGTCTTTGAACTTCAGTTCTTGAGCCTCAGTTTCTCTTTTGTAAATAGTGACAGTAACTCCTATCTCATAGGATGGTTGTGGATCTCAAGTAAGATGTAAAGCAGCTTCCTACATACAGGCAGACATATTTTATGCTGAAGTATGGGGCATCTCAGTAGCTGACAGAGTAACTCATGAAATGGAATTCCAAGTTTTGAATTACCAGTTCAAGTAACGGCGCATGCATTGGTAGGGTAGAATCTACCAGTCCCAAGTTCTTTTAATTTCCTCTTCCTTATATAGATGGCACCTACCAACTCCTCACATCTCTCCAGGCTTTTTCTTTTAGTGCCTTCCAACATTTCTGTCTAAAGACTGATTAATTCCCATAATAAATCATAACTAACTTGGCTTATGTTTGCTCTCCTCCCACAGGATTCTAATCTCTTTTCCATCCTTCAGCATGACCTAGTTAGATGATTTCATTGACAAATAGGTTGTATTCATTTACTGAAACAAATAGAAAATAACAAGATTCACTTTTTTAAAAGATGATCCAAGGTGATGGGGTTATCCTCAACTAAACTCTATACGTCTTCTACTTGCTTCCTTTAGCTCTGCCTCTCACTGCAGACAGAAACAAGCACACCCAAAGATTACAGTGACAGGGAGTCATCCCCCTACATTTCTTTAGGACTCTAAGGTCAAAAGGTCAGAGAAGACTTGGGCTTATTCCATTCACCTCCCACCACCTGCTGCTTCTGTCACAATCTACTTTTAGCCACTTGCTGGGAGAGGATGCTGCTCCATGCCTACAGGGGCTTATTGGGGATTTAGCTGTCTTCTCCTTTTATCACCAACAGAGTTCTAAGGTAGCGTAGCCACTGACCAAGGACATACTGAATCCCCAGAAGAGCCAGAGACACTGTATTCCAGACAAGGAGAGATGTATAGTGATGCTTTCTCTCTGAAAAGGCTCACCATCTCATACTTTTTAGTGTGACTTCTTTTGCTCCATTTACCATAACCCCCTAAGGCTTCTCAACTCCACACTCCCTACCTCCCTGGTGCCTCAGGAAGGATACAGAGCAAACAAATGAGCACTGGAGGTGGGGGAGTGGAGGAGGGAAGGAGAAGAGGGGTACTGTCCAAGTGAGGACTACAGAGAGAACATATTTAGCATGCTTTGATAACTTTAAAATACTAGTTGTGCTGCCACCTTTCCTCTCTGTGGGCCTCAGTTTTCGTATTTGTTAAATTGAGGGTTTTATCAAGATGATCTCAAAGGCCATTTCTAGTTTTGATATTCTATTTTGTAACAAAAGGAGGCAGTCAGCAAAGGAAGATGTCTTCTCCCTCCCAGGTGGGTAGGAATGTGTGGAGAGAGGGAAGGGGACTAGTTCTCCCAATGACAAAGAACAGTTCTAATTTGATGCTCCATGTAAAAGAATGGGTGAAGGAAAAACAAAGCTGTTTCCTGGTGTGGGTTAAAGAACAGTGTGTGGTGAGAGAAGAGAATAGGGTTTGTTGGCTTCTTTGAAGGCAAAGGGTTGCTCTGGTTCCTTAAATGATGCTGCTGATTCTCAAAAAGATGCTGAGGACAGGGCAAGAGTCTCAGAAGGTTGCCATATCAGAGATGCCGCTTTGATTATTTCAGAAAGATCTCATCACCACAGACTGAACTGTAGCAGGTGAATACCCTCTCTTGCTTAATCTCACTTTCCCTCCTTCGTCCTGGTAATAATAGTTAATCATCAAGTATTTACTAAGTGCCTACTACATGCTGGTCATTTAGTAGAGATACAAAGAAAGAGAAAAATGAACTAGTCTTTATGGTCACAGGGATGTTAGGGGTGTTTACATAAATAAATACATGCAAAATACATATGAGAGTGTGGGGGAAAAGGAACCAGTAAAGACCAGAGGAATCAGTGAAGGTCTCATGCACAGGTGAGACTTGAACTGAGCTTTAAAAAGACCTACCAGTTCTGAAAGGCAGAGCAAGGAGAAAGTGCATTCCAGGCAATTAAACTCATGGAAGCTGATGAGGTCACTGCTTGTATCAAGAGAAGAGGGCTCAGAGAGACTTTGCGGTACATCTATAATTAGGGAACAGGATGTCGGGAGTTCTCAGGCAAGTAGGAGAGCCAAGAAAGTGCTATATGAAGAAGACTCAGAGGGGAGAGGGTTCAGAAAGAAAGGGTGATCGTTAGTGACAAAAGCAGACATGTCAAGAAGTTTGGGAACTGGGAAAAGGTGACAGAACCAAAGACAATTTGGGGAGAGCAAAGATAGATGCCACAGGTTCCTTACCCAGTCAACTCCCAAGGGTCAGCATTCTGGGAAAGACACCCAGAGAAATGATGCCCACATCAGAGAAAATTCCTGAGGAGTTCAAACACTCTTCCCAAACCTTGTAAGATAATCAGTAGGATCACCAGAATCACTCTGCTTAATAGGCTTCAAGATCTTACCAGGGATTGGTTTACTGCTATCCAGTCAGTTTTTCTCTTCCTCCTTATGTTTCTAACCATCCATGACATTGGCACAATGCAATTCAGGTTCAAGTAGCTTGACATTTAGGATTTCTAACCCAAGATACTGATACCCACTTTGTTGCTACCCCTGGCCATAATGTCAACACCTTGAATTATTTAGCGACCAAATAATCCTTAACCTGCAAGTTTCATAAATGGTAAGATGAGATCTTTTTCAGGGAGGTTGCCAAGATGGAGCACATTCAGAGGAGGGCAAATGGAATGGTGGGGAGGCTGGAAACTATTTTATATAAGGTTCAGGACTTCTTAGGTCCTCTAGGCTAACCTTTATTGGAAACACAAATTTCATCTGTAATGTTTCCAAAAGCAGGTATAATTGCTTGATTTGAGCAACTTTGGCAATGGAGAACTCTGTACCTACTAAGGTCATTCATTCTACCTTTGGACACTTGTCCTCCTGTAGCTCCAGTGCATTGACTCTGTCTTCTGGTGCCAAGAAGAATGAGACAATCTCTCTTTCCCAAGAAAGTCCTACATGTTTTTTCAATATTGTGATCACTTCTAACTAATTGTATTCCTCATGCTAAACCTTTTTAGTTCCCAAAGCATTTGGGGGATTATGTAGAGGACATCCCTCCCTCAAGCACCAGTGTTGGTTCAGAATAGATGATCTATGAGACCTTGATTCTCATATGATCTGGCTTTGAATTTCCTCATCATCCTTTTGATCCTTCTCTGGATATGCTCTGTCTTCTCAAAGATCCTCTCAAAGAAAAATGCTTAGAACTGGACACAAGATGTCATAGAGTTCAATCTCTTTCTTTCCTCCTTGCATGTTGGAACCTGCCCAGACTTAGCCAGCAGGATGAGACTTTCCTCATTTTAAAGAATTTCATCTCTATGAAGATGATTATATAGGGTAGACTCCATAACCAGGGTCTAGTAAGATATTGGGTGTGAGAACATCGAGTCCTTATTCTTTTTTTTTTTTAATTTAACTTTTAACATTCATTTTCACAAAATTTTGGGTTACAAATTTTCTCCCCTTTTATCCCCTCCCCCCCCAAATACCAAGCATTCTAATTGCCCCTATGACCAATCTGCTCTCTCTTCTATCATCCCTCTCTGCCCTTGTCTCCGTCTTCTCTTTTGTCCTGTAGGGCCAGATAGCTTTCTATACCCCTTTACCTGTATTTCTTATTTCCTAGTGGCAAGAACATTACTCCACAGCTGATCCTAACACTTTGTGTTCCAACTTCTTTACCTCCCTCCCTCTCCACCCCTTCCCTTTGGAAGACAAGCAATTCAATATAGGCCAAATCTGTGTAGTTTTGCAAATGACTTCCATAATAGTTGTGTTGTATAGGACTAACTATATTTCCCTCCATCCTATCCTGTCCCCCATTACTTCTATTCTCTTTTGATCCTATCCCTCCCCATGAGTGTCGACCTCAAATTGCACTCTCCTCCCCATGCCCTCCCTTCTATCATCCCCCCCCCCAGCTTATCCCCTTATCCCCCACTTTCCTGTATTGTAAGATAGGTTTTCATACCAAAATGAGTGTGCATTTTATTATTTCCTTTAATGGAATGTGAGGAGAGTAGACTTCATGTTTTTCCTCTCACCTCCCCTCTTTATCCATCCACTAATGAGTCTTTTGCTTGCCTCTTTTATGAGAGATAATTTGCCCCATTCAGTTTCTCCCTTTCTCCTCCCAATATCTTTCTCTCTCACTGCTTGATTTCATTTCTTTTTAAGATACGATCCCATCCTCTTCAATTCACTCTGTGCACTCTGTCTCTATGTATGTGTGTGTGTGTGCATGTGTGTGTGTGTAATCCCACCCAGTACCCAGATACTGAAATGTTTCAAGAGTTACAAATATTGTTTTTCCATGTAGGAATGTAAACAGTTCAACTTTAGTAAGTCCCTTATGACTTCTCCTTGCTGTTCACCTTTTCATGGTTCTCTTCATTCTTGTGTTTGGAAGTCAAATTTTCTTTTCAGCTCTTGTCTTTTCATCAAGAATGCTTGAAAATCCTCTATTTCATTGAAAGACCAATTTTTCCCCTGAAGTCTTATACTCAGTTTTGCTGGGTAGGTGATTCTTGGTTTTAGTCCTAGTTCCTTTGACTTCTGGAATATCCTATTCCATGCCCTTCGATCCCTTAATGTAGAAGCTGCTAGATCTTGTGTTATCCTGATTGTATTTCCACAATACTTGAATTGTTTCTTTCTAGCTGCTTGCAATATTTTCTCCTTGACCTGGGAACTCTGGAATTTGGCCACAATGTTCCTAGGAGTTTCTCTTTTTGGGTCTCTTTCAGGCGGTGTTCTGTGGATTCCTTGAATATTTATTTTGCCCTCTGGTTCTAGAATCTCAGGGCAGTTTTCTTTGATAATTTCATGAAAGATGATGTTTAGGCTCTTCTTTTGATCATGGCTTTCAAGTAGTCCCATAATTTTTAAATTGTCTCTCCTGGATCTATTTTCCAGGTCAGTTGTTTTTCCAATGAGATATTTCACATTATCTTCCATTTTTCCATTCTTCTGGCTTTGTTCTGTGATTTCTTGCTTTCTCATAAAGTCCTTAGCCTCCATCTGTGCCATTCTAATTTTGAAAGAACTATTTTCTTCAGTGAGCTTTGGAATCTCCTTTTCCATTTGGCTAATTCTGCTTTTGAAAGCATTCTTCTCCTCATTGGCTTTTTGAACCTCTTTTGCCAATTGAGTTAGCCTATTTTTCAAGATGTTATTTTCTTCAGCATTTTTTTGGGTCTCCTTTAGCAGGGAACTGATTTGCTGTTCATGCTTTGACTTCATGTCTCTCATTTCTCTTCCCAGCTTTTCCTCTACTTCTTTAACTTGATTTTCAAAATTCTTTTTGAGCTCTTCCATGGCCTGAGCCCATTGGGTGGGCTGGGACACAGAAGCCTTGACTTCTGTGTCTTTCCCTGATGGTAAGCATTGTTCTTCCTCATCAGAAAGGAAGGGAGGAAATGCCTGTTCACCAAGAAAGTAACCTTCCATAGTCTTATTTCTTTTCCCTTTTCTGGGCATTTTCCCAGCCAGTGACTTGACCTCTGAATATTCTCCTCACACCCACCTTGCCTCCTGATCCTCCCAGCCAGCGTTTGGGGTCTGAGATTCAAATGCTGCCTCCAGCCTCAGGGCTTTGGGCGGGGGCAGGGCTGCTATTCAGTGTGAGATTAAGTTCAGATGCTCAGGTTGGGGCAGGGCCGCCTCTCAGTCTCATTTCCCTCAGGGAGTTTATGCACAGACCTTCAACAATGGATCCAGGCTCCTGCCTGCTTGGGGAGCCCTGGTCTTCTGCCCCCCTCAGCTTCTATCTCCCGAGGGGGCCCGAGCCATGGGGGCACCCCACTCCCCCCTCGACCCGCCAAAGAGACTCTCTCACCGACCCCTGTCACCTGTGGGTGGAGGGACTTGTGTGGCCGCTGGAGATCCCATCCCAGAAGCCCGCTGGGATCTGTTCCTCTCAGTGCCGCGGCCGCGGCAGGGCTGTACTCAGCTCCCAGTCCCGGTGCCCAGTCCGCAGCGCGAAGAACCTTTTGTGAGAGGTTTGCAGGTCTCTCCAGAACAGAAATCTCCCTCGCTCCAATATTCTGTGGCCTCTGGGTGCAGAATTCGCCATGAGTTACTTCTTTGTAGTTGTTCTATGGGTTGTGGGTTCGGAGCTATGTGTATGTGTGTCTTTCTACTCCACCATCTTGCCTCCGCCCACTGAGTCCTTATTCAACCATGTTGAGTCTTGGAATGACCTTGAGACATTCATTAATGTCTCTTTTGGGGCCATCCCAGCAGTCATCAAAGCTGAGTGTAACTGGCTTGGGATGAACATTGTGATGCTGGCCAGTGCACAGTAGAGAATGCCACATTAGCATTAATTTGCTAATCCACACAATTCTCAAAGGCTTAGTGATGCTCTGCTGCTCCTCTCCTGGTCCCTAACCTTGGAAATGACCCTGGTAGCCTTGCAGACTTGACTTCCTGGTAGATATACAATAAGGAGGGAATGTAGTATATTAGGATATGCCTTGGGTTTGGAATCAGAGGTCTTGGATTCTATTCCAACTTTCTTAATCACTACCTGTGTGAAGTCACTTCACTAGGTCTCAGTTTCCCAATCAGTAAAATTTTAGGAGGTTGAAAGAGATGATTTTAAGGGCCTTTCTAGCTTGAAATTCCTTGATCCCAGCAGTCCACATTCATGTAAATCAGAAAAGGTCTATTAAGTGCCTTAAAGTATTAAGGCATTGTGCTGCTGCTAGGGATAGAAAAGCAAAAGGAAAACATTCCCTGTCCTTTGAGGACCTTATAGTCTAGTCAGAGAGAAAAAATGTGCATATCTAGTCCTCATGTTGACCCTGAACATACCATACCAACCCCTTTTTTTGCTGTCTTTTTCCCACCTGGAAATTCACTCACTGCTTATTCCAATACTATCAGTCCCTCCAGTCTCAGCTTTGTGGAGCCTTCCCTGTGAGAGCCCTCCCTCCTTTGACTCCTGCAGCATGGACATCTGTAATGCTCATTTGGCCCTTTACACAAATTGCCTGAGATTGATGCATATGGGTTTCAGATGCTAGTACATCTGGCCTCCCCACATAGACTGTGAGGGCCTTGAAGGCTGGAACTAGTATCTCCCTAGAGTAAGGCTTCATATATCTCATTGAATTGACTTGTGGCTATCCCAGTGCCTTGCAGAGAGTAGACAGCTGATGACTGAGCAACGCCTGGAACATAGTGGGTAATTAATAAATTCTTATGGATGGATTGAATAAATATAACACATTATAATAAACTAGAGAAATGAACTTAGAGTTAGAGGATCTGGGTTCACTACAGATCTGACACTGAGTAACTGACTAATTATGGGGAAGTCATTAATCTCTCCAAGCCTCAATTTTCTTCCCCCCCTACAAAAATCAATCATCAACAAAAATTTATTAAGCTCCTAATATGTGCCAAGCATTGTGTTTGGCACTGGGGAACACACACACACACACACACACACACACACACACACACACACATACACACACACACACAGATACAACCTGCCCCTCCCCTCAAGGAGTTCATATGTATACATATAAGTATACATATTCATATGTATACATATAAGTATAAGAAAAAGACTTGACTTGTGATTTCATTGGTGTATGAATTCCCTAATGAATAAACTCTCTTTACTAATGCAGATCAGCCTTTTCTCTACAACTAACAATCTAAGAGTTGCGTGGAGCATGAAGAAGTAAAGTAACTTTTCAAGGGTTACACAGCCAGAATGTATATGAGGCAGGACTTGAACTCAGATCTACCCAGCTCCCAGGACAACTCTATTTCCACCATACCATGTTGCCTACTCCTATATAAGCGTGTAAAATTTGCCAAAAATAAATACAAGAAAAAAATGGGGGGGGGGACTGCAGAAAACCTTTACGTAGAAGGTGGCATGTTAGCTAATTCTAAGGCAGAGGTGAGGAGGGAGTACATTCCAAGCATGGGGGACATCCAGGGCCAAGGCAAGGAGGTGGGATGTGGAGATTATATGTGAAAAACATCATAAAGACCAATCTGGCTGGACTACAGAATGTAGGAAGGGGAGTACTATATAATAAAGTCAGAAAGTTAGCTTGTGAAGGTGGGATCCAGGTTGTGAAAAGCTTTCAATAGAAAACAGAAGAATTGCTGTTTAATTCTAAAGTAATGGGAAGCTGCTGACGTTAACATCCAGTAGGGAAGTAACAGGGTCATATGTGCACTTTGGGAACAACTGAGTAAAAGGTGGATTAGTATGATAAGACTTAATGCAAGGAGACCAATTAGAAGACTCTTGCAATGGTCTAGGCAAGAGGTGATGAGGGCCTGAAGTAGGGTAATAGTTATGTAAGTAAAGAAAACAGGACGTTCTCTTCTGAGAAACATGGTAAAGATAGAAACAAAAATAAATGGCAACTGAATGGATATGGGATGGAGAGTGAGGAGTTGAGAGTAATGTCAAGGCTATGACTGAGTGACTAGGAGCACACTGGTTCTCTTGGGAGAAACAGAAATTCAGAAGAGGGAATAGGTTTTGGGGAAAAGATAAGGAGTTCTGTTTTGACATGGTGAGTTTGTGATGGCTAAGAGAAATACCAATTTGGAAGATCCCATGGGCAGTTGGAGATGCATTATTGGAGCTCAGGACGTATTAGAGCTGGAAATATGGATCTGGGATCCATTGGCAGAGAGTTTATAATTCAGTCCATGGGATGAATTCACCAACTGTGAGATTGTAGACAAAGAAGGGAAGATGAATGCTCGAGATAGAACAGTGGGGTGCATCTATTTACAGTCAGTACATAGGATACGGATGGAGATGCAGCAAAGAAGACTGAGGAGTAAGTGTTCAGATGTGTGGTAGAACAAGGAGAGAACAATGTCACGAGGACCTAGATGGAGATGAGTATCTGGAAGGAGAGGGCGGTCAACATCGTCCAACACAGAGGCATGAAGAAGGGTAAAGACTAAGAAAGCCTAGCCAGTTTAGTTGTTTAGAATCATTGGTAAACTGGGAGAGAATAATTTCAGTTGATCAATGAGTTTGGAAGTAAGACTACAGAAAATTAAGAAATGAGAGGAGAAGCAATGTATTTGGATGTCTTTTTCTAGGAATTTGACTCCTGAGGGAAAGGAAAATATGGCTTGAGGGAATGGAAGTATCTAGTGAGGGTTTTTTTTTTTAAGAATGGGGAAGACTTGGTATGTTTATAGGCAGTAAGAAAGGAGCCAGATAAGGAAAGATTAAAGATTATAGAGGAAGGGGATGATTATAGGGGATAAGGTAAATGCCCTACCAACCTCACTGAGATGAGGAATAATTTGTGTGCTGGAAAAAGCACTAGATCTAGAGGGTCAGGGTTCAAGTCCTATCTTTGTCACTTACTACTATAAAACCTTGGGCAAATTACTTCATTTTTCTAGACTCCAGCTTTATAAATAAAGTTGATGGACAAGATGACATCCAAGATCCCTAACAATCAAAATCTATTATCCAATGAACTATAAAAAGTGTAATCTATTTTCAGATGAGAAATAGAAGAGGGACTTCATTGCCCAACAACCTACATGGAGCATGTTAGGTGATGCATTTGCCTCACTACTGA
The DNA here is from genome assembly GCF_028372415.1 of Notamacropus eugenii. NCBI lineage: Eukaryota > Metazoa > Chordata > Mammalia > Diprotodontia > Macropodidae > Notamacropus > Notamacropus eugenii. Next base: position 50,657,940 of record NC_092872.1, read on the forward strand.
CTCTGGCTAGGAGATAGGTGATTGCAACCCTGTAGAAATCTAAATAGAGCTCTCATAATAGATGGGATACATAAAGATTTGATTGGAAAAGATGGAAGAAAGAACCAAAGAGAGACAGAGGAGGAGAAGGGAAAAAAATGGACATGAAGTTAAGGTGCTTATTATTCTCAACTCTTGTCAATTCCAACAGAAAGATTCATGATTCAGTCCTTACCTCAATTTCCCCTCCTTTTAAGTCCAATTTTTGGGCATTGATGAAGCAGTGATTTGCAGACCTCTCCGGACTGACTGATCTAATGCAAAGAGACAACATTTTCTTCCAGATATTGAGAATCTACTGTGCACCCACTGAGCAAGTCTTTCCTCCTTTTCTGTGCCCTTGATCACAGTGCTGTACTGATGGACCACCAGAGAATCTCGGGGATTAAAAACCCTTTGAGACTAGAGATGTTGGAGAATGGAATTTTGGGAAATGGGTGAAGAGAATGTTTCTTTTCTTTTTTTCTGGAGTTGACCCTTTGTCATTTTTATTTCATTCTGTTTCAAGTAAAGTCCTTGGGTCTTCCTGTGATGTTACATGACTAAATTCTGGCTGCCATCAGGAGAGCCAGAGGATAAGAAGAGTTTGCGAGCAGTTGTTCTGAATAGATGCAGAACCCAAACAGGTTTTGAGAACCCAATGTAATATTGGGTGATAATGATGATGCTACAGATTCTTGAAGCATCAATATTGCTTTTGCTTTCAATGACACGTCCCTTACAGTTTGTTTCATGGGTAGCTATGATAGAAAACAAAATTCAGATGGACGTCAAGCTTTCGTTGACAGCATAGAGTCACAGTGCCAGAAGCTGCATAGGCAAGGTAGCATTGGAGAAACCCAAAATCAGTGACAAAGAAGTAGGTATGAGCATAGTTTTGGGGTCAGAAAGGTGACTATTCTGGTAAATGAGGAAAGCTCATTCTGGGAACAAATGAAAGAGCTGGGAGGATGCCTGGGATCAGAGTAGGGGGAACCTTCAAGGCATTTTCCTCAGTTCTTTCAAGAGAACATGAAGGTCAGGGACACACAGTCATAGAAACTGACCAATCTGTTGATTGACAAAGGGTTGATGGTCATTAACCAGGGATGCTATAGGGGAATCTCCTATGATAAGCAGACTACCTCCTTTCAACTCTGTGAAGCCATGGGTGAGTTGGTATTGTTGATATATAGGTCATGTCAGGAGTTATTTGCTTAGGACCAAAAGTCAGCCTGAAGGCTAGGGGTATAGGGTGGGGAAAGAATGTTGTGGGGGTGGTGGTGGTACATATGCACGACAGTTTTATCAACTCTTGACCAAAGACCTCTTTGATACCCTCTCCTCCCTCCCACCAGAGAAGTGACTCTGGACCCTAGCCCTGGCATTTCTCTCACCTTGAAAACCTTCAAATAGAGATTCAGTAATTCAGGTTTGCTCTCTAAGGACCAGCCTAGCCAAATTCAAGAGGTTTATCCCACCTTGGATGGGATGGGGGTTGCCTGTCAGTGCAAAATGTGTTTGAGAAGATAAGAGTGAGAGAAGCCCTCCTGAGTCACAAGTAATTAATACATTCGAGTTGACATTTAAATCAAAGCCCAGAGCCCAAAGTCCCCCCTCCCATCTCTGAGGGGACCTGGGAAAGGGTTGGTAAAAGCCAGTGTTCAGGTCAGCAGGGAACTCCAGTAGATCCTTATAACTCTTATTCAAAGAGGAATACAAGAGGAGAACATCTCTTCTCCATCACTGTGTTTGCTTTTTAATTTCTGGAGTTAATTACGTGTGGTGACCAGTCTCTGGGCAGCAGCAGGGCTTCCACAGAGCCTGGCTCTGTGAGGCTTCAAAGCTTTCTCTGTCTCCTGACGTCAGCACAGTGGGTTGCCAGGATTTGAAAAGCAGAGTCAAGGATATTCCCCCTCCCCCATCCAAATGCCCTCTCTTCTTGGGCAATATGAAAGTGGTGAAAGAATTTAAAAGAAATTAATATGATGGACAAAGCCTAGGCCTGGAAGTCAGGAAGCTGGGGCTTTCATCTTGACTCAGCCCCTAACAGATTGTATGACCTTGGGCCAGTTACCTCCCCTGAGTGAGTTTGAATTTTGTAATCATAGTAATAACTAACATATTTACAGTGTTTAAAGGCTTGCAAATCATTTTACATACATTATTTCCTTTTATCTTCACAACAGCTCTCAGGTTAATGCTATCACTGTTATTACTCCCATTTTACATATGAGAAAACTGAGGCTTAATGAAGTCAGGGAAATTGGCCATGGTCATATAGCAAGAAAACCTCAGAGCTAGGACTTGAGGCTAATTCTTTGAGATTTCATATCCTGCCCCCTCCACACATTCCTTCTCTGGGATGTCTGGAGAGGTTTCTGATAAGTCAGTCAAAATTTGTATGTCCTGTGTGTATGTGTGTATATATATATGTATATATATATATATACATATATATATACATGTATATATACACACATACATATATGCATATAAATGTGTGTATGTGTATGTATATATGTGCACATATATACATCCATCTATACACACATACATACAAAACACACTTGTGTATATAGAAATACACATAAACACACATGTATATATGTATACACACATATGTATATGTGTATACATACATATACATACACATATATTATAGATGTTACATATACCATATTCCTCATGTTTATCAGTTATACTGTCTTCCCATTTGGAATAAACTGTCTACTTCTTCTTTGCCTGTGCTACTCTAATCTGTCCTCCAAGACCCACCCACCCACTCAAGCTTCCAGAGATTTGGCCTTTAGATTCCTGTGGCATTGCCTACATGCCTCATTCATAGTTGATTAATGTGTGTAAGAGTAGGAAGAGCTCTTGACTTGCATTTTACTTACCTTGATCTGACATTTTCTGTTCAAGTGCATTTGTCCAGCCTGTCCTTCATATCTACTATGCATTTCCTTCTCATCTCTTTCACCTGAAGTTCTCTTCTACCTTTTAGGGTCATGTTCTGTGTCTCTTCCTCCACAAAGCCTCTTTCTCTGCTCTGTCCCCAGCCTGTAGTCTCCAAGATAGAAAGTGAGTTCTTCCCCCTCAAATATTCTCAGTACTCTTTTCCCATGTCTTTCTTTTGCACTCCTCACATTTTATTCTACTAGTGTATATGCTATCCCCTCTCTAATAGATTATAACCTACTTCATGGCAATGCTAAAAGTTTTTGTAGCCTACAACAGAGTTGTAAGTTAGCAATTTTTTCTCTAGAGGCAAACATTATGAAAGGAGATAGGGAGAGACCACAGGATGTTGTGAGGCTGCTGATGGGAAGGCTGCCTACCATGGGGCAAAAGCCTGTTTTAGTGCAGGAGGAACTTACTCAGGATGTAACCATGATGGGAAAAAAGTACCTGGAGTTCCCTTTTAAAATGAATTATTCATTCTAATTTGGTTCTAAGCTCAGTTGTTTCTACCAGTTTATAGGCTACATATGCTATCTATAGCTTTTAAATTCTGACATCTTGGTGCAAAACTCTGATCTCTCTGTCCTCGTTAGGATTTTGCCCTCATGCCATTGTACATAGGGGGATCAAAATAGGGACTGAGTCTGTAATTCCATTGATATAAGGCACCTCTGGAAAAGAGAATTTACTCTACCAGAATAGATGGGCATCTCCTCTACAAGTGATGGTTTTAGATACTTGTCCAACACTGAGAGGTTCAGTGACTTGCCCAGGATCACACAGGTAATATGTTGCTTCTGATTTGTCCTTCCAATGAGGAATTTCCTTTTTACCTTATACCATTAGAGAATGCCTAGAGACCTGAAGAAGTTAAGTGACTTGCTCAGGGTCATATAAGCTGTATGTAGCCAAAGTAAAACTTGAGCCCAGATTTTTAAAATTTTTTTAAAAAGTCCTATATTCTTCAAACCATTATTTACTTTTGTTTCTAGAAATAATAATAATGATTACATTTACCTAGTGCATTAATAATGATAATAGTTAACATTTAAATGTCACTTTAAGGTTTATGAAATGTTTTACCTATGTTATTTTATTTGGTGGTTACAACAACCTGGTGAGCTAAGTTCTATTATTATTCCCGTCTTACAAATGGGGAAACTAAGTCTCAGAGAGGCTAAGTGATTTGGCTATGGTCACTCAGCTAGTAAATAATGGAGGGGGAATTTTAATTCAGGTCTTCCTAATTCTGTGTCTAGTGTTCACAATGCATACATTCACTATCCACTATGCCAATTAGTTGCCTTGTGGAACATAACTAATCTTATTGTAGCATTTCTTTGGGGCAGCTAGGTGGCTCAGTGGATAGAGTGCAGGGCATGGAGTCAAGAAAACTTCTATTCCTGAGTTCAAATTTGGCCCTAGTCCCTTAGTAACTATGTGACCTTGGGCAAATCACTTAACCTTATTGACCTCAGTTTCATTTGTAAAATAAGCTGGAGAAGGAAATGGCAAACCATGCCAACATTTGTCTTTTTTATAATCTTTATTTATTTATTTTTAGTTTTCAACATTCATTTCCACAAAATTTTGAGTTCGTAATTTTCTCCCCATCTCTCCTGTTCCCTCCATAATGCCTTGCATTCTCGTTACCCTTTCCCTCAATATGCCCTCCCTTCTATTGCACCACTCCCTTCCCTTATTCCCATCTTCACTCTTTTCTTGTAGAGCAAGATAGATTTCTACACCCCATTACCTGTATTTCTTACTTACCAGTTTTATGCAAAAGCAATTCTCAACGTTTGTTCCTAAAACTTTAAGTTCCAACTTCTCTCCTTTCCTCCTTCCCCACTCATTCCCACTGAGAAGGCAAGCAATTCAATATAGGCTATATATGTGTAGTTTTGCGAAAGACTTCCATAATAGTCATGTTATGTAAGACTGACTATATTTCCCTCCATCCTATCCTGCCCTCCATTTATTCTGTTCTCTCTTTTGACCTTGTCCCTCCCCAAAAGTGTTTACTTCTAATTACTTCATCTTCCTATTTACCTTCCCTTCTATCCCACTTGTCCCCTTCTCTCCTACTTTCCTGTAGTGTAAGATAGATTTTCATACCAAATTGAGTGAGTATGTTATTCCCTCCTTAAGCCAAATGTGGAGAGAGTAAGCTTCACTTTTTCCCTCTCACCTCCTCCCTTTTCTCTTCCATTGAAAAGGCTTTTTCTTGCCTCTTTTATGAGAGATAATTTGTCCCATTCCATTTCTCCCTTTCTCCTACCAATATATTCCTCTCTCACACCTTAATTTTATTTTTTTAGGTACCATCCTTCTTTCTTATTCAACTCACACTGTGCTATCTATCTATCTATCTATCTATCTATCTATCTATCTATCTATCTATCTATCTATCTATCTATCTGTCTGTCTATGCATGCATGTGTATAAAATCTCTCCAACTACCCAAATACTGAGAAAAGTCTCAAGAGCTACAAATGTTATCTTTCCATGTAGGAATGTAAACAGTTCAACTTCAGAAAGTTCCTTATGATTTCCTGTTTACTTTTTCATGCTTCTCTTGATTCTTGTGTTTGAAAGTCAGATTTTCTTTTCACTTCTGATCTTTTCATCAAGAATGCTTGAAAATCTTCTATTTTATTGAATTACCATTTTTTCCTCTGAAGTATTATACTCAGTTTTGCTGGGTAGGTGATTCTTGGTTTTAATCATAGTTCCTTTGACTTCTAGAATATCATATTCTAAGACCTTCAATCCTTAATGTAAAAGCTGCTAGACCTTGTGTTATCCTGATTGTATTTCCACAACACTCAAATTGTTTCTTTCTAGCTGCTTGCAATATTTTCTCCTTGACCTAGGAACTCTGGAATTTGGCTGCAATATTCCTAGGAGTTTCTCTTTTTGGATCTCTTTCAGGCGGTGATCTGTGGATTCCTTGAATACTTATTTTGCCCTCTGGTTCTAAAATCTTAGGGCAGTTTTCCTTGATAATTTCATGAAAGATGATGTCTAAGCTCTGTTTTGATCATGGCTTTTGGGTAGTCCCATAATTTTTAAATTGTCTCTCCTGGATCTATTTTCCAGGTCAGTTGTTTTTCCAATGAGATAGTTCACATTTTCTTCCATTTTTTCGTTCTTTTGGTTTTGTTTTGTGATTTCTTGCTTTCTCATAAAGTCATTGGCCTCCATCTGTTCCATTCTAATTTTGAAAGAACTATTTTCTTCAGTGAGCTTTTGAACCTCTTTTTCCATTTGGCTAATTCTGTTTTTAAAAGCATTCTTCTCCTCATTGGCTTTTTGAACCTCTTTTGCCAATTGAGTTAGCCTATTTTTCAAGATGTTATTTTCTTCAGCATTTTTTTGGGTCTCCTTTAGCAAAGTGTGGACCTGCTTTTCATGCTTTATTTGCATTTCTCTCATTTCTCTTCCCAGTTTTTCCTCCACCTCTCTAACTTGTTTTACAAAATCCTTTTTGAACTCTTCCATGGCCTGAGCCCATTGGGTGGGCTGGGATACAGAAACCTTGACTGCTGTGTCTTTCCCTGATGGTAAGCATTGTTCTTCCTCACCAGAAAGGAAGCGAGGAAATACCTGTTCACCAAAAAAGTAACCTTCTATAGTCTTATTTTTTTTCCCTTTTCTGGGCATTTTCCCAGCCAGTGACTTGACTTCTGAGTATTCTCTTCACACCCACTTTGCCTCCAGATCCTCCTAGCCAGTGCTTGGGGTCTGAGATTCAAATGCTGCTTCCCAGCCTCAGGGCTTTGGGCAGGGGCAGGGCTGCTATTCAGTGTGAGATTAAGTTTAGGTGCTCAGGTAGGGGCAGAGCTGCCTCACGGGGCTCAGTTCCCTCAGGGGGTTTATGTGGAGACCTTCAACAATGGATCTGAGCTCCTGCCTGCTTGGGGAGTCCCAGTCTGCTCCCACCTCCGCTGCTGCCTCCCGAGGGGGCCTGAGTTATGGGGGGACCCCACTCCCCTCTTGGCAAGCCAAGAAGACCCTCTCACCAACCTTTGGTGCCTGTGGGTGGAGGGACCTGCACGTCTGCTGGAGATTCCATCCCTGAAGCCTGCTTGGATCTGCTCCTCTCGGTGCCATGAGGCCAAGGCAGGGCTGGGCTCGGTTCCAGGTCTAGGGCATGACAGACCTTTTGCAAGAGGTTTTCAGGGCTCTCTGGAACAGAAATCTCATCCACTCTGTTGTTCTGTGGCTTCTGCTGCTCCAGAATTTGTTGGAAGTTCTTTTTTACAGATATTTTATGGGCTGTGGGTTTGGAGCTAGAGTATGTGTGTCTTTCTACTCCTCTATCTTGGCTCCATCCCCCTATGCTCTTTTTTTGATCATGGCTTTGCCAGTTGAGTTAGCCTGTTTTTAAAGTTGTTATTTTCTTCAGCATTTTTTTAGATAGCCTTTGTAAGTTGTTGACTCACTTTTCATGATTTTCTTGCATCGCTCTCATTTCCCTTCCCAATTTTTCTCTGCCTCTCCTACTTGATTTTCATAACCCTTTTTGAGCTCTTCCATGGCCTGAGACCATTGCATATTTATTTTGGAGGTTTTGGATGCAGAAGCTTTGACTTCCTCTGGTGGTATGCTTTGTTCTTCTTCATCTGAAAGGATGGGAGAAAATACTTGTTCACCAAGAAAATACCTTCTGTAGTCTTATTTTTTCCCTTTTTTGGGAATACTGGGAGATGTTTGATATAATGGTCTTCCTTTTACAGTTAAGGAAACTGAGGCAGACAAGAGGAAAAATGACTTTTCCAAGGTTGGATAGCTATTAAGTGTCTGAGGCTGGATTTGAATTCAGGTCTTCTTGACTCCGGACCCAGCTCTTTACCCATTGAGCCACCTAATAGTAGTAGCAACAATAGTTGTGTTAATAGCAGCAGTAGTATTAACAATAACAATTATAAAATAGCTGGTACATTAAAAAACACTTTAGGAGGTTGTACTCTATCTGAAGGGACAGTTAGTTAGCTCAGTGGATACAGCATAGAGCCCAGAGTCAGGAAAACCTAGCTCAAATATGGCCTTGGACACTTTCTAGCTATGTGACCTTGTGTAAGTCACTTAACCCTGTTTGTCTCAGTATCCTCATCTGTAAGATGAAATGGAGAAGGAAATGGCTAACCACTGCAGTATCTCTGCCAAGAAAACCCCAAAAGCAGTAAATCGTAAAGAGACAGATACAACTGAAACCACTGAACTCTCTCTATTAAATGAGTGCTTATTCTGACAACCCTGAAAATCTAGTGTAAGGGTCAAATAGACAATGGATATAAGATTTCAGAGTTGCTTTCCCTTTTGGAATCAAAGTTTTCCTATATGTTAAATGGGAATGAACATGCTCCTTCTGCCTACCTTACAGGGATGTAGTGAGAATCAAAAGAAATTATGGATTTAAAGATACATTGTGGTTAGATTGATGGAGCTACAGTTAAAAAGCTCTGAATTCAAATCCTACCTCATACACTAATTACCTGGTTGTATGGCCCTGAGCAAATAGTTTAACCTTTTAGTCTCAGTTTCTTCAACTGTAAAATGTGGGTAAAAGTTTTTTCAAGTCTCAAATGATATAATAGTTGTAAAATGGTTTTGCAAATCTTAAAATGCTATGTGAGTGCCATATAGGCTATCCATTGACACTAGAAGGACCAGGTGAGTCAATTGATACAAAACATTTTTTAAAGATTTTGCTCTAATTTACTACATTTTCTTCTATCTTTAAAAATGCACATCAACTACAAATGATTACAGATATTTAATGAATTAAAATTTTCATTAATTTTATTTAATTAATTTTATTTAATTAATTAAATTATCATCATAATATTACTTTGGAATGAAAAATTCATCTTTCTATTTCTATTCTCTTTGCCTTACAGATTAAAAAATGGTGTACCATGTCAATTGATTCAGGTTGGTCTATTGAAATGTTCTTAAATTCTGGTTCTTCTATTGTTTGTCAAGGTAGTTTCTTCCTCAACAGAGAAACAGCTAAGATCATCTAATTTAAGAGATTTTAACCTTTTTTTGCATCATAGACCCCCATGGCAGTCTGATGAAACTTATGGGCTCCTTTTCAGAATAATGTTTTTAAACGAAAAAAATAAAATACATAGAAATGTAAAGGCAATGAACCGCATTGAAATATAGTTATCAAAATATATTTTAAAAGTTGAAAGACACCAGATTTTCAGAACTCCTGAAAAGTGTATGCTAAATAAATCCTAATTATCATCCATCATTAGAGAGGGAAGCTAACCAAAGGGATAGAGTTCATTTAGATTATGAGGCTGGGCATGGTGGATTTGTCAGCTCTTCTGAAATGCTGCACCAAACCCCTTCCTGGCTAAGTCTTTGCCCTCAGGCAGTTTCTAGGCTTCAAACACCTGTCTCTCAAGGCCAACCACTTAAAGGGCCCTCAGATTCCACATGTCTCTTTAAAGGCTGATCACAGAGAATCTTGTGCCATTGAGGATGTTCTTGTAACTACGACAAACAGTCAGCCTCCCTTTTCCTGACAAAGTCTTCATTATTTGTCAGGAGCTGAAGGGACTATGAAGAGTAAGTGAAGACCCTGGCAGGAATCCTAGACAATCAGGAGATGAGGGATTGTGTGAACTCAATGGGGACTGAAAATTTCACAGGCACAAATTAATTAAAGATACTAAGGAGCCCTGGATGATTCATCACTGTCCCCATGTGAGGGGATCTGACTGGGACTGGTTTGAGATCAGGGAGTAATTCTTCTAAAATGGAGGACCAATTCTTCCAGAACTTGGTTCCTTGAAAGGAGGAATTGTTTCATATTTTATCTTTATATCCCCAGTGCCTAGCACAATGCCCATAGTAGGTGCTTAATAAATGCTTGTTGATTGATGGATTAGTGCTTCAATTTCTTTCTGTCATTCAGTATACTTTCACTGAGTACCTGCTGTAACAGAAATAAACATTTATTGCATGTCAACTTCACACAGAGCACAGTGCTAGGAACTTGGAGAGATTTGATATTTAGATAAGACAGCAAACACACAACTATATATATATATATATATATATATATATATATATATATATATATATATATATATATATATATATATATATATATATATATAACCTGGGACTGGAAAACAGTTGGTAGAGAGGTCAGTATGATATGGGAGAGGGGAAGAGTGACAACACAGATGATAATTTCACCATGAATATAGCTATGCAAGAGGAGAGGAATGTCTGACCTGAGACCCTATAGGAGTTAGGGGAAAGGTGGGTCAAGAGAGAGGCAAGTAGAACAAAGAGACCCTGGGGGTGGTGACTTGAGGTTGCACTATGTGATACTGACCAGCAAAGGACATCGAGACATGACCTTTGGTGATGTGATGACAGTCTTGGGACGCTGTAAGGAAATGCATCCTCCATGTGGGTATGTTGTATGTACCATGTGGGTACATTGTGGTGAAGTCCTGGTTATTTTGTCCTAGTTATAGCTCTGTGTTACATAGTATACTGCATTGGGAAGAGCTCTGAATCTGGAGTTGGAGGCATTGGGTTCAAACCTCATCTCTGCTGCTTATTGGATGACCTTTGACAAAGCACTTTCTTCTTTGCACCACATTCTTCTCATCAGTCAAATGACAAGGATTGGACAAGGTCATTTCTAAAACTCCTTATAGCTGTGAATCTGTGATTCTATGACCTTGCATAATTTCTCTCATCAAAAAGCTTCTAATAGTAAAATGGTGAGATGTTTATAGCTAAGTATAACACACAGTATTACATGGCACATGCATGAGAAGGCCAGCTTATTAAATAGTCAGTCAGTCAACAATCACTTATCGAGTGATTTCTATGTGCCAAGAACTGTACTAGGTGGTGGGAATAAAAAAGAAAGGGCAAAAATAGTTCCTGTCCTCTAGTAGCTTATATTTTAATGGGAAAGATAATATATGCATCGCTAGGCACATCATTAGGTACATACAGGGTATATGAGAAGTAATTCATGCAGGAAAGCACTAGCAGCTAGGGAGATGGGGAGAGATCTTATGCTGAACAGAGTGTTGAACTGGATCTTGAAGGAAATGTAGATCCTCTATGAAAGACGTAGGCATGAGAGAAATCACATGGGATGAGAAGGCATGATTAAGTTCCTCTCTGCCCTTTGAAGAGCATAACCACATTAATAATATCATGGATCTGTTAACATCTCTTGAAACAAATAGGACCAAGCATGATAAGAAGTCTGAAGGGAACACTAAGGAATTAAGGAAAAATTCATGGAGAAGTCAGCATTGGAGCTGGACTTTAAAGTTGTAAAGGGATTCCAAAGATAAAGAAGGCATTTCTGGCATAGGGAAATGAGTGTGCAAAAAAGTGTAGGGCTTGTGTAGAAGAAGACGAAGAGTCATCTAGTTTGTTGTAGCATAGGTTATGTGAGGTGTGGGAGGAGTGGGAGGGAGGAGTGGTAATTAAGATTGATAAGGGATATGTTAGAACTGAAATAATCCTTAGACGTTTGAGATCTGACCAAGCCTTCTATTCTGACATATGATGAATTTAAGGAGGATTTGAGAGGAGAAAATGAATCATTCATGGTCATATAGCAAGTTAACAGCCCCTTAGTTTCCGAGTTCTTTACCCAGAGCACTAGTAGACTTAAGGGGTGGAGAGTGAGAGGCTAAAGAATTTCAGGAAACATTTTTCTACAGGCATATTCTCTCAAAACATCTTTCAGCTCCATGGAAGCCAACTTAATGAGTCATTCAATTCAGATAATTCAACTTAACAGCAATTCAACAAACAAGGAGAAGAATTCTTTGCACTATGAGAACCAGGATGCTCAAGTGTGCCAGTGATGCAAAGATCAAGGATTCAATTCAGTTCAATGATTCAATCAAAGCAATCATCATACCGTGTGCAGAGTAGTAGGATCAAACTCAAATAGAAACAAAACTGTGAATACATACTGACTTAGAAACCCACAAATTAGCATTATCTATGTTTAATTGTATTTTAATCTATCTTATTAAATATTTCCTTGCTTGACGCCTCTGGTATAGAGTATTATGCTAGGTACCACAGGAAGGTATAAATCTTAAATAAGACATGATCTTTATCCTTGTAGAAATTCCAGTCCAGTAGGGGAATGGCATAAAGACAATGTTAACTCATGAATGCAATGTTAACTTCATGGCATCTACGTTAAAGAGTTGCAAAGGAAAGTGATATCTGATGTCTATGGTGAAAGTTCATTATGAAAGAAAAGTGATGGTGATAGGAAGGAAGCCTTCGTAAATACAATCGATATTAGTAACCTCATTTTCACTTTTGAGTTGGTGACCCTGCACATTGAGGGGCATGCCAAAAGAAAAAAAAATGAGAAGCTCCTTTCTCCCTCTCCCTAGAGCCCCAGTTGCCCATGTCACCAAGCTCCCTAGTTTCCCAGACAGCCAGGACTCACCCTGAGGCATGTGCTTTCCATTGGGGAGCAGTTCAAGCATCGAACCAAAAGGGAGATTAGAGATGGTAGGTTCTCCTTTCCTTTTTTACTTGTAGTTCTTCTGCTGTCACCACTGTCCCTCCCTAATCCATCCAGGGTTGCCTCTCCTCTTCCCTGCATTTTATGAATTATTTTATGGTTGTTGTGCTAGGAAAAATACATACTATCAGAATTGATGTTGTGTTATAAAGAATTATATGTAGAAAAGTGTATTCTCAGCAATCTCTAAGAAAAGATTGCAGTTTTAGGTGGTCTTGGGAACTTAACCCCTTATTTCCCATAGGATCAATGTATCAACATTCATGTTTTTTATTTTTGTGTCATTTTCTAGGATTATTACTCCCATGAAAGTTGAGGATTGACCGTAAATGAATGCATGAAAAAGCAGTTATTAAGGCCTTAGCAGATGCCAAGTACTCTGCTAAGCACTGAAGATACAAATGAAAAAAAAAAGTCCTAGCTTTCAAGGATTTCAATATTCTGACAAGAATTGTTAATGCGGCTCCTAACCTGGTCCACTCTAGAAACTAGAGAAACTAGAGAGAAGTAAGAGAATCTCTGCACTCATGGAGAATGGAACTCTAGCCTTGGAGCTAATAAGACTTAGGTTTTAATACCTGTCCTCCTACTAACTATTCTGTATGAACTTGAGCAAATATCTTCTCGAGGGCCTCAGTTTCCCCATGTGTAGAATGAGGGATTTACTCCAGATTTTATCTGAGGTCCCTTCCAGTTTTATCTTTTCAAGATCATGTGATTCAAAAGATATCCCCACGTATATGGTTAAAGAGGAAGTATAGAATGATGGGTGGAAAGATCAGATTTTAAGTAAGAAATCCAATTTGGGTTTGATTCCCAGCTCTGGAATTTAATATTCCTAGACAAGGTAAGTCACCACTCTGGACCCCATTTCCTCCTCTGTAACATCAGGGCCATGACTAAGAATTCTTGCACCCAGGGAAAATACCATAAATGATACCCAGGGTAAGTGGCATGAAGATGAGTGGGAAAAAATGGTGGAAAGACACGGGACCAAGGCCATTGTGAGGGAGGCCATGGGGAAGAGTTCTTGCCAGGACCACCCTGTCACTGACAATCTGACAGCTTCCTATTTCAATAACTAGGTGCTCAATTCTGTGGTTTCTAAACTGCTGAGAGATTTCAGCACCATTAGCATTCTTTCTATTCAGTACCCTGGAACAAAGTCCAGATTGCTCGAATGTAGTGATAGCTCTGTATAAAATGAAGGATTTGGACTAGATGGTCCATTCCAAATCTAACTCTCTGATGAGGATTTAGAATCCAAGGGCTTAGGGTCTGCTCTCCTCTTCTGAGCCCTGGATGACAGGAAGGAATGAAATGTTGCCCAGTGCCACTGTCCTGAGGGCTGGTCTTTGAAAATACCAAAAAAGACAGGAGCACAGTTAGATAATTCTCCCCTCCCCCAGCCCCTCCATGCCCCAGGCTCTATGCACAGCATTCCAATTTATGTCTCAGGCTACATGTCATTCCATGGAAGGGATAGCAAGTGGCCAGGCACGTGGGCTGCTAGGGATGTCTCCACGGAAACCGCAGTCAAGGCCAGTGTGTGGGTGGACATGAGGACCTTGTGATTCTGTTCTCAAGCCCTCTGGGCTCAGGGATTTCTTTTGGAGACCCAGAAAATAGGACATAGCAAAGGATCCCTGAACCATCAGTCCACAAAGCCCAGGGGTCAGTGTTAGGACTGAGAACAAAAGCTTTATTTGGAAAAACCCAAATAAGCTCATCAAATCCTCCACCCCCATCCCCTGAGAACATCAGCCTAGCAAGCTCATTTCCATTATCCCTTCTACCCAGGACCCATATGGCTGGAATATAGTTTATCTCCTGCAAACAGTGACCAAATCTATGAGATTGAGTAGAATCTAATTTGCAAGATAGCTGGTTTTGGGATCATATTTCTTCTTTAAAAAAACCAGTCGCATAATTTTTATAGTTATGTTTTATATGCATGTGGGGAAAGCCAGGCCCTCTGTGAGTCACTAAAATAACAATCTAATCCAAAGCTTTGGTAAACCAGTTAGAGGTAGAGCCACTGTTCTTGAAAGAAGAAGAGATATGAAAACCACACTCCTGCACAACCCCTTCCCCAAAAGCTACAGATACACAAATCCCTGGCTACATCTGAATATTGACTTAATTCATAAGAGTAAGCCCTAGCTGATTGCCAATTATATGTAAGGTACTATTTATCACAGAGGGGAATTCCAGGTGTGAAAACTCCCTCCACCAATACAAATCACAATCTATCTGTGGTTTTATAAATAATTCCTAAGATGGTACTTGAGTTAAAAAGAAATTAGGATATACTCAAGGTAATTTAATGAGTAATAAATTAGTAATTTTTAAAAACAATTAATAGCATTAGAAATATCCTCAGGATTTCCTGAACCTAAGACCAGTACTGTATCTACCAGGCAATACTGCTTCTGTGGGCACTGGGAAAGCATAGATTCATAAAATTAGGGATGGAAGGGCTCTTAGAGGTCACATGGTCCAAACTCTCCTCTCATACATCACAGGACCCTATGATTCTAGATGGAGTGACTTTATAGTCCAATTCCCCCTCGTTTTGCAGAAGGAATGAAGGTCAGAGTCCTTGTCTCAATTCACATAAACAGAAAGGAGCAGGACAGGATTAGAACTCAGGTCCTTGACCTCCAAAACTGTGTTCTATCCACTTTGCTGCTTCTTATGATGAAACACAGCTCAGAGAAATGAGTCTTGTGACTGCAAATCCAGTCTTCTTGCTCTCAAGTAGTTTACATTCTTAGCTACCTCACTTCAACAGCACACAATAAACACTTGAAAATGCTGGCTGCCTGAGACAAAGCCAAATTTGGTTGAAAATTCCAATTTGAAAATCCTTAAGGTATATACAGATCCACCTGACAGATAACCAGCCACCCTGGACAGAGTCAGGAAATCACAAAACCAAAGGGCAATGTAAGGGAAGCCCAAAGCTACTTTTCCTGGTGCTCTCCTTACAGGTTAGAAAAATACTTTGTTAACAACTTCTACATCCATTGGTTTGCCACTCAAGTTTTAAGATTTAAGATATAAGAGATTATTTATAAATAAATCCTAGAATGGTAGGGATCACAGAGACTTACAGATTTTATTCATAAAAGGAAAGATAATGTAAACAAGGAAAGGAAGCGAATAATCTTCAAACTACAGGCCAGTCAATTCCACTTTTTTCCCCTAGACATTGTTGTAGAACACACTATTGAAGGGCTTGTTAATAAACATTTAGAAAAAGAAGAAAATCTCACAACCTCATGCTTGATGAACATGACCTCATCAAGATAAGGTGATAGCAGAATAACTTTATTTCTTGGAACAGAGAGTTAATATGCTAGGTCAGGGAAATACTGTTGACTATAGTGTTTGCCTAGATTTTTATCACATGCAAAAAATTGCTCTTCTAATGAAGAAGATAGGGAGATACGGATTAGTTGAAAGTATAATTAGATGGATTTGGAACTTGTTAAATGGATAGAATCAAAATTTAGCAATTAAATTTTATTTTCAGATTAGAATACTCTCCTCCTATCTCTCCTCCCCACTCCCAACCCAAGCCCAAGGAAAAAGCAAGAAAAACAAAAACCCTGTTGCAAATATGTATACTCAAGAAAAACAAAATCATACATAGGCCATGTTTAAAAAGAAGTCTCATTTTACACTTGACTGTGTAACCTCACTTTTATCAGGAGATGATGGGGCAACTGGGTGGCTCAGTGGATAGAGTGTCAGGCCTAGAGTCAGGAAGACTCCTCTCCCTGAGTTCAAATCTGGCCTCAGACACTTTCCAGCTATGTGACCCTGAGAAAGTTATTTAACTCTGTTTTCCTCAGTTTCCTCATGGGTAAAATGAACTGGAGAAGGAGATGGCAACTATTTCTGTATCTCTGCCAAGAAAACCCAAAATGGGATCATAAAGCATTGGAAATGCCTGAAACAAATGAACAAATAAAAACCAGGTAGATGAGTAGCATGGGTGGTCAGTGTGTTGCTCAGAGTTCCCAAATCATCCCAAAACATTACTTACTCTTATAATGTTGCTATTATTGTATAAACTGTATTTCAAGTTCTGTTCATTTCACTCTGAATCAGTTTAGACAAGTTTTCCTGGTTTTGTCTGAACCTACTCCCTTCATCATTTCTTACAGCACAATTGTATTCTATCATCTTTATATACCACAACTTGATGACTTTGTGCACCTTGGCCTGATTTAAATCCAATTCATGCACCAGTCAAGACATTACCTGTGATATCAGTTGACCTCTTCAAAAATGAAGGACCAACTTATTCAGCCATTCCCCCATTGATGGGTTCACTAGTTTCCAAATCTTTGTCACTGTATAAAGAGCTATCATTCATATCTATCTATCTATCTATC
Organism: Notamacropus eugenii; assembly: GCF_028372415.1. Lineage (NCBI taxonomy): Eukaryota > Metazoa > Chordata > Mammalia > Diprotodontia > Macropodidae > Notamacropus > Notamacropus eugenii. Next base: position 50,674,887 of record NC_092872.1, read on the forward strand.
TATCTATCTATCTATCTATCTATCTATCTATCTATCTATCTATCTATCTATCTATCTATCTATCTGTCTGTCTGTCTGTCTGTCTATCTATCTATCTGTCTGTCTGTCTGTCTGTCTGTCTGTCTGTCTGTCTGTCTGTCTGTCTATCTATCTATCTATCTATCTATCTATCTATGTGGCCTTTTCTTCTTTCTTTGATATCCCAAAGAGTGTTGTTTAATTTTTTTATTTAACTTTGATAAAGTCATAAATGATACCTTTATCAAGTTCACATTGGATTAAAAACCTGGGAGAGATACTTCACACACTGATAGAAAAGAGTCATAGAGACTTGGGCAGCCTAGAGCATTGGGCTAAATCTAATAAGATGTCGTTGAATAGAAATTTCCTTTCTTTCACTCATTTTTCAGTCATGTCCAACTTTTTGTGACCCCATTTGTGATTTTCTTTTTTTTTCTATTTTCTCTTTATTTTGAGTTTTCAACATTCATTTCCACAAAATTTTGAGTTCCAAATTTTCTCCCCTTCTCCCCCTCTCCCACCCCCAAATGCTGAGCATTCTGATAACCTCTTGCATCAATCTGCCCTCCTTTCTAACACCCCTCCCTTCCCTTATCCCCATCTTTCCCTTGTCCTGTAGGGCAAGATAAATTTCTATACCCCATTATCTCTATTTCTTATTTCCCAGTTGTATGCAAAAACAATTCTCAACATTTGTTTCTAATATTTTGAATTCCAACTTCTCTCCCTTCCTCCCTCCCCACCCATCCCCACTGAGAAGGCAAACAATTCAATACAGGCTATATATGTGTAGTTTTGCAAAAGACTTCCATAATACTCATGTTGTGTAAGACTAACTATATTTCCCTCCATCCTATCCTGTCTCCCCTTTATTCTATTTTCTCATTTGACCTTGTCCCTTCGTAAAAGTGTTTACTTCTAGTTACTCCTTTCTCCCATTTTCCCTCCCTTCTATCATCCCCCTCATCCCGCTTCTCCCCTACTTTCCTGTAGTGTAAGATAGGTTTTCACATCAAATTGAGTGTGCATGTTCTTCCTTCCTTGAGCCAAATGTGAGGAGAGTAAATTTCACTTTTTCCTCTCCCCTCCTCCCTTTTCCCCTCCATTGAAAAAGCTTTTTCTTGCCTCTTTTATGAGAGAGAATTTTCCCCATTCCATTTCTACTTTTCACCTCCCAATATATTCCTCTCTCATCCCTTAATTTTATTTTTTTAGATATAATCCCTTCCTATTCAACTCACTTTATGCTCCCTTCTCTGTCTCTGTCTCTGTCTCTGTCTCTGTCTCTCTCTCTCTCTCTCTCTATTTATATATATATATATATATATATATATATATATATATATATATATATATATATATATCTCATATATGTGTGTATGTGTATAAACCCTCCAACTACCCAGATACTGAGAAAAGTTTCATGAGTTACAAATATTACCTTTCCATGTAGGAATGTAAATAGTTGAACTTTAATAAGTCCCTTATGATTTCTCTTTCCTGTTGACCTTTTCATGCTTCTCTTGAATCTTGTGTTTGACAGTCAAATTTTCTTTTCAGCTATGGTCTTTTCATCAAGAATTCTTGAAAATCCTCTATTTCATTGAATGACCATTTTTTCCCCTAATGTATTATACTCAATTTTGCTGGGTAGTTGATTCTTGATTTTAATCCTAGTTCCTTTGACTTCTAGAACATCCTGTTCCAAGCCCTTCAATCCCTTAATGTAGATGCTGCCAGATCTTGTGCTATCCTGACTGTATTTCCGCAATAGTTGAATTGTTTCTTTCTAGCTGCTTGCAATATTTTCTCCTTGACCTGGGAACTCTGGAATTTGGCTGCAACATTCCTAGGAGTTTCTTTTTTTTAATCTGTTTCAGGAGGTGATCAGTGGATTCTTTCAATATTTATTTTGCCCTCTGATTCTAGAATATCAGGGCAGTTTTCCTTGATAATTTCATGAAAGATAAGGTCTAGGCTCTCTTGTTGATCATGGCTTTCAGGTAGTCCCATAATTTTTAAATGGTCTCTCCTGGATTTCTTTTCCAGGTTAATTGTTTTTCCAATGAGAATTTTCACATTATCTTCTATTTTTTCATTCTTTTGGTTTTGTTTTGCAACTTCTTGGTTTATCATATAGTCGTTAGCTTCCCTCAGCTCCACTCTCATTTTTAAAGAACTATTTTTTTTTCAGTGAGCTTTTGAACCTCCCTTTCCATTTGGCTGATTTTGCTTTTTAAAGCCTTCTTCTCCTCATTGACTTTTTGAATCTCTTTTGCCAATTGAGTTATCCTATTTTTAAAGGTATTATTTTCATCGGCATTTTTTGGGTCTTCTTTAGTAAACTGTTGACTCACTTTTCATGATTTTCTTGCATCTCTCTCATTTCTTTTCCCAATTTTTCCACCCCCTCTCTTACTAGATCTTCAAAATCCTTTTTGAGCTCTTCCTTGGCCTAAAATGATTGCATATTTATTTTGGGTGTTTGGGATGCAGAAGTCTTAACTTTTATGTCTTCCTCTGATTATAAACATTGTTTTTTTTCTCATCTGAAAGGATGAGAGAAAATACCTTTTCATCAAGAAAGTAACCTTTGGGGGGGGGGGAGCCAAGATGGCAGAGTAGAAAGACACACATACTCTAGCTCGAAACCCACAGCCCATAAAATATCTATAAAAAAGAACCCCTGGCGAATTCTGGAGCAGCAGAGGCCACAGAACGGTGGAGTGGAGGAGATTTCTGTTCCAGAGAGCCCTGCAAACATCTCGCAAAAGGTCCATTGTGCTGCAGACACGGAGCCCAGCCCAGCCCTCCTTGGCCCACAGCACCGAGAGGAGCAGATCCAAGCAGGCTTCAGGGACGGAATCCCCAGCAGCCATGCAGTTCCCTCCACCCACAGGTGACGGGGGTCGGTGAGAGGGTCTCTTTGGTGGGTCGAGAGGGGAGTGGGGCACCCCCATAACTCAGGCCCCCTCGGGAGGCAACAGCAGAGGTGGGAGCAGACCAGGGCTCCCCAAGCAGGCAGGAGCCTGGATCCATTGTTGAAGGTCTCTGCATAAATCCTCTGAGGGAACTGAGTCCATGAGCTGGCCCTGCCCCCACCTGAGCATCTGAACTTAATCTCACACTGAATAGCAGCCCTGCCCCTGCCCAAAGCCCTGAGGCTGGGAAGCAGCATTTGAATCTCAGACCCCAAGCGCTGGCTGGGAGGATCTGGAGGCAAAGTGGGTGTGAAGAGAATATTCAGAAGTCAAGTCACTGGCTGGGAAAATGCCCAGAAAAAGGAAAAGAAATAAGACTATAGAAGGTTACTTTCTTGGTGAACAGGCATTTCCTCCCTTCCTTTCTGATGAGGAAGAACAATGCTTACCATCAGGGAAAGACACAGAAGTCAAGGCTTCTGTATCCCAGCCCACTCAATGGGCTCAGGCCATGGAAGAGCTCAAAAAGGATTTTGAAAATCAAGTTAGAGCGGTGGAGGAAAAGCTGGGAAGAGAAATGAGAGACATGCAGGTAAAGCATGAACAGCAGGTCAGCACCATGCTAAAGGAGACCCAAAAAAATGCTGAAGAAAATAACACCTCGAAAAATAGGCTAACTCAATTGGCAAAAGAGGTTCAAAAAGCCAATGAGGAGAAGAATGCTTTCAAAAGCAGAATTAGCCAAATGAAAAAGGAGGTTCAAAAGCTCACTGAAGAAAACGGTTTTTTCAAAATTAGAATGGAACAGATGGAGGCCAATGACTTTATGAGAAACCAAGAAATCACGAAACAAAACCAAAAGAATGAAAACATGGAAGAGAATGTGAAATATCTCGCTGGAAAAACAACTGACCTGGAAAATAGATCCAGGAGAGACAATTTAAAGATTGTGGGCCTACCTGAAAGCCAGGATCCAAAAAAGAGCCTAGACATCATCTTTCATGAAATTATCAAGGAAAACTGCCCTGAGATTCTAGAACCAGAGGGCAAAATAAATATTCAAGGAATCCACAGAACACCACCTGAAAGAGATCCAAAAAGAGAAACTCCTAGGAACATTGTGGCCAAATTCCAGAGTTCCCAGGTCAAGGAGAAAATATTGCAAGCAGCTAGAAAGAAACAATTCAAGTATTGTGGAAATACAATCAGGATAACACAAGATCTAGCAGCTTCTACATTAAGGGATCGAAGGGCATGGAATAGGATATTCCAGAAGTCAAAGGAACTAGGACTAAAACCAAGAATCACCTACCCAGCAAAACTGGGTATAAGACTTCAGGGGAAAAATTGGTCTTTCAATGAAATAGAGGATTTTCAAGCATTCTTTATGAAAAGACCAGATCTGAAAAGAAAATTTGACTTTCAAACACAAGAATGAAGAGAAGCATGGAAAGGTGAACAGCAAAGAGAAGTCATAAGGGACTTACTAAAGTTGAACTGTTTGCATTCCTACATGGAAAGACAATATTTGTAACTCTTGAAACTTTTCAGTATCTGGGTACTGGGTGGGATTACACACACACACATGCACACGCACATGCACACACACATAGAGACAGAGTGCACAGAGTGAATTGAAGAGGATGGGATCATATCTTTAAAAAATGAAATCAAGCAGTGAGAAAGAAATATATTGGAGGAGAAAAGGAGAAATGGAATGGGGCAAATTATCTCTCATAAAAGAGGCAAGCAAAAGACTTATTAGTGGATGGATAAAGAGGGGAGGTGAGAGAAAAACATGAAGTTTACTCTCCTCACATTACACTAAAGGAAGGAATAAAATGCACACTCATTTTGGTATGAAAACCTATCTTACCATACAGAAAGTGGGGGATAAGGGGATAAGCAAGGTGGCGGGGGATGATGGAAGGGAGGGCATGGGGCGGAGGGAGAAATTTGAGGTCAACACTCATGGGGAGGGACAAGATCAAAACAGAGAATAGAAGTAATGGGGGACAGGATAGGATGCAGGGAAATATAGTTAATCTTATACAACATGACTATTATGCAAGTCATTTGCAAAACTACACAGAATTGGCCTATATTGAATTGCTGGCCTTCCAAAGGGAAGGGGTGGGGAGGGAGGGAGGTAAAGAAGTTGGAACTCAAAGTGTTAGGATCAGCTGTGGAGTAATGTTCTTGCCACTAGGAAATAAGAAATACAGGTAAAGGGGTACAGAAAGCTATCTGGCCCTACAGGACAAAAGAGAAGACGGAGACAAGGGCAGAGAGGGATGATAGAAGAGAGAGCAGATTGGTCATAGGGGCAATTAGAATGCTTGGTATTTGGGGGGGGGATAAAAGGGGAGAAAATTTGTAACCCAAAATTTTGTTAAAATGAATGTTAAAAGTTAAATAAATAAATAAATTTAATAAAAAAATAAAATAATATAAAGTAAAATAAAATAAAAAAGAAAGTCACCTTTTATAATCTTATTTTTTCCCCTTTTTTGAGCATTTTACCAACCAGTTACTTGACTTTCGGATCCTTTTTCAAGAGTAGGGAATACTCTGGGGACCTGTAAGATCTCAGTTCCTCTAAGGTGGCACAATCCTGGCTTGCACTCCAGCCTGGGAGTCACCAGAAACTTTTCTGCCCAGAATCTGTGAGTAGTACAATTCCTTCTCCACACCAGCCTCCAGGTCTGCCTTGCCAGCACTGTTCTTTACCCTAGGATCATGCTCAGGGCTGACATTAAGATCAGCTGCTCAATTCACCCAGGGGCTTTAAGCTGAGGGCTCCAACAGTGGAAGCTGGCTGCTCCCTGTGGCAGCAACTGCAGCTGTCCACTGCTTCTGCTGCTGCCTCTGCAGTCATTGCCTGGGGCCAGGGCTAGGGGATATCCTGCTCCCTTCTCTTCCAATTGACAAAGCCCTCTCACTGACCTTTGAAGTTGTCTTTGGCACCTGTAGGTTGAGGGATGTGTGAACTGCAGCTGCTGCTGGGGATTCTGCCACTGAGGCTTGCTGCAGTCTGGCTCCTCCCCATGCCATGTGGCTAAGGCTGAGCTGCACTCTGCTCCACATCCAGTGTGACAGAACTTTCCCGTTGGCCTTCTAAGTCACCCTGAGCTGGAAATTGCCTTCACTCCATTGTTCTGTGGCTTCTGCTGCTCTAGAATTTGTTGAGAGTCATTCTTTACATGTATTTTATGGGCTGTGGGGTAAGAGCTAGAATATGTGTGTCTTTTTACTCCACCATATTGACTCTACCCCCCATTTATGATTTTCTTGGAAAAGGTACTGGAATGGTTTACCATTTCCTTATCCAGCTTATTTTACAGGTGAGGAACTGAGTAAATAGATTTAAGTGTCTTGCCCAGAGTCACACAGTTAGTAAGTGTCTGAGGCCAGATTTTTACTCAAGAAAATATGTCTTCCTGACTCCAGGCTGGTGCTCTATTCACTGGGCCACCTAGCTGTTCCCTGAGATTCACTACTTGGATTTAAAAAAATCAACTTCATCAGTATAAGATGGGTGAGACCCAGCTGGAGAGAAGATCATCTGAAAAAGCTCAAAACAAGAAAGTTAAGGCCATCTTGATCTGTATTCCACAATGAATCATATGCAGGACTAGGAAGGTTCTAGTTATGCTGTATCCTGCCCTGATCAGATGAAATTTGGAGTATTGTATTGAGTATTTAAGGAAACTTATAATTAGTAGAGAAACCTGAATGGTTTGCTCCATGTAAAGATCAGTTTATCTATTTAGGGGAAGAGGGTTGTGTGTGTGTGCATGTGTGTACTATAAGTATTGAGCAAACTATCACATGGAAGGTGATATAGAGTCTATAAGGCAGATCTGAACATTGGGTGGAAATTGCAATAGACAAATTGACAATTTGTAACAGACAGTTTGATAGCAGGAAAAATTTCCTAACAATTAGAACCATTCAAAAGTAGAATGGGCTCCCTCAAAGTGTTGAGGATTCTTATTCACTAGAGGTCTTTAATCGAAGTCTAAGGTACCATTTGTTGCATTTACTATAGAGCAGATTCTTATTCAAGGAAATGTCAGCTTTAGAAGACCTCTGAGATCCTATCAAACTCAGAGATTCTGCAAAACCTTGGACATTCTGCAAAAAAACTTAATTCACTCTCTATTATTAGTGGTACATTATTAGAATTTAGAGCTAGAAGCAGAGCCTTAGCTAGGAATTCTGATGTCTAGGACAAATTAAGTTGAGGGAGGGAGCAACAAAGACCTAAGGAGAGATCTCAGAGAAATACAGGACATCAACCCATTTCAGGATGGTGCTATTTCTGGGCAGGCTAATGGGGGTCAGAGCAGGGTCAGTAGAGGTTAAGGAAAATCTGTCTAGGATCTAGAAAGCCCTAATAATTCTACTAGGGTTTCCAGTATTTCCCAGGCTGCTGAATCAGCTTGTTCCCTATTAAAGGTATCACATGGGCTCTACCTTTTACGATGCTGGAAGAGCTGACTCAGCAGCCTGGGGCATGGGGAAGGGCACAATAGCCATATGGCACAGCTTGAGAGAAGGTGTGAAGGTAGGAGCAGGACAAATGGACAAATAGCATCAGATATTGTTATTCGTATGGAGGCAGAATAGGGGGCAAGGGGAAGCACTTTTCACCAACCCCAGATTCTAGCAAAGAAGTTGGCTTCGGTTCTCTGTTGCAATGTGGTACTAGCCCTGGAAATTCTATCAAATATCCTTCTCCCCTCCACTTTGTTTCTCTGATATGTCACTTGTATGCTGCAAGTGACAATCTGTCATCAGTGAAGTTTAGCAAAATGTGCAACCCTAGCAATGTTCCTCAGCTTCTCTGGGATTGCCTTCCTTCATTTCTCTTTTAATGCTAATAATCCTGCTCATGAAGGTCTAGGGGAAAGTATAGCTCTGATTTGCTGACTACCTTTGGCAACAGCCCTGACACAGACTTGCTTTTGATTAGCAATGTTTGGGGTGGGGAGTGTTGAAGGTAGAGAACTTCTCTTCAGCTCACTCTCCCTGGAAACCACTATTCATTTATCCTGGACTGTTTGGTGTAGGTGGCATGGAAGAAAGGGGACAAGCAGTGGATTTGGTGTCACAGAATGTTAAAATTGAAAGGATCCTTAGAGGTCATTTAGTTCACAACCCCTTCTTTTTACAGAAAAGGAAACTGAGGTTCAAGCAGGGGAAGTTACGTGCCCAAGGCTAGTAAGTGTCAAATGATAACAAGAACCCAATTCTTCTGAGTCATAAATTCTGAACTTTTTGACTGTTTTCTAAATGCTACATTTACTCTATTGGATTTGAGGACAAAAAAACTGACAGTTTACATGGGAAATTACTCAGCCCTTCTATGTCCTTCAAGGTCGTCTTAAATCATCCTTCCCAGAGGATGTCTTCAGCTCTTCTAGCTGATTCTTCTCTACACTCTCCCAGGTCTAAGTATTCTTTGTTCTAGGGCTCTGTCTTATCTCTTCCATCAAAACTGTAAGCTCTTCTAGGGGCAGGATCTATAGTTTGTTCCTTTCTAACCTCTCCCTCTATCCCACTGTTTTTTGAGATTGGAGTTGATACTCATTCTCTGTTGATTGTAGTGAAAAGGGTGGAGACTTATAAGACTTCCCAGAATAGGGACATAACATTCTTAAATACCACAGTCACTCTCTGAATCTTGTTTTTAGCCTATGCCCCAGCCCCAAAACACAAGCCAGGAATCAGACTGAAGTGAGCCTTCACCATTTCTTTTAGGTTGCCTAGGGTCAAGGAATTAGACCCTGGAGATGCAAAGACAACCAGCAAATTATCCCTGCTCTCAAGGAAGGTTGACAAAACGGTTATCAGATGAATAAATGTAAGGTAATATGAAAAGAATGAAAACACTCACTGGGATTTTGTGTGTAGAAGGGAGAGGGAGCAAGGAAGATCTCAAGAGGAGAGAGCTTCAGAGTTGAACCTTGAAAGAAGATAAGGATGCTGAAAGGCTGAGATGGGGACAGGGTGCATTCCAGGTGTGGGGAATGACTTTTGCAAGAGGTAGAAGATGAGATGTGCTTGAAAGGGATTATAACCAATAATCCAATTTGGCGGGAATGTTAGGCTGAATGTAGTGGAGTAATTCAAAATAAGACTGGAAACCTATGTTGGACCCACATTAAAAGTTATTTTTTCCTAGAAGAAGTCACCCAGACTTCTTGAGAAGAAAAAATTGACAATCTATAGAAGTAAAATCAGATCTGTAGAAGTAAATCAACAGGACTTGGCAAATGCATAATAGGAGACAAGAGAGGGAAGGGTCAAATTGTTTTCAATGATATGAGCCAATCAACAAATACTTATTAGTGACCTACCATATGCCAGGCCTGTCCTAAGAACTAGGGATGCAAATATAATGAATGAAGCTATGATTACTCCTCAGGAACTCAGATGACTGGGAAGATGTGCTCAACAGAAACAGGTAAGTATAGAGAAGAGACAGACTTAAGGAGGGAAGCTAAAGCATCCACAGTATAAGTCACTGAGTTTGAGATGCCAGTAAGGCATGCAGGTGGAAACATCTGCTAGTCTGGAGATTTCAGAACGGAGATCAGAAGAGCCCTTTTAGGATAGCTCTTCTTCCTCTAGATGGCTCCTTCTATGGTACACACTGGTTGTTAGGAAGCGATGGAGAGTCACAGAACATGTTGCAGAAGTAATCGAGATTCTTAAACTTTCTTTCCTGAATCCTGCTGAGCCCAGAAGTAGTTCCTCTCTCCTTAAGATGGTGAAAAGTTTTTTGGGCTGGGTCCTTCAACTGTGTTTCTATGCTGGGTGGCAAAAGGGAAACTGAGGCATGGAGAACAGAAGAGCCAAAGAAGTAAGAAAAACAGCTCCAAAAATTACAGGAACATTTCAATTAGAAGTATCTGAAAGGATAATTAAAATACATGGAATATTGGAAAATCCCTCAAAGGGGATAAGTGCTGGGACCTGTTGCTCCTTTAATTTAGCTCTACATACTCTCTGGATTTCCAGAAGTCAGTTTAGCACCCTTTACCCAGTAATACCCCAATTTTGAGATATGAAATTTTCCCCAAGGAACCAAGCAGATAGGTCTCTTTGACCTTGGCTGAGGACTCTAGAGTGTTAGGGTATGGGTCAAGCTTCAGTTCTAAACCGCCCCTTTCTTTTTTTGTCATCTCAGTCTCTAAGCTTCTCACTCACATTCTGCAAAGGGGAAGACAAAAAGTCAGTTACAGGCAGCATGGGAATTTTGGTGCCTGGAGAAACCTGAGAAAGGTAAAGTCCTTGAGAAAAAGGACAATCTATTTGTTGTATTTATATATTCAGTACTTACCACAGTATCTGAAATATAATAAGAAATTAATAAATGGGCATTCATTTATCATTCATTCATGGTAGTTTGGGAGACAGGCAATAGGGCACCCAGAGGAAAGATAATGGTTACCACTAGGCATTGAGGAGAAAAATCTCTCTCACTGGGAGAGATACATGCTGTATATGACACAAGCTTCATGACAGACTCTTCTCATGGGATAGGACACACTTGCTCTCCTTGCCTTCTCCATTCCTTGGAGATTTGCACAACTCCAAGTCACTTGTTCAATATAGAGACTCATAAAAGTTATGAAATAGAGGAAAAGGCAGTTTAATCAATATACTGGGATCTTTTCTATTTGAATGTCCTCCCAGCTCTGTCCTCTGGGATGAAGGAGGGAGGGCAAGAAACAAAATGCAGCATTTTCTTATTTCCATATGCCCCTCCAGGTAGGAAAAGCTAGAGAGAAATGTGTCAGATCCTTCATCCTGTAGTCAAGGGGGGAAAGGCCATATCCCATGTTTTGAGAGACAGGACAGATATTGATGTGTTAAAGTTAGGTTCCCGAATAATCTTTGTTTGACTTTATAATGAGGCCATTAATTTTAATTGGTCCAGGACTCTTACGACAGATCAAAGTCAGAGCTATGTTCCCTCCCAGAGGGTGGAAAGTGGTCCAGAATTTACCTGGTAGGAAAAACAAAGCTGTTCCAGGACCTTCTCTGGAGGGTGGGAAGGTTTTTTTTTTTTTCTGGTCTGGGGCCGGGAAGGGGTCAGTATTATGCAAAGCCCAGAAGAAAAAAACTGGATATTACCTAAGGAACCAAGTATATCTTTCCCTGGTTGAAACACTCAAATTGATAATTTTCCTCATTTAATATAAATCTTTTATTAACAGCTTCTTTCAACAAACTGAGGTCACTCACTGTAAGTCTTTCGTAGAAACACATTAAAAAGGAAGAAAAATTCTTGGGATCCTAAATAGCACAATGCCAGTGGATGGTACTATGGAAGGTGCCTATCCTTTCTTCTCGAAGTAATTGTGATGAATATCACCTAGGCCTCACTTGTCTCTACCATGCCCACTTGCCCTTCTCTCCCTGCTTTTTCTTTTCTTTTTTTTTTTGTTGATACCTTGGATTTCTTTCTTTTCTTTTAATTTTAATTTTTTATTTTTAATGTTCTATAATCACTACCATAAAACTTAAAATGTTTTTTCCCTTGCCTACCTTCCACTACCCACCTCCCTCCCCAAGATGGCATATAATTCTACATAGGATCTACACATAAATTCCTATTGAATACATTTGCACTATAGTCATGTTGTGTAGAAAAACTAAAATAACTGGGAGAAATCATATAACAAACCACAACATAATATACGCATACATAAACAAAAATGGTCTGCTACTTTCTGCGATTGAATTCCATAGTTCTTTCTCTGAATGTGGAAGGCATTTTGCCTTAGATGATCATTGGGGACTTTTTTTTATGTCCTTGCATTGCTATGAAGATCCAAGTCTACCAGAAAAAACTCTCACACACTGTGGTCATTGCTGTGCACAAAGTTCTCCTGGTTATGCTCCTTTCATTCAGCATCAGATCATACAAATCTTTCCAGGCCTCTCTGAAGTCTTCTTGTTCATCATTTCTTATGGCACAATAGTATTCCATTACATTCATATACCAAAATTTATTCAGCCATTCCCCAATTGAAGGGCATCCCCTTGATTTCCAGTTTTTGGCAACTACAAAGAGTGCTTCTATAAATATTTTTGTACAAGTGGGATCCTTTCCAATTGTTATGTTCTCTTGGGGATACAGTCCTAGAAGCAGTATTGCTGGGTCAAAGGGTATGCACATCTTTGTAGCCCTTTGGGCATAGCTCCAAACTGCTCTTCAGAATGGTTAGATGAGCTCACAGCTCCACCAACAATGAATTATTGTTCCAACTCTCCCACATCCTCTCCAACATTTTCATTTTCCTGTTCTGTCATGTTTGCCAATCTAGTAGGTGTAATGTGGTACCTCAGAGTTGTTTTGATTTGTATCTCTCTAATCAAAAGTGATTTAGAGCATTTTTTCATATGATTATAGATATCTTTAATTTCTTCCTCTGAAAACTGACTGTTCATTTCCTTTGATCATTTATCAGTTGGGGAATGACTTATGTTGTTGTACATTTGACTCAATTCTCTATATATTCTAGAAATGAGGCCTTTATCCCTGAGATTAGCTGTAAAAATTCTTTCCCAATTTATTACATCCCTCCAAATTTTGGTTGCATTGAGTTTAGTTGTGCAAAAACTTTTCAGTTTAATGTAATCAAAATTATCCACCTTGCACTTCATAATGCTTTCTGTCTCTTCTTTAGTCAAAAATTCTTCCCTTCTCCATAAATTGATAAATACACTATTCCTTGCTCCTCCAGTTTGTCCATGGTATCAATCTTTTTACCTGGATCATGTACCCATTTGTACTTTATTCTTGTGTATGGTGTCAGGCATGGGTCTATGTCTAGTTTCTGCCACACTATTTTCCAGTTTTCCCAGAAATTTTTGTCTAACAGTGAGTACTTATCCCATTAGCTGGGGTCCTTGGGTTTATCAAACAGGAGGTTGCTATATTCCTTGCCTACTGTGTCTTGAGTACCTATTTTATTCCACTTGTCTACCCTTCTGTTTCTTAGCCAGTACCAAGTGGTTTTGATAATTGCTGCTTTATAATACAATTTGAGATCTGGTAGCACTAGGCCACCTTCCCTAGCATTTCTTTTCATTAGTCCTTTTGATATTCTGGACCTTTTGTTCTTCCAGATGAATTTTGATATTATTTTATCCAGCTCTAGAAAATAATTATCTCATAGTTTAATTGGTATGACACTAAATAGGTAAATTAATTTAGGTAGAATTTTCATTTTTATTATATTTGCTCAGACTACCCATGAGCAACTGATGTTTTTCCACTTACTTAAATCTGACTTTATTTGTGCAAAAAGTGTCTTGTAATTGTGTTCATATAGTCCCTGGGTTCGTTTTGGCAGGTAAACTCCCAAGTATGTTATAGTGTCTACTCTAGCTTTAAATAGGATTTCTCTTTCTATCTCTTGCTGTTAGATTTTGTTGCTAATATATAGGAATGCAGAGGATTTGTGCGGGTTTATTTTGTAACCTGCAACTTTGCAAAGTTGTTTATTATTTCAAGTAGTTTTTTTACTTGAATCTCTGGGATTCTCTAAGTATATCATCATATCATCTGCAAAGAGTGATAACTTAGTTTCTTCTTTGCCTATTCTTATTCGTTCAATTTCTTTATCTTGTCTAATTGCTATAGCTAAAATTTCTAGTACCATATTGAATAATAGTGGTGATAATGGATAACTTTGATTCACCCCTGATCTTATTGGAAATACATCTAGCTTATCTCCATTGTATGTAATGCTTGCTGAAGGTTTTAGATAGATACTGCTCATTATTTTATGGAAAGTTCCCTTTATTCCTATGTTCTCCAGTGTTTTTAATAGGAATGGGTGTTGTATTTTGTTGAAAATTTTTCTGCATCCATTGAGATAATCATGTGATTTTTGTTAGTTTTGTTGTTGATATGATCGATAATGCTAATAGTTTTCTTAATATTGAACCAGCTGTGCGTTCTTGGTATAAATCCTACCTGATCATAAAGTATTATTCTCGTGACAAGGTGCTGTATTCTTTTCGCTAAAATCTTATTTAAAAATTTTGCATCTATATTCATTAGAGAAATTGGTCTATAATTTTCTTTGTTTTGTCTCTTCCTGATTTAGGTATCAAAACCATATTTGTATCATAAAAAGAATTTGGGAGCACTCCTTCTTCCCCAATTTTCAAAAATAATCTATATAGTATTAGAATTAACTGTTCTTTAAGTGTCTGATGGAATTCACTTGTAAATCCATCTGGCCCTGGAGATTTTTTCCTAAGGAGTTCATTGATGGCTTCTTCAATTTCTTTTTTTGACATGGGGTTGTTTAAGTATTCAACTTCTTCTGTTAATCTGGGCAATTTGTATTTTGTAAAATACTCATCCATCTCATTTAGATTGTCGAATTTGTGGGCATAAAATTGGGCAAAGTAATTTCTAATTATTGTTTTAATTTCCTCCTCATTGGAGGTGAGTTCACCCCTTTCATTTTTGATATTAGTAATTTGATTTTCTTCTTTATTTTTTTAAATCAAATTGACCAAAGGTTTATCAATTTTATTAGTTTTTTCATAAAACCAACTATTGGTTTTATTTATTAATTCAATAGTTTTCTTAACTTCAATTTTATTAATCTCTCCTTTGGTTTTCAGTATTTCTAATTTGGTATTTACTTGAGGATTTTCATTTTGTTCTTTTTCTAGCTTTTTCAGCTGCATGCCCAAGTCATTGATCTCCTCTTTCTCTATTTTATTTATGTAGGCATTCAAAGATATAAAACTTCCCCTAAGAACTGCGTTTGCAGTATCCCATAAGATTTGGTATGTTGTCTCATTATTGTCATTCTTTTGAATGAAGTTGTTGATTGTTTCTATGATTTGTTGTTTAACCCACTCCTTGTTTAGGGTTAGATTATTTAGTTTCCAATTGATTTTTGGTTTACCTTTCCATGGCTTTTTATTACATATAATTTTTATTGCATTATGATCTGAGAAGGATGCGTTGATTAGCTCTGCCTTTCTGCACTGAATTGTGGGGTTTTTTATCCTAGTACGTGGTCAATTTTTGTATATATGACATATACTGCTGAGAAAAAGGTATATTCCTTTCTATTCCCATTCAGTTTTCTCAAGAGATCTATCATATCTACCTTATCTAGAGTTTTATTTACCTCCTTAACCTCTTTCTTGTTTATTTTGAGGTTAGATTTATCAAGTTCAGAGAGGGGGAAGTTGAGGTCCCCCACTAGTATAGTCTTGTTGTCAATTTCTTCCTTCAACTCCCCCAACCTCTCCTCTAAGAATCTGGATGCTATACCACTTGGTGCATACACGTTTAGTAATGATATTGCTTCATTGTCTATGGTGCCTTTTAGCAGGATATAGTTTCCTTCCTTATCTCTTCTGATTAAATCTATTTCTGCTTATGCTTTGTCTGAGATTAGGATTGCTACTCCTGCTTTTCTTACATCAGCTGAAGGACAATGTATTCTACTCCAACCTTTGACCTTTATCCTGTGTGTATCCCCCCATTTCAAATGTGTTTCTTGTAAATAACATATTGTTGGATTATGGCTTTTAATCCACTCTGCTTTCCATCTCCGTTTTATGGGAGAGTTCATTCCATTCACATTCACAGTTATGATTACAATCTGTATATTTCCCTCCATCCTCTTTCCCACCATTTGTGCTTTTAGCTCTCCCATCTCCCTTCTCCTCCTCAATAGTTTTCACTTTTCACCACCACCTCTTGCAGCATTCCCTTCCTTTTTTTTTAGCCCCCCTCTCTTTTATTCCCCTTTACCGTTACTGCTTCTTCTCTCCCTTTTCGCTTCCCCTCCCCTTTATTCCCCTTTCCCCTCCTACTGCCTATAGAGCTAGTTAGAATTATATGCTTAAGTTTATTGTTCCCTCCTTGAACCAAATCAGATGAAAGTACCTCTAATACAATGCTCATCTCCCTCCCCTTTTTCCCTCTACTATAATTTTGTACTTCTTCCTGTGATGCAATTTGCTATTTTCTGTTTCCTCCTTTTCACACCTCCTGTCACAATCCCTTCGCATGATTAAATCATACTTTATACCTGTTCCCTCTATGTATATCCCTTTTATATTTCATTATCGATGTACAATTCTCAAGATTAACAGGTATCATCTTCCCTTATAGGGAGGTAAACAATTTGCCCAAATTGAGTTACAAGTTTTTTTCCTCCCTGTTTATCTTTTTATGCCTGTCTTGAGATCTACATTTGAAGACTGAATTTTCTATTAAGTTCTGGTGTTTTTGTCAGGAACGTCTGGAAATTCTTTACTTAGTTGAATGCCCATCTCCTTGCCTGAAATGTTATGCTGAGCTTTGCTGGGTAGTTGATCCTTGGTTGTAGCCCCAGCTCCTTTGCCTTATGGAATATTGGATTCCAATTCTTTCAGTCTTTTAATGTAGAAGCTGCAAGGTCCTATGTGATCCTGACTGTAGCTCCTCGATATTTGAATGGTTTCTTTCTGGCTGCCTGTAGGATTTTCTCCTTCACTTGATAGTTCTGGAATTTGGCAACAATATTTCTTGGGGTTTTGAGTTTGGGATCCCTTTCGGGAGGTGAATGGTGGATTCTTTCGATGACTATTTTGCCCTCTGGATCTAGCACTTCTGGGCAGTTTTTCTTGATGATTTTCTGGAAGATATTTTCCAGATTCTTTTTTTCATTGTGGCTTTCTGGCAGGCCAATAATTCTTAAATTTTCTCTCCTGGATCCATTTTCCAGGTCAGTTGTTTTTCCAATTATATATTTTGCATTTTCTTCTATATTTTCATTCTTCAGATTTTGTTTGACTGATTCTTGATGTCTCATAGAGTCATTAGTTTCTACTTGCCCAATTCTAATTTTTATCAAATTGTTTTCTTCAGTTAACTTTTGCATCTCCTTTTCCAATCTTTTCAATTATTCTTTTTAAGGAGTTATTTTCTCCAGTTAATTTTTGTGTTTCTTTTTCCATTTGTTCAGTTTTCCTTTTGGGAGAGGTGTTCTCATCAGTGAATTCTTTTTTTCTATTTTTAAAATCATTGGCCAGTTTTTCTATTTCCTTCTTCAGCTGTTCCATGAGAGCTGTTTGTTCATGCAAGGAGTTCATAGTCCCTTCCGAAATTTCAGATGGAAGTACAGTCTCACTGCTCAGCTCTTTGGTATTTATGTTTTGGTTTTTGTCCCCATAGAAAGATTCTATGGTTTTCTTGCTCTTGTTTTGCTTTTTCTTGTTCATGATGGTGATTGTGTGTTGTGGCTTCTGGTTCTTTCAGTTAGATGTTGTAGAACTTGGTGTTGAGCTGACTTGTGTGAAAAAGCTAAGAGCAGGTGTTTTGTTTTGTTTTTTATCTTTTTCTTTTGTGTTTCCCCTATCAGCCCTGAAGTTAGCTTGTTAAGTGTGGGGGAAGGGTGGTCTAATCACGGGAGATCTCCTCAGCTGAACTGAGGCAAAGGCAAGCTGAGGGGATAGTGATCCCAACTGCCCTATTGTCTTCCCGTTTCAGTTTCCATCTCCCCTGGAGCTCTTCTCCAAGCGCTGAGGCTTGCCTCAATCTTAGTGCAAGTTTCCACCACTCTGGGGTCCCCTCTCCTTCTGTTTCGCCTCTGCCACTTAGCTATTTTCCTAGCCTCAGGTGTTATGAGACTATTTTCCCCCTCTGCTGTTCCCACCCATTCAGGATTTTTCTGGGGAAAAATTTTATGGTTCTTTTGAGGTCATCAAGGGGAGAGGAAAGAGTATTTATTGATCACTCTGCCATCCTGGCTCCTGGAAGTTCAAGTAGGTGACTTACTGACGTTTAATCTGAGGGCTGAAAGTCTCAGGAGCTGCTGCGGCTGATATCTGAGGCTCAATGAATGTCACTTGCTCAACTCTGCTGGTCTCTCACCCTGGGCTGCCGCTCTGCCAGTTCTGCCTGCTGCTGTCTCAGGTTTCCCCAGGGCCCTCCCCTCTCCCTGCTTATTCAAATAGATACTGAAGTATTAATCATTCACACCCTATTATAAATATTAGCTCTAAGCACAATATAATGGTATATATATCAGGTTGCTTTCCCTAATATTTTATGGAGTTTATAGTAGATTAAGGAGAGGAAATGTACCATAGTGGATAAAGAGAACTGACTTCAAAATCTGGAAAACCTGGGTTCAAATCCTGCCTCTGACATATACTAGGTATGGGACCTTGGGCAGATCACATAACATCCCATTGCTTTTGGCAACTAAGACTCTAAGTTTCAGAAAGGTGCCACCTTGCATAGGTGGAAATATTTCCTCTGCTAATGAAACCAAACATCTGAAAGCACTTTATGTACATTTTCTTGTACAAGCTTCACAATCCTTCCATTCACTCCTTTGCAATCCACAATTAGGCATTATGACTACTGTCATTTCTATTTTGCTGAGTAGTAAAGTGACTTACCCATGGTCATAGAGCTATTCTCTGTCACAGAATCCATATCTTTTTGACTCCAAGCACAACACTATATTCACCACAGAGAAAATCCATCACATTACTTTAAAGAATCCTACCATGGGTTCCTTCTGGATGTGATCTGGTCACATCTTCACAGTAGTCACAAATCACTGTACAGGAATTTTAAATATGTTTCTCCTCAATGCCCAGTGGTATCCATTATCTTTCCTCTGGATGCCTTATTGCCTGTCTCCCAAACTATCATGAATGAATGATGAATGAATGCTCATTTATTAAATTCTTATTATCTCTAGGTGGGATCTAATTCCTCTGATGCTTTCTAGAAACTCCTTTCAGGAATATACTTTCCTTGCTCTTTCTATACTTCCTCCTTCCTAGCTCTTTTCGAAGTGACTAGCTCATAAAAGAGGAACAGATAAAGCAAGACAGAAGGTCTCTATTTATCTTCACTGCCCAGAAGAAAAAAGAAATTACTTAGGAGCTTGATAACTAATTTTCTGCAGAGTGAAACCTTAGAACTGGTTATTATTATTGGGAAAAGTAGAAAGATTTGGGGGGGTGGGCAATGTGGCATAGTAGAATGATTCTTGGTTCTGGGAACACAGGACTTAGGTGCAAATTCCATCACTGATATTTAGTAATTGTGTATCCTGGGGCAAATCATTTAACTTCCCTGGGATTCAACTTCTTTATCTCTAAAACAAAGAACTTTCAGACTTCTAGGATCCAAGGTAGAAGAGTAAGCAGTAAATTGCTGTAGTTCTTCTATATTCACCTCCAAACAACCATAAACTATCACTCCAGAACAAATTCTGGAACAGTGGAGCCAGTGGAAAGATGGGGTAGAGCAGTCTTTTAGGCCAGAAGACTTGGAAGATCGTCAAGAAAGGTCCATCTCACTTAGGTAAAAGGGGAGCAAATTCCAGGACAGGAAGCATCCCAGCAAGCCAGCAGCATGTCACATCTCAGCAAACAGTGTGTAATACTGATTCCTAGTGTGGTGGAGTAGGCAAATGCCAACACCAGGAACCCCCCCCCCCCCCCGCCCATGTTGCTTAGCATAACCAGGGAAACTGGCAGACTCCAGTTCTGAGAATAACCATGTGCTTTGACACAGCCCAGGGCAGATAGATATCCTCCAGTGGCCATACCTCCATGTGCTTCAGTGTAGCCTCATGGAAATGCAGAAAAATCCTGCCTGGCCTCAACACATGACAAACACCATTGCTAGGAACCCAGCTCAACACCAGATAAGTTGCTGGACTCCTAGAATTTCTAGTAGTGCCATTCACCACCCCCATACTCCCCAGCAGAGCACCAGACTCAAGGCTCCCTTGGGGGCTTCAGGGCAACATCAGTGCAGCATCAGGTAAACAGCTAGAGCCTGCAGCCACTGGCACAAGAAGCCTGAGACAGAGCCCCTTCCACCCTGGAAGAAGAGATGAAATTTAAAAGAAAGGAAAAAGCCCCCCCCCCCCCCAATGAGCAAAAGCAGCAACAACAAAAAAGAATCTGATGGTTGAAAATTAGCATGGTGACACTGAAGACCAAGACACAAACTCAGAAGAGGACAACAATGTCAAAACACCTATGGGCAACCCCCCTACCCCCCCAAAATAACAGGAAATGATCTCAAGTCCAAAAAAGAACTCATGGAAGCACTCAAAAAAAAGAACTTAAAAATCATGTAAGAGAGGTAGAAGAAAATTGGGGTATGAAATGAGAGTGATGCAAGAAAACCATGGAAAAAGATTCAACAACTTGGAAAATTGCTTTAAAGATTGCATTGGTCGAATGGAAAAGGAGATTCAAAAATCCACAGAAGAAAACAACTCCTTAAAGTGTATAACTGGACAAATGGAAAAGAAAGTACAAAAGCTAATTGAGGAAAACAACATCTTAAAAATTAGAATTGGGCAAGTGGAAGCTAATGACTCTATGAGACATCATGAATTAATCAAACAAATTCAAAAGAATGAATAAAATGGAAGAAAATGTAAAAATACCTCATGAGAAAAACAATTGACCTGGAAAATAGATCCAGAAGGGAAAAATATCACAATCACTGGGCTACCTGAAAGCCAAAATCAAAAGGAGGACCTGGAGAGCATCTTTCAAGAGGTTATCAAGAAAAGCTGCCCTGATAGCCTGGAACCAGAGTGCACAATGGGCATTGAAAGAATTAGCCAAACACTTCAGGAAAAAGATCACAAAATAAAAATTCCAAGGAACATGATAGCCAAATTTTAGAACTATAAGGTCAAGGAGAAAACACTACAAGTGGTCAGAAAGAAACAACTCAAATATTGAGGAGTCACAGTCAAGATCACACAGGACTTGGCAGCTGCATCATTTAAGGACTGAATGTCATGGAAAATGATATTCCAGAGGGCAAAGGAGCTAAAGGTATAACCAAGAATCACTTACCCAGCAAAATTAAGCATAATACATCAAAGGAAAAAATAGTCATTCAACATAGTGGAAGGATTTCAAGCCTTCATAAGAAGACCAGTACTAAAACAAAAACTTAATCTCCAACATCAAGACCCAAGAGAAACATAAAAAGGTAAAAGAGGAAAAGAAAACATAAGGGATTCAATAGAGGTAAATTGTTTACATCCCTACATGGGAAGATGATACCTGCAACACTTAAAAATTGTATCATAATACAGAGAGCAGGAATATACATAGACAGAAGGTATGAGCATAAGGTGAATTTAAGGGAATGACACAAAGAAGTAAGGGGAAAGAGGAGTACAATGGATGCAGAATGAAGGGAGAGGGAGAATGGGATAAATTATCTCATATGAAGAAGCGAGTAAGACCTATTACAGTGGAAGGAAGATGGGAGGGTAGATATCAGTATTGGCTCAGAGCTGGAATCATAACACAATCAGTTGAATGTAGAAATCTGTCTTACCTGGCAAGGAAGTAGAAAGGGAGGAGATTAAGTAAAGGGGTATGGGGAGAGGACTGATAGAAGGGAGGGTAGATCAGGGGAGGTGGTAGACAGATGCAAAACACTGGTGAGGTGGGAAAGGGTAAAAGGAGAGGGAGGCAAAACAAGAGGAAGAATAGGATGGAAGGAAATACACAGTAATCATAACTGTGAATGTAAATAGGATGAACTCTCCCATAAAATGAAAATGGATAGTTGAATGGATCAAAACCAGAATCCTATAGTATGTTGCTTACAAGAAACATGCTTGAAGCAGAGAGATACACACAGAATAAAGGTAAGGAGCTGGAGCAGAATCTATTATACTTCAGCTGAAGTTAAAAAAAAAAAAACAAGGGTAGCAATCCTGATCTTAGGCAAAATAAAAACAAAAATAGACTTAATTAAAAGAGATAAGGAAGGAATCTACATCTTGCTAAAAGGTACCATAGACAATGAAGCAATCAAATTAGAAGAGCAAACAATAATCTACCTGTCAGATCTATGGGGAAGGGAAGAATTCATGATCAAACAAGAGATAGAGAGTATTCTGAAATGTGGAATAGACAAGTTGGATCACATTAATTTGAAAAGCTTTTGTACAAATAACACCCATACAACTAAGATTTGAAGGAAAGCAGAGAACTGGGAAACAATCTTTTCAGCAAGTGATAAAGGACTCACTTTTCAAATATATAGAGAACTGAGTCTAATTTATAAGAATATAAGCTATTCCCCAATTTCTACGTAGTCAAAGGAAATGAACAGGCAGTTTTCAGACAAAGAAATCAAAGCAACTATAGGCATATGAAGAAGTGTTCTAAATCACCTTTGATAAGAGAAATGCAAATGAAAACAACTATGAAATACCAGTTCATGTTGGCTAATATGACAAAAAAGGAAAATGATGAATGTTGGAGAGGATGTGGGAAAATTAGGGCACTAATGTGCTACTGATAGAGTTGAGAACTGATCCAACCATTCTGGAGAACAATTTGGAGCTATGGCCAAAGGGCTATAAAACTGTGCATACTGTGCATAACTTTTGATCCAGCAATATCACTACTAGGTCTGTATCCCAAAGAGATCATAGAAAAGGGAAAAAGGACCTACACACACACACACACACACACACACACACACATGTTTATAGCAGCCCTATTCATGGTGGCAAATTTTTGAAAATTAAGGGTATGTCCATCAATTAGGGAATGGATGAACAAGCTGTGGTATATGAATGTAATGGAATGCTATTGTACAATAAGAAATGATGAGCAGGCACATTTCAGGAAAACCTGGAAAGACTTGTATTAACTGAAGAAAAGTGAAATGAGAAGAACCAGGAAAATATTTTACGGAGTATCAACAATATTATGGGATGATCAGCTGTGAATGACTCAGCATTTCTCATTGACACAATGATCCAAGACAAGTAGAAAGGACTCAAGAAGGAAAATGCTAACCAGTCAGGTAAAGAACTCTGAATGATGGACTCCGAATGCACATTGAAGATTATTTTTTCACTTAATTTATTCTTTCTCTTTTTTTCTGTTGACCTGTTTCTTCATCCACAACTGTGATGAATATGGAAATATGTTTTACATGATAGCATATGTATATACTATATCAAACTGCCTACCATTTTCAGAAGAGGGAAGCAGAAGGAGAAAAATTTGGAACTCAAAGTCTTGTAAAAATGAATATTAAAAATTTTCTTGATATGTAATTATAAGAAAAAAAATACTGTTTAAAGCAAAATAAATAAATAAAACAAAGGAATTGGATTAGATGGTAACGGAGGTTTCAGCTCTAGAATTGTACTCCTATGATACCAGCTTGGATTCTTCCTCTTTTGGGTCTCTCCTTGATCTCCTTTCTTCTTTCTCAAGCATCATTCTCTTCCTCCCAGAGCAGAATTCATGTATTCTCCATATTTCTTCCCAAGTCTCTGCAGCTCACCAGTGACTTTCTGAGACCCAGTTTGCTTCTACTCTCAGTCAAGGGTCCAGACTTTTTTGTTGGTGCTGGGGTGAGTAAAAGATGGGGACATGGTGAATAGAGCTTTCCACCCTTTAATGAGCACTGGGGAAAGGATGTCTCACTGCCTAGGGGATTCTTAGAAAGAGAATATGTCTCTATTGATGGAGGCATTCAGTTTTTAACAGTCTTAGAAAATAAAACAGCCTTTTTTGCCTTCTCTGTCATCCTTGTAAAAAAACAGGGAAATATATATTGAATTGAATAGGAAAATATTACTACATTCTACATTCATGGTCAGGGTACAGAAAGAAATCAAGATCTCTTTACCTTGAACATGGGCATGCCCAAGAAAATAGGGAAGGTCTAATTTTCTCTGGATAACTCGGCTTTTATAGATGACTCACAGGTAGCCTCAGAGTAGGAGACAGAATAATACACTTGTCAGGGATATAGGCAACAGCTCCTGCCATCCTGCCCCACAGATCAATTGTTCTGCCTTTCCTGTAGAAAGAGATGGTAATGGAGTGGAGGGGAGCCTAGTGGGACAGACCACTTCCAATGTTTTAAGTCAGATTCTGAGGTGGAGACAAGATGGTGGAGTAGAGGTAGCAACCTAGCTGAGCTCTCCTAGCACTCCCCTCCAAAGTACTTTAAACTAACTTCTCAAATCAGATTTTGGAGTGACAGAGCCAAAAAAAAAAAAAAGGTCAGAGTGAGATATTTTTCTAGCCTAAGACAACATAGAAGGTTGGCAGTGACACAGAGATGGGAACCAGCCAGGAGCATGGCAGCAGACCTGGATGGTACACCCTGGATGGCATCACAGCCATGGTGGCAGTAGCACCTTTGGAATCTCTCAGCCCAGAGGTAGTAAAGGGGTCAGATAATTACTTGGAAAGAGATTACAGGGAACCTTTTGCTGGCACTGGGTGCAACTGGTGCTGATTGGCAATTTTATTGTCCATAATAAGCTCTGGGTCACAGTTTCAGGGTGGAAAAAAAGTCTTTGTGATTGGTCATAAGGGAGCAGGGTCCCTGGTCACAGTTCCAGGGCCAAGAAGAACACTAGCACTTGTGTCTGCAGAGGAACAAGGGCTCTTCCTGGGTAAAGAGCAGAATGCAGACCAGGAGAGCAGCAACCATACCTCTCCCTAGAAAACACCACTGAAAACTTGCAGACCCTCAGATATAGCTCTAAAAGTAGCAGCATTATAAAACCTGAAGCATGACCCACTGCCTCCCCACCTCCAGGTAATCAGAACCCAACTTTAACTTAAAGTTCAAAGTAAAGAAATAGGCTGAAAAAATGAACAAACAACCATAAAAAGAACTTTAACACCCAAAGTTACTATGGTGGCAGAGAAGATCATTGCACAATTTCAGAAGAAGACAACAAGGTGAAAACAGTTAAAAGCAAAGACCTATATGTACAAAAATATTTATAATAGCTCTTTTCTTGTGGTGGCAAAGAATTGAAAACTGAGGGAATGCCCATCAATTGAGGAATGGTTGAAACAGTTGTGGCATGTGATTGTACTGAAATACCATTGTGCTATAAGAAATGACTAGGAGTAGTGGTTTCAGGAAAAAAAAAAAAAGGAAAACCTATTTGAACTGATGCAAAGTGAGATGAGATGAATGAAAGGAATAGTGCACAGTAACAGCAATGCTGCAGTGATGAACTATGAAAGACTTAGTCATGCTGAACAACACAATGATCCAAGACAATTCCAAAGTCTCATGATGAAAAAATGCTACCTTCAGAGAGAGATACAGAACTGATAAACTCTGAGGGCAAATGAAAGTATGAGTTTCTCGTTTTGTTTTTTGTTTTTTATATTTTTTGCTTTTTTTGTGATGTGGCTAATATGGAAATATGTTTTGCATTATTTCACATGTACAATTGACATAATTTACTTGTGTTCTCAGTGGGTGGGGGAGAGTTGGGAGAGAAGAAGAGAATTTGGAACTCAAAATTAAAAAGAAAAGAATGTTTAAAAAATTAAAAATAATACATTTTAAAAATGTAAAGGGAGATGCTATGTTAGAAATTATGCTTCTGCATGGTTTTATATATTTATTTATATAAATTTATATGCATATATTTATTACATATTTGAACTCAGGTCTTCTTGACTCCAGGTCCAGCACCACTGAGGCGTCCGTTCATATCCTGCCTCTGACATTTACTAACTGTGTGTAATTCAATGATCCTCTCTGAGCATCATTTGTAAAATAGGGATAATTAGAACTGGAATATATCCTCCACAAGATTGTTTTGAGGTTGAAAAGAAGAGAGTGTATACAAATGAGCTTGACAAATTTGAAAGCATTATATACCCATGTCCATGATTCCTACTAGGATGATCATAATTATTATGTCACTTCCAAATTTATTTTCTTCTCTGAGTTAAATATCTCAAGTTGTCTAGAAATAAAAGACACTTTTTCTGCCTTGGGGAACTGAGGATAAACATCTAAAGAACTCTGCTTATAAAGCTGTTCATTTAGATCTGTCAAAGACTCCTTTTAAAAATCATGCCTTCTCTCTGTTGGAGCCGAGCCCACTTTGCCCAAGTGTCCTTCGAATGAGAACCATCTGTCAAGATTGTGGATCAGGTCTGTCTGGGGGATGAAGGAATGAAGCCCATGGGGAACCAGAGCCTCTGCCTCATGACCCCCAAATTATGTTTTTCTCAGTCAACTAATGCCTCCCCCATATGGTTCCTTTCCTTCCCTCCTATCAACCTCCCCCACAGTTTCATGGTTCATGCTTCCCACTAGATAGTGATAGATGAATCCTGGTCATTGATGAAAGAACTGAAGGTCTGAATCAGAGTTTCAGGGATAGAAGGGACCTCAGGCCATAGAATCGTGGAGCTGGCAGGATCCTTACTGATGGACTAGTCCAAACTCCTCATTTTACCGGTGGGGAAATTGAGGTTCAAAGAGAGGATATGAATTAGTACCTAAGGTCATACTGTAAGTTGGTAGAGAGCTAGGGCTATGACTGCTTCTCAACCCCCTTCCCCCTCCTCTCTTTGATTTTTGTTCTTTAATTAATCTGTCTCTTCTACTACCTACTCCTGTTGAACAATTTTTTTTTTCAAAAAGCCCTCAATATATAGCTGCATAGTCTGACAAAACAAATTCCCATATTGATTATTTTGGGAAATGTAGGTTTCTTTCAGCATTTTAAGTTTGTCATCTTTCTATAAGGAGTCAAGTAGCCTGTTTCACCTTCATTCTTTTGAACTCATGGGTCATCTGAGTTCTAAAGTCTTTAGAAGTTTCTCTTTAATGTTGTTATCACTGTATAAGTTCTCATTTTGCTTACTTCCTTATGCATCAATTCCTAGAGATCTCCCCAATTTCTTCTGAAATAGCCCATTTCATCATTCCATTCCCATACCATAAATTGATTAGCCATTTCCCAATGGTAAGATAGATCTTTAGTTTTCAGTTTTTGACTCCAATGAAGAGAGCTGTTAGAAATTTTCTGTACGTAGATCTTTGCCCTCTTTCTGTGATTTCTTTGGTGTATAGTTATAGTGGTGAGGTATCTACTTCAAAAGCCATCCCAGAGTTTTTTGTCTCACACCACTGAATGTTATGGTGATAAGAAGTTGGGATTTGGAGTAAAAAGGTTTGGGCTCTACTCTGTCTCTGCCAGACAATCAATTTGGTTAAGTTAATTTATTTCTCTGGACCTCAGTTTTCTCATCTATAAAATGAGAGTCTTGGACTTGGTGGCCTCTGGGGTGCCTTTCTGCTCAATATCTATAATCCTTTATTCTGATGTGTTAATCATTTTGGTGATGAGAGCCCTGGTACTTCAAAGGACAAATGGGCAAGATAGTAGTGAAAGCTCTCCACTCTTCTTCCTAAGAATGGAAGGAGTTTCTTGATGCTGCTTGGAAAGTTCTATCTTCATCTCTTTGCTGACAAGGTTTTTGCCTCCCCTGGGCATCGTAGGAACCTTGGGGAGCTGCATCATTCCCAGAATTTCACACCAATAATTGCTATAGCCTCTGCTCACCCGGCAGCCCTAAGTCACCTTCCTAAATCTTCACACTTCTGCCTTCTGGCCCTTTCAATTGGATTAGAATTTATCTTTAAGCTCTGCTGACAAATTTGCTTTTAACAAGTGCATGTATATATTAGGCACCCAGTAAACAAAGTACCGCTCTATATATGCTGATAAAATGGCCCCACTTTTGTGTCACTTTCTCCATAAAAAATCAAGCTGAGGCCATTTCCAAAGTTCAGCAGTTCCTAAGTTCCTAAGATGTGGCAAGTATTGGCCATTTGGAATAAATACAGGACCTTTCAGACCCTATTGTGATTGGCCATTTGTGGTAACAGAGACCTCGTCCCTTTATGTGAAGTCCTACTATGAAGCCAGATTTTTTAATCCTTCTCCTTCACCATGCTTGAAAACTATTTTGTAACCCTTAAGCAAGGGGGACAATTTTTCCCGAGTAAATTAGACCACTTCTAACTTAACTCTTGGCACTTTGGTACAGTAGAAGAATGTGTTGGCCTGGGAGTCAAGCAACCTGGGTTTTAGTCTTAGCTTTTCAAATAACTTGCTGTGGGACCTTGGCCAATCCTTTCCCTTCTCTGAGGCTCAGCTTCACCATAGGTAAAGTGATGGGTGTGGACTAGAAGACTGCTAAGGTCCTTTACACCACTCTTATATTCTATGAATCTCTGATTCTATGTATGCCCTACACTTGAGTAAATGCAGTGCTCACTGCATGAGGTCAGAGTATTTATTTTACAGATGAGGTACAGTGGAACAGTGCTGGATTTGGAGTCAAGGAACTTACATTCAAATCTCTTCTGTTACTTGATATCTGGGTGACATCGGATAAGTTGCTTTATTTCTCTGGACCTCAGTTTCTTTATCGGTGAAATGAAAGGATTGTATCAGATAACCTCCAAGGTCTGTAGCTGTTGATCAGTGTTCTACAGTATGAGCTGTGATATGAAGCTGAGCCCCAGATAAATGAGGAGCTATACCTGCTGTCTCATAAGTGGTCAAAGGCAGAGCTGTAATTGAAAGACACCTCTTAAAACTTCAAAGCAGCGCTCGTTTATGACATCACATTTCAAATCTTGCTTTAAGCTCAGTGAAAATGACACTCTAATACTACATGCAGTGCCATAATTCCTTCCTTCTTTGTCTCTTTCTCTCTCCTTTCCTTTCTTCCCTTTTCCCTTCCATTCTTCCCTCTTTTTCTTCCTTTGTTTCTTTTTTCCTTCCCACCATTTTTCCTTCCTTTCTTCATCCCTACTTTCCTTTCCTTTCCTTTCCTTTCCTTTCCTTTCCTTTCCTTTCCTTTCCTTTCCTTTCCTTTCCTTTCCTTTCCTTTCCTTTCCTTTCCTTTCCTGTCCTGTCCTGTCCTGTCCTGTCCTTTCCTGTCCTGTCCTTTCCTTTCCTTTCCTGTCCTCTGCTTCCTTTTCCTTCCTTCCTTCCTTCCTTCCTTCCTTCCTTCCTTCCTTCCTTCCTTCCTTCCTTCCTTCCTTCCTTCCTTCCTTTCCTGTCCTCTGCTTCCTTTTCTTCCTTCCTTCCTTCCTTCCTTCCTTCCTTCCTTCCTTCCTTCCTTCCTTCCTTCCTCCCTCCCTCCTTCCCTTCCTTCCTTCTACAAACACTCCTTAAGCTTTGTATTAAACCCTGAGAAAATGAGAAAATTTAGATAAGACACAGTCCCTGTTCTAATGGAACTTCCATTATGGGAAGGGAACATGGCAAAACACTAAGGCTATGTCTACATGAACTGTTCCAGAATTGTATCAATGATCCCTTAGCACTGAGATCTAAACTTAGCATTGGAAGGAGTGTTAGGTTATCTTACACAACCCCCTTATTTCACACCTGGGAAAATGAAGTCCAGAAAGAGAGGTTAGCTTGCTCAAAGTCACATAAATAGTATAGGTAGCAGAACCAGAATTTGAACCCAGCTCTTCCAGTTCCAAATCCAGTGCTCTTCCACTCTGCCTTGCTTCCTTAACAAGTAGCACATACCAAAGTGCCCAGTGAAGCCTGAGAGGTGAGATCATTACTAACTGGAGGAACTGGAGACAACTTCTTTGAAGAATTGGCATTTGAGTAGAATTTTAAAAGATAGGTAAAAATTTAAGAAAAGGTAAAAACATATCAGATAAGCATTGGGAGCAGTATAAGCAAAGCCATGGGGTTGGAGACCCCATGTTGATGACAGAGCTTAGTCCTTTAGATGAAGTATAAAGTATGGGAAGGGAAGTAATATGAGTTAAGGAAAGGAGCAATGACAGATTGCTATGACCCTTAAAAACCATTTTTAACATGATTATGGCTCTCCCCTCCAGCAAAGTGCTTTTACACCCCACTGCTGCTTCCTGGAGCCCCTGGTTTCTTTTAGGACTCAACTCAAGCCCCACCTATGACAGGAGATCTTTCCTGGTCTCCTTAGAGGCTAGTGCTTTTCTCTCCAAGGTGACCTCCTTTTTGATTTGTATATATCTTGCCTGTATATATGTATGTTGTCTCTTCCATTAGAATAGAAGATCCTTGAGGGCAGAACCTGTTTCACTTTTATCTTTGTATCACCAGAGTTTAGCACTTAGGAGGTACTTAATAAATTCTAATCTATTGGCCTATAGCATGAGCACATGTGCAATGTATCTTCTTTTGGATCTCAACATGAAGGGAGATGGGATAAAAGCAGGTGAGTCAAGGCATATTGTTTAATGGAGTCATGAGAGATTAAGAATGGGGTTCGAGATGTTAACTAGCTATGTGATGCTAGACAAAATATGCCACTTCTCTGTGCCTCTGAGTCTCAATTTTCTCACCAAGAAAATACTCATCATCTCTCACATTTGCATTCTGTACTTCACAGGGCAGTTGGGAGCAAAGTGATTAAAAAAATATCCAAGTCATATTATAAATATGAATTGTTATTGTTTATTTGTGGACTTTGATGGTGGTCAAACTCTGTCTCCCTGCAAGTCTAAGGGGAGATGTAATCTCAAAGAGAAATTCCTCACTTTGTAGCATTTTGCAGAGAAACAGGCTTTGTCCAGGAATGAATGCCAGCTGTCCCATCTGCAGCAGTGGCTCAGCCCTTCTGGCAGGAGCAGAACACAGATAAACAGCCACATCCCACAAGGCCTGCCTGGAGATGGTGAGAGCCAAGTATCTGCCCATCAGCACATAGCACTCTGAATGAGGGTTTCTGGGAGAGCAAGGGGTAAATAGATCGAATGACTGACCCTGGATTGTCCCTTCCATGCTCAACATTCTTTGTTCCTCATATATTACTTTGTAGTGGTATCTGCATAAGATTCTGAGCTAGAAGGAACCTCAGAGACCACCTAGTCCAATTCCTTCATTTTACAGATGGAGAAACTGAGGCCCAGAGAGATGAACTGAATTGCCTGAGGTAACTTAGGTAATAAATAGTAGAGTCAGGATGTGAACTCAGGACTTTAGATTCCTACTTAAAAGTAATTTATCTTTCCCTTTACTGCCTCTCACCAAGGCTGTGTCTACATGAACAAGCCTGTTTGGAAAGAAACCAGGGTTGAATTTAGTCAAACAAATGCTTATTTTGAACATAATCTATGAATGAAGATGTATTTACTGAATCACAGAAAACAGAAAGAGCTAGAAAGGGATGCTAGAGACCATATGGTTCAACCTCCTCATTTTTAAAGAGGAGAGAGCTGAGGTCCAGGAGGGAGGAGTGACTCAGGTGACAATTCAAGGTGGGGGTGGAGCTGAGAATCCAGCCTGATCCCAAGCTCTTTCCACTCCCTACCTCCATTCTGCCTTCCCTTTGTGAGAGTCTGGTTACAGCCATCTCCTCTATAGCCTCCTGGGCTCCTCTTCTTGCTTCAATCCCTCCTGCAAGTACTGCCAGACTAATCTTCCTAAAGCCCAGCTTGGACCATGAATCCTTCCTCCCCCAAAAGCTCCCCTGTTGCCCACTGCACTGAGTTTGGTAAACTCCATAGTCTGGTATTTAGGCCCTTTGTGATCTGGTTATGCTAACCTTCCAGTCTTATCTCCAATGATTTTCCAGTCTGCACCATCTGTTTCAACCAATCTGGTTTCATCATCCCGTAGAGCCACAGACTCTATACCTGGAGAAGATCTTAGAGGTTATCCAACTGAACCTGAATGCATCGAATGTCAATCATGTTCTTGGTCCTATGCTGGAATAAGGATGGGGGGGAAGGGGTTTCTGATAAGAGGCTCTGATCTGGGAAGGTCATAATTGAGTTCACAGGATTTAAAACTAGAAGAAATCTTGGAAAGCATTTACTCCAACCCTGTCATTTAAAATACATGTATGCATGTATGGAGGTATGCACACACATTTCCCCTGCATTTTTCTACATGTACAAACACATGCATGCACATGCTGTGCACATGCAAATACATGTGTGTGCACACACATATACATGTTTATATATATTGTTGATGTTGTCAATCATTTTTCAATCCTGTTCACCTCTTTGTGACCCCATTTAGAGTTTTCTTGGCAAAGATACTGGAGTGATTTGCCATTTCCTTCTCCAGCTCATTTTATAGCTGAGGAAACTGAAGGCAAACAGGGTTTGCCCAAGGTCACACAGCTAGTAAGTATCTGAGGTAAGATTTGAACTAAGAAAGATGAGTCTTCCTGACTTCAGGCCCAGACTCCAGGCTCTGTGCACTATGGTGCCACCTAGCTGCCTATCTATGTATGCACATATATGTAAATGAGGAGATTGGATTAAATAATCTCCAAGATGCCTTCTGGCTTTAAATAATTGTGAATTCAATGGTGACCTTCCCAAAGCCAGAGAGTTTTTTCTCAGGTATTCTTCCATACACACATACATGCACACATACACGTACACACACACATACCGAGAGAGAAAATATGTATGTATATATGTATACACACATATGTAGTAAGTTTTATTACTAATTAATTTTTAGTTTTTAACATTCACTTCCACAAGATTTTGAGTTCCAAATTTTCTTCCCATCTCTCCCCTCCCTCAATCCCAAGATGGTGTGCATTCTGATCACCTCTTCTCCCAATCTGCCCTCCCTTCTATCACACCCTCCCCCTTCTCTTATTTCCTTCCCTTCTGTTTTCCTGTAGGGTCAGATAGATTTTATAGTACATGTTTTAAGAATTGCTTGAATTGAGGATTAAGCTAAATGTAAGTCATCAATATTTTTATATTTATATATCTATCTCTGTATCTATAAAAGATGAAAGGATTGGACCAGATGTATCTGTGTGTGTATATATGTTTGTATATGCAAGTATGCACATGTATGTATACATCTGCATGCACACATATACACATACATACACATAAACATATACACAAAAATACATATATATGAACACATATATTAATGTCTATATATGTATATAGTCATATGTATACTTCTACATATATATATGTATGTGAGGAAACTGAATAACAAAGAGGTTAAGAGCATTGCTTAAAGTCACAGAGAGCTATAATTCAAACCCATGTCTTCTCATCTCATCTCCAGGCTCTTTCTACTGCTCTTTTGCTGGGGAGATAAAAGACTTACAGAAATGGAACATTAAAGAATTAGGAGTCATTTACTAATAGGTGGTTTGAATTTAAAACCTCTTATTTCCTTTTACTACTGGTTTGAGTATGGAGACATAGCTTAACTGAAGAAAAGAGGACAATTTTCCAGTAATTTGGTCAGACTAATCTACAGGAATGATTAGACCAGAAAATTCAGGTAAAAAAACTTCACTAAACTAGTTAAATACTTTTGTATCCTTCCATTTAACTCTACTCAAAGTCAACCATCGTTTATTATCTACTCTGTGTATACCAGGCAGAGTCCCTTCCCTTATGGGGTATATAGTTAGGTAATGAGGATATGACACATAAGTAAATAACTCTATTAAAACAGAACATATGTGAGAAGTATCCCCCAACCACACAAATACCTCTATCTTCCCCCATGCACAGAATAATCTCTGTTAAATAAATATGAAAAGAAAATGACTGATAATAAGAATAAGGGGTAGCTTTCTAAAGGAGGGGTATTTAATTTTGGCCTTAGAGGATGCATTGAATTTCAGTAGAGAGATAGAAGAGAAGGTGTTTCAGGAATGGGGAACTGCATAAGCAAAGATAGAGAGGTGAGAAAAAAAGTATGGGAAATGAATACAGATGTAAAGCAATCTATTTTTGTTGTTATGGGTAATAGTATGAAACAAACTGACAAAGGATGTGTGTGTGTGTGTGTGTGTGTATGTGTACGTGTGTCTTGGGGAGGTAAGGAAGAGGCATGACAGATTGCAGATGCCCTTAAATGCCAGATAAAGAAGCTTGGCCATTATTTGGTTGGTATATGAAGTCCTTCTTGGGTTCTGAACGGAGAAGTTATAATAATAAGATCACCCTGTGCAGTATGTAAAGATCCATGACAGAAGAGACTGGGATCAAGGAGACCAATCAGAAGGTTATTGTAATAGTCTAGGCAGGAAATAATGATCTCCTAAGCTAGCATGGTAGCAGCAAGAATGGAAAGGTAGATATCTCTAAGGAATGAGTCACTGAACTTGGTGATTGATTGGCAGTAGAAGGAGAGTGAAGGGTCCATAGAAGACTGAGTTTTCCGTCTGGGTGACTGTGATCACCAGGAGTAGGGAGGTATGCAGCAACAACAGCAGAGAGGTGAGGAAGAGCAGGTTTTCGCGAAAGATGAAGGGTTTATTCTTAGGCATGGTGAGTCTGAGAATTCTGTTCCATCCAGACCAATGTGTAGGTTGTTGTTAGTGGGATTTTCTCTTCAGAGCCTGTACTTTTTAGAGACTCGAATTCCATTCTCTTTGGTCTCAGGAAATACTAACTCAAGAACAATCATCTTTTTTTTTTTTTTGTACTATGTTATAGAAATGTTTGTTTTATTCCACAAATTTAAGAAAAGAGCAAAGGTGTGTGTATGTGTGTGTATGTGTGTGTGTGCGCGTGTGTGTGTGTATGTGTAATGCTTTGGTGATTTTGCTGAGGGGATCTTAGTACACACACACACACACACTCATTTCTATTTATATATATACTTACACTCACACACACACACAAACACACACACATATACATATATACATATATGTGCACATTTTTCTCCCAAAGATTTTCTGTAGCTTTTCCATACTTTTGCACCATCTCCAAGTCCATGGCTTTGAATTTTACCTTTTCTTTTCAAAAGATTTATTGATGACTTTTGCCTTTGTATTACACTTCCAACCTGGTTTCTTCTCTTGCTTTCCAGTCTTCTTTACATTTCCCTTCTCTCCCTCTGCTTTCTAGCCATACTAGACTATTTGCCATTCTACATACCTGGAGCTCTGTCTCATTTCTTTGGCCATCCCTCCCATGGAGAATGAACTGTCTCTTCCACCTTCCACCTTGGTTCCCTTCAGCCTGTGTAGCTCCTCATTCATGAAGCCTTTCCTGGAGTCACCAGCTGGAGGGCCACCTCCTCCCCAAATGGTTTTGGATTTACTAATATTCTTTAAATACTCATCCATGTACTTGTTATCCATTAAAACATAAGAGACTTGAAGGCATGGACTTTTGTTTCTATCTTTGTATTCCTAGCTATTAGCACAGTACCTCTCACATAGTAGGTGCTTAATAAATGCTTATTGATTGGCTGATTCTCATATATGTATCACTTTGCTTTTTTCATCTATCCAGCATTCCCCTGTAACAAAGAAAACAGTTAAACCAAACCAACCAACACAGAGATAATATCTGACAGCATACGCAGCATTTTGCATCCATAGTCCTTCACTTGTCCAAGGAGAAGAGGGAAGTGCATTCTTTTATCTTTTTTTCATGACCAATATTGGATATTATAACTACTCAGTGATGGAATTCATTGCAGTATTCCATTCATTTTCATTGTTACATACAATATTGTTTTCTGGCTCTGGTTACTTTATCCAGCTTCAACTCAAGCAACCCTTCCCCAGCTCCTCAAATTCAAATCTTGCTCTTCTAATTCCATTCCAGCCTGGCCCAATTAGTCAATCAACAAATGTTTATTGAGTACTTGCCATGGGCAAGATCTTGTGCTTTAAGCCTAAGGAGAGGTGGGGACAGAAAGAGCTGGGGTGATCCGGGAACTCACAGATCTGGAAGCAGGGAAAGGATGAAAGATCTGTTTGTGAAGTGATATAAAATCTGGCTTCAGACATTTACTTGCTGTGTGACCCTGGGCAAATCACTTAACCTGATTGCCTCCAGAAAGAAAGAAAAAAATAAAAAAGAAAGAAGGAAAGGAAGGAAGGGAGGGAGGGAGGGAGGGAGGGAGGAAGGAAAAAAGAGAAAAAAATAAACAAGATATGAAAAGCAATTTAAGGAAATATCCTTTGCATGACTGCATGTGTATAATTGATATCATACTGCTTGCCTTCTCAAAAGGTGGGGAAGGTATGGGAGAGAGGAAGAGAATTTGGAACTCAAAATTAAAAAAAAAATAAATGTTTAAAAATGTGAAATGTAAACTATCTATATCCTTTGACCCAGCAATACCACTACCAGATCCATTTCCAAAGATGATTAGAGAAAAAGAAAAAGAACTTACATGTTTTAAAAATGTTTATAGTAGCTGTCTTTGTGGTGACAAAGAACTGGAAGTTTCAGGGTTGCTCATCAATTGGGGAATGATTGAACAAGTTGTGATTGTGATGAAATGCTACTATGTTATAAGAAATGATGAGTTCAATGATTTTAGAAAAACATGGAAAAATCTGAACAAAATAACGAAGAGCAAAAGGAGTAGAACCCAGAGAAAATTGTATACAGTAACAACAATGTGGTTTTACAAATGACTTTGAATGAATAAATTATTTTATCTATTATAAATACCTAAACTAACTATAAAGGACATATGAAGAAAGACACTATCTGCATCGGGAAAGAACTGATAAATAGAAATATGTAGAGAGTAGTTTTACATATATACATATATGCATATACACATGCATATGCACATACATATATGTGTGTATATATACAAATATATATGTGTATATCTGTATACACACATATCTGTATGTCTAATGGTAGCCATCTATGAGGAGAGGGAAGAAAAAAAGGGGAAAATTTACATGATAATATTGTTGTATATTTGAAAGGAATACTAAGTTGTGCATAGTAGATTTGCAGTTTCACGTATAATTGCCTTTTTATTGTACTGTATTATGAAAGAGCTTGTTTTATTTCATAAATTAAAAATAAAATTTAAATATATACATATATATATGTAATTCAGAAAAATGTAACAAAATAAAGAGAGAGATTTTTTTAAACGAAAAGTAATTTAAAAAAACAAAAGATGTCCCAAGGCACTGTGTAGTAAGTGCCGAATGCTCAGGTTTAGACATTAAATGCCATTTGAGTTCAGAGAAAGGGAAGACCCCTTACTCACAGCTGCAGAAGATTTGAAAGAGGCGGAATCTGAGCCTTGAAGATGGCTAGGATTTGAGAAATAGGGAAGAGCACCTCCCACAACGTCATGTCCCACTCTTCATTTCCCAACGTCTTGCTCTACTCAGGTCTAAACTTTGACCTCTCTCCGTGGATGGAGCTAGAGAAAAGAATTTTGTTTTCCAGGATTATCCATCACCTTGCAAGCTAGGAAATAACTCAGGGACAGTTTTGAATTGTTTAACTGGGGCACAATTTC
The DNA here is from genome assembly GCF_028372415.1 of Notamacropus eugenii. Classification (NCBI taxonomy): domain Eukaryota; kingdom Metazoa; phylum Chordata; class Mammalia; order Diprotodontia; family Macropodidae; genus Notamacropus; species Notamacropus eugenii. Next base: position 50,711,959 of record NC_092872.1, read on the forward strand.
AGAAGGCAGGAGCCTGGGAATCAGCTGACCTGAGTTCAAATCTCAGCTTTGCCACTAACATGACATGTGATATAGGATAAGTTATTTCTCTCTGGGCCTCAGTTTCCATATTTTTTAAGTGAGGGGCTTGAAATTCATCAAGGTAATTTATAGATCCGAGATTCTATGACTATGATCCCTGCTCTCCTTTAGCTCAGAGAACTTGCTTTGAGTGTTATGGATGTAAAGGCATTTGGTAACATGGAAAGCATGAGACTGGTGTGAGATCAAACCAGCATCTGGATCGTAACAACAGAGCAGGAAGATCCCAAGGGTCATTTGGGTATTGTTTAGTAACCTGAACTTTTTTTGTTTTGTTTTAAATAAGGTCAGGGGAAATATCAGAAGATTTTGCTTCTGATGCTGATACAGAACCCAGATTCTCCTACCCTCTCAATTCCCATGTCCCTGAAGTACCTGACTTTCAAAGGTTCTCCCTGCTGGGCTGCAGGCCACTGATGAAGATAGGGGAAACAGAGATAGATACGAGAAATTAAAGCAGAGTAGTTGCTAATTGGCAATTAACTTAAAGAAAAAATTTGCAACGGATCAACTATAGTTCAAAGGTTCCCTCCACAGAGAACAGTGCTGGACATCTGTATACCCATTTTTACTCTTTCAAACTACTTTTGATACATTTTGTTTTGGTGAGGGATTGCAATGTGCTGATATTACAATCTGTAAAGAAGAGGCAAGTGCACTGGCCAGGGCTTGGAAGCTCAGGGTTCTAGTCTCACTTCTGCCAATGCCTTGCTAGGTGACCTTGGTCCTCTCTCTGGTCCTCAACTTCCTCATCTGTCCTGGGAGAAAGTGAGGCTGGTGACTCTGCACAGCCCTGCCTCACTTAAATCCAATTCACTTGCAAGTCAAGACATCACCTTCCTGATGTCATTGGTTTGTTTGAGAACAAAGGAGAAATGATCCAGCCACAATCTGGATCATAAGAGAACGGATCAACTAGCCTCTAACAGTCTGTGAGACCTTCCCAGCAGGTCAGGTGGAACCCCAGAATGTCAGCATTGGAAGGAAGCTCACATACCAACTTCGCCCATGATTACCTGAAACCTGAATCTCCTTGAAACCATCTCTGGAGGTGGGGGTTGGGGTGGGGAGAGAAGGGAAAAAAGGGAGAAAAAAGAAGTTGACATGATAGTTTTATTGTGAACTTTAAAGGAATACTAAGTTGTACATAATAGATTTGCAATGTCATGCACAATCATCTTTTTAATTATATTATATTAATTAAATTATATTATGGAAATATTTCTTATTCCATAAATTAAAAATAAATGAATAAACAAACAAATAAATAAAATAATGGATCAAGAATAAGACAAAATAAAACATCCTTGGTAAGTGATCATTCAGTGTGCGTGTACACACACCTGTTGTTCTTGTTGTGTTTGTCCTTCGTTCTCGAAGAGGACTGTGACATCAAGATGATGACATGACTTGCACTTGACTTTGATTTGAGGGAGGGAGGGCTGTGCAAGGTCACCAGCCTCACCTTCTCCTCCTGAGCCATCTGGGTCCAGTGACCTGACAATCATCAGGATGACTGGAGATGGCTCAGGATGCAATGTGGGACCTTGGTCATTTTAAGTTCAGGTCTTGCCAGATGCTCTCTTTCGCTGAGATATACCCATTCAGTGAACAGGCCTCTTTAAATGGTTACTCAAGGAATGGCCCCTTTTAAGAGTAGAAAAAAAAAAAAGAACCAAAAAATCAAACTGGGAGGGAAAGACTCTCACACCTATGCATGCCTTTAATACTACCCCATTTCCTTCCTCCCTCCCTCCCTCCCTCCTTCCCTCCCTCCTTCCCTCCCTCCCTCTCTCCCTTCCTTCCTTCCTTCCTTCCTTCCTTCCTTCCTTCCTTCCTTCCTTCCTTCCTTCCTTCCCTCCTTCCTTCCTTCTTTTCTTTCTTTCCTAGGTAGAGGTCATTTCTTGCTTTTAAGAGTTTCTTTTTCCAAACTAGTTATTAGAGGACTTTGACATGAAATACATTACATATTGCCTCCTGGTTGAGAATAAAAGTGATTCTATTTTTCATTTGCTCTTGATTTCACAAAATGAGCTCCATTGAATCAGTGCTTAGCCACAAAACAGAATAATGGATGACAGTACCCACCACCCCTCACCCTCCACCCCAAGGGACTGGAACAAGGAAGCCACAGTAAACTTCTAGAAGGCAGGGACTGTATTGCTTTTCTCTTAGCATTCCTAGCACTAGAAGAGTGGCTGTCACATAGTAGGTGCTTAATAAATGCTTTTTCAATTGAATTGCCTTGTCACGGATTGCATGCTGATCCTTACCTCAAACAGACACACAGCACATGAAGGAGAAAACTCACAATCAGTGAGGTTATTTCAGGAATATAAGATTCCTTTTCCCCCTCACTTTTATCCACCGTTGTCGATATCAACAATTTCCAGTCATAAAGCAGGAGATAACTCCAGGCTTGTGTGGAAAGAAGATAGCTTCAGTGCCCAGATGAGCAATCCACTTTGTAATCCTATCCAACTGAGAGGTTGAGGATGGATAAAGCTTTTTGCTGACACTGATCAGCAGGCCAGGGGGAGTGGGGGAAAGGCTAATTTAGCTCTGATGGTTAAAGGGCTCCAAAATGGTGCTTGTAAAAGGATATGGGCTCATTCCTCAAAGGAATGGCAAGAAAAAAAGGGAAAATCTCCCCAAGTATAAGGTGCTATCTATAGAGGAGAATTAACTCTTTCAAAGGACTAGGACCAATGTCTTTTTCTTAGAAAGGCACCATTGCCTCTGTCTGCCACTCTCTGTCTCCATCCTTAGCCCCTGAGCTGGGGTTTGAAGAAAGCTAAGAATTCTACGAGGTACAGGTAAGGAGGATACAAGGAACCAGCTAAGTAAAGGCGAAGAGGTGGGAAATGAGTGCGATTTATGAGGTGGGATGGAAGTTTCATGCCATATGTAATAAAGTCACATTGACTGAGTAAATGAAATAAATAACCAGCATTCTAGATAATCAACTTTCTGTTATTCACACAGAGACCAAAACACCAAATAATCCAAAAGCCAAGATGAGTCTAGCTAGTCAGGGGAGGATAAACAGTTTCCAAGTTCATTGACAAATGTTTTTCCTTGATTTAGTGCATAAGGGAATGCTGAGTTATCTGATGCAAATGCCGGTGAAGTGTCACACTCATGCTGCCGTCGTGGTTGTTGAGTCCTTTTAGTCACATCTCATTTTCTGTGACTACATTTGGGGTTTTTTTTGGTAGAGATACTGGAGTAGTCATGTATTTCCTTCTCCAGGTCATTTTACAGATGAGGAAACTAAGGCAGACTGGGTTAAGTGACGCATTCAGGGTCACACAAATAACAAGTGTCTGAGGCCAGATTTGAACTCAGGAAGATGAGTCTTCCTGCCTCCAAACCTGGTGCTCTATCCACTGTGACAACTAGCTACCCAGTGCTAGATGTTAAGGAGGCAAAAATGGAAACAGAACATCTCATATTTTTAAGGACCTTATTGTTATTGGGGAGATAAACATGTCCACTGAGAATAAATGTAAAATATACACAAGGTAATGCATATATTTACATATGTACTTTATGTGTATGTATATATGTGCATATGTATACATTTGTGCATACGCATGCACACATATCTATACCTATTTATCTACACACAGATACATACATTTACATATATACACACATATATATAAACATACACACACACACACACACACACATATATATATATACACACACACACACAGACAGAGAGAGACAGACAGACAGACATACCTGGAATACTCTCCCTTCTCTGCTCTGGCTACTGACCTCCTTGGTTTCCTTTAGGTCCCAACTAAAATCCCATCTTCTACAGGAATCCTTCCTTCTTAATTCCAGTGCTTTCCCTCTTTCAATTATTTCCTGTTTATTCTGAGTATATATTTGTTTGCATGTAGTCTGCTCCATTAGATTATCAACTCCTTGATGGCAGTGACTGTCTTTTGCTATTTTGTATCCCTGGTGTTTAGTACAGGGCCTGGTATATAGTAGGTGCTTAATAAATGTTTATTGAATTGAATTTATATATACATACATACATAAATACATATATACATGCATATACATATATGTGGGGCAGCTAGGTGGTGCAGTGGATAGAGCATCAGTGCAGGAGTCAGGAGGACCTGAGTTCAAATCTCACCTCAGACACTTGACACTCACTAGCTGTGTGACTTTGGGCAAGTCACTTAACCCCAGTTGCCTCATCCTGGGTCATCTCCAGTCAGCCTGATGAATATCTGGTCATCGGACTCAGATGGCTCTGGAGGAGAAGTGAGGCTGGTGACCTGCACAACCCTCCCTCACTCAAAACACAATCAAGTGCAAGTCATGTCATCATTTCTCTGATGGCATGAACTTCTTTGGCAACAAAGGGTGAACATACATACATACACACGTACATATATACAGATATGGATATAGATATAGATACACACACATATAAACACATACACACACAAAGCAATACAAATTAATTTCAAAGAGAGACCACTAAGAGAGACAGAGAGAACTGACAAGGAGTTTCACTGTCCCACAATAATATCCATGCTTCTTTATACAGTAACTTTTCTAAAGTACTCTCTCATCCAATTGTCTTATTTCATTCTCACAACACTTTGAGAGAGGTAATACAGGTATAATTATTCCCATTTGATAGATGAAGAAACTGAGGATTAGAGAGAGAAAGTGGCTTTTGTGTTAATAGAATTAGAGTCAGACCAAAGATTCCTGATGCTTTTTCCTCGTATCTCACGTATCTGGTTGTTGCAGGCAGTCTCCCCTATTAGAATGTGACCTCCTTGTAGATTCCATCTTTCTTTGAACTTCATTCAAGAAAGAAAGGCCTAGAGCACAGGTGGACATCCAGCACTGGCCTACCACAGAAGCCTTTTTTCATTGAATGAAAAGTCAGAACTCAGAAAAAAAAAAATGGGTGGCTTTGCTGCATTCCTGTAAGCCCATATAGCACTGGAGGTAAGGCAGAAGAGCCTGAGAGATACCTCTTCCTCCCCCTCGTCCATTAGCCTTTAGGTCATATGTCCCAGGGAAATAAGCCTGAGCAATCCCTTTCTATTTTAGGTCGCTGAGATCTGGGAGTCCTGGAATCCAGGTTCTAGATTGGAGTCAGCCCAGTTACAACACCCTTGGAAGACTTCAGTTTTCTAGAAGCTGTCACTGACAGCTTTGGACTTGAACTCAGCTGGGCTAATACTACATAGGAACTGAGCTAAGATGTAAACATCGTCTCCTCAGACAAGGTGGTATGGGGGGGATAATGTCTCTGAGACGGTGGGGGAAATATTATGTAAATACATGTACATATATACACACACGCATATATATTTATATATAACATATACATTTTTATTACTTTGTATATTTTTGTATAGTATATATTTGTATATGTCTCCCTCTCTTCGTATATTTGTACTTAGTATAACTTTGAAGTAAACATCCTTTTATAAAAGCTATCCTGATGTTAAATGGTGAAATTGATGGTAAGTACTAGTCCCTGGGCCTCGAAAGTGGGGAGGTACACAACTAGTGGGGGCTTAGCCTGTGACAGTGAAATGTGACCTCCCAGTCTCACAGGGTACCAGAGAAGCTTATGGAGGTATAAAATATAATAGCCCTGGGTCTGGTGCTGAAAGAGTGGAGCCAGAGTCAACTATATTACATTAACATTGTTGTAAATCCAAGCATTTCTAGCCTAGGGAGAGAACTGTCCAACATGGTATACAGCCCCACCCCCAACCCATACTCTTGGACATATCCCAAACCAAGACAGATTTGTGGTAATATTTATATTAGGATTGAATAGGTAAAATGCTAAATCTCAGAATTCTAGAATAATAATCATTTATTCTTCACCTTAGAAGCGCTTGATTACTATTGTGTGTCCACGTCTAATCCTCCAATTTAGAGTCATTGATCTAGAGCTGAAGACACCTTTGAGATCATTTAGTACAATTCTTTCATTTTACAATGGAGGAAACTGAAACCAAGTGAGGAAAATGAAGTGACTTACCTAGGTTATAGAGATAATGAGCATCAGACCCAGCATTTGAACCTAGGTTCTTTGACTTCAGAATCAGCACTGTTTCTATTGGACCATGCCATTGGAGTGAGAAAGCTGAGGGTAGGTGCCCGGTCTAGTCATCTTTGTCTTCTCCTTAGCTGAACCTAATACAGGTCTTATGCATTATAGGGGGTGCTCAATGAATGTGTTGTAGACAGAAATGAATCTCTAACAATGTAAACTTCAGGCACTCTGGGCACTTGGGTTGGGGAGATACTTGGAGAGTAAAAAGGCTCAGAGCCCCTCAGCAATCACGCTTTGTCAAAAGCTAAGTCAAAGTCAAAGTGCCCTGGATCACGAGTGAAGCTCATGAGTGAAGCTGGAAATTGCAGGAGGGGGAAAGAATCTCTAAACAGATCTCTGGTTACTGGACATTTAACTGCACTGGTAAAACAGTGGGTCTGTAGGATAGCATTGCTCAACAAAGAGCCAGCATTGTAGAACGTGTTTTTTCCTTCCCACGCACAAGTAAAAGAGGGATTTCCTCTTAGCAGTGAGGAGGAATTTTGATAGCAGAGTCTGAACTGATCCATCAGGCCTTGAAGGCAAAAGCTCTAGCAACAGGATTCACTTGGTTACAAATAGGGGGATTCATCAAGATTGACCAGCAGGGAATAGGCTATGTGAAAAGGAAGAGGGAGAGAGAGACAGGGAGACAGACAGAGACAGAGAGACACACAGAAAAAGAGACAGAGATGGAGAGAAAGATAGAGAAACATACATATATATATATATATATATATATATATATAGAGAGAGAGAGAGAGAGAGAGAGAGAGAGAGAGAGAGAGAGAGAGAGAGAGAGAGAGAGAGAGAGAGAGAGAGAGAGAGAGAGAGTGAGAGAGAGAGACAGACAGACAGACAGACAGACAGACAGAGACAGAGACAGAGAGCCAGAGCCAGAGAGACAGAGGCAGTCAGAGACAGAAAGACACACAGAGACAGAGTGGGAGAGAGAGATAGAGAGGCAGAGACAGAGAGAGACAGAGATGGAATTCTGGGGAGAGAGAAGAAGAGAGAGAGAGAGAGGGAGAGAGAGGGCAGGGGGAGAGAACACTGTTAGGTTTGGGTTTTCCTTAGGCTCAGAGGATGTCTGAGCTTTCCTCAGAACATGAAATGTAGAGCTGGAAGGTATTTGAGATTATCTGCTTTCCCCTATATTTTATAGAGAAGCCCAGAAGAGCTGAAGCTTGACTTAACCAAGGTGCCATAGGGAGTTGGTAATGGACCTGGGTCTAGGGTCTCATCTCTGGGCTCTGGATCTTCGTGTGTTTTCCACTGTACTATGCTTCCCCTCTAATGACAAGATGATTTTCAAAGAAAACTGAACTCTCCCTGCCAGTCTGTTCCCTTTGTGCTTCTGATCCTACATTCTATTTCAGACTCTAGAGTAGGTCCATATTATCTGGGCCCCGAGGGGGCATCTAGAAACAGATAAGATCTTCATACAAGTCTCCTCAGATCTCTGCTGCCTTTCTGGACTTGGGAAGGAGAAGGTCAGGGCTGAGTGAGCTAAATCCTTAATCTGTTTTCACCCAAACACAAACCATGGAGTCAGCTTGTTATGACTAAAGACTGATCCTAAAATGGAATATTTGGCTTCAAGGAGCCAGTTGCCTCCAAATGTGAACTTGAAATTACCCTGGAAACTCAGACAGAGCAGTGCCCCAGTGGAGAAGATCCCCGGGCCCATGAAACAAAACAAGGGCCTCCCACGTTTAATTCAACTGAGCTAAATTGCTGATGTTACTTGTGTCTCTAGAATTTTTGTGGAAAAACCAGGAGCTTGAGTACTGAAGCCTCTGAAAGGCCCAGTCCTTTCCTGCTCCTTTGCTCTCACAGACAGTTCATCAGGCATGTCCTCCTTGGTAATGGCTTTCTGACAAATAGTGTCACACAATGTGCTTAGACCTCTGAACCCAGAAGTAGCAAGACCTGGGGTCACATCCCACCCCAGATCCTTACTAGCTGTGTGACCCTGGGCAAGTGACCTGATTTCTTCCGAGCTTGTTTCCTCTTCTGTAAAAGAAAAGATAATGAATCCTTGCATCATGAGTAAGGCTTGGATGAGATATGCAAATATAAGTTATTAATATTATGCAAAATGTGTCTGGATCAGTCTTTATAAAAGAAGCCAGTGACATTATGGTAAAAAAAAAAAGCCCATGTGATTTCTGGGAATGGTCACCCCAGCCCCCATCTCTGTCTTCCTTTCACATCAAACCTCACCAAACCAAAAGGAAGAAAAGGAGTGGAAATTTCATGTTGTCAATTCCTTCAATTGAACTGGTAAACATTTGTTGAACACCTACTGTGTGCTTAACAGGGGAGGTTGGGAAGTATGATGGGGGAGGGCAGGGAACTGAAGAATCACAGTAGTCAGTTAGCATATCGAGATCAAACACCTACTCAGTGTAAGGCACGGCCTTCAAAATGTAGGGGATAAAAATGAATATTATCCTAACAGGGAGCTGCCACATGCTCAGGTTCCATCAGTCTGCCTGGCTGACATAACTTCTCTGTGTGGAGGATACTTCTAGGACAACAGTGATGATGAGCAAGGGAAATAGTTCAGACCTTGGAGAGACTATGGAGCCTGTGTAGACATCCATAAATGGTTCTGGTAGACCAACTACATGGAGAAGGAAAGCCTCTCTGATCGATTTTGGAGGCATTCAAAACAGCTGTCAGCTTTGGCCTCCTCTGCATCATTCACTCTTTTGGTTTTACTTGGTGATTCCATCTTTCACCATGTGTGATGAGAGAACTCTGAGTGCCCTCTGAGGCCCAACAGGTCTTGGTCCTTGGAATTTTCATTTGTCCTTTTCCATTCTACGTGAAGGGATTGGAGTCTGCACCTTCAAAGGTCAGAAGAGCAAGCCACAAGAATCCAAAATTGGAATCCAGGCTGGGTTTTGCAGCCAGCATAGCTTCAATTCCCTGAGGAACAAGGAGCAACGTTTGGGGGGTAAACTTTAGAACCCTAGCCCAGTAAAAAGATTCACTCAGTAATCATGCCACATTTGGACATGAACTTGGTGGGACAGTTGCTACATAAGGTTAAGTTATGAGCCTAACCCTCCCATTATACTCCTTTCTCCAGCTGAGGTAGTATAGGGGAGATTCTGTCCCCTAAGGTATTGTGAAGAAATGTTTGCATTTTGTTCTTGCTATACATTCTAAATTAATATCTCTTTTTTACCTTCCTTTTTATTAATTTATTTGTTTTCAGTTTTCAGCAATCACTTCCATATGTTCTAAATTTCCCCCTCACTGCCCAAGACAGCATGCAATCTTGCATGGGTTCTACCCATATATTCTTATTAAACACATTTTCACATTAGTCATGTTGCATAGAAGAATTAAAATGAATGGGAGAAACCATGAAAAAACCAAACCAAACCAAAACACAGCAAAAGAGAAATAAGTTTGCTTCATTCTGTGTTCTCATTCTATAGTTCTTTCTCTCGATGTGGATGGCGTTTTGCATCAAGTCCTTTGGAAATGCTTTCAGTCCTTGCATTGCTGTGAAGGATTAAGTCTATCAGAAACAGTCCTTGCACACTGTGGCTGTTACTGTGTATAATGTTCTCCTGGTTCTGCTCATTTCACTCAGCATCAGTTCACATAAGTCTTTCTAGGTTTTTTTGAAGTCTACCTGTTTGGCATTTCTTATAGCATCATAGTACTCCATTACATTCATATACCACAACTTGTTCAGCCATTCCCCAATGATGGGCATTCCTTTGATTTCCAGTTCTTGGCCATCACAAAAAGAGCTACTATAAATATTTTTGTACATGTGGGTCCTTTTCCCATTTTTATGATCTCTTTGGGATATGGCCCTAGAAGCGATATTGCTGGGTCAAAGGGTATGCATATTTTTATAGCCTTTTGGGCATAGCTCCAAATTGTTCTCCAGAATCGTTGGATCAAATCACAGCTCCTAAGTGAATATCTCATTGTAAAAGCTATCCAACTCTGAGTGGTTAAATGGACCTGGGATGCTAGCCATGGATCTATAACAATGAGAGGAACATGACCAGTAGGGGTTTAGGGTTTGAGCCAATGAGAGTAGAAGAGAGAGGCGTTACAATTCCACAGAGTTACATCCTGGTACTCTGAGGGGAGATATAGCCTGTCTAGCTCTGAGAGAATGAGCCATAGCAAATCCAGCGTAGTAATTAAAACATATATTAAAGCTTGCAAGGTACTTAACATATATGGCCTCATTTATGATTCACAAAAATCTTGTGGGGTAGGTAGAACAAGTATTACCATCATCCCCATTTAAATAGATGAGGAAAAGGAATCTCAGAGAAGTTAAGTGACTTGTCTGTGGTCACACAGCTACTGTCAGAGGCTGAATTTGAACCCAGACCTGTCTGACTTGAAGTCCCACAACCCATGATACAAAGATATATGTAAGATGGAGTCTGCATCTCATGGTGGCTTGTCTTACAGTGTCAGATCCAAGATTTCAAGCTACTGAAAAATCAGTAAAAAAAATCTGACTCAAATTCTAGCATTCCCACTCCACTGTACCGAAACTTCCTTACCTGTTCTCTGTCTCAGTATGTAATTTCATTGGCTCTTCACAAGTGAGATAGGAATCATCTTCCTCATTTTACAGATAGGGAGGCTGAGGTGGGGAAACCAGTTAGAAGGCTATCATAGTAGTCTAGTTGAGAGCTGATAAGGGCCTGAACTGGGGTTATGGTTGTGTAAGTGGAAAGGGACACAGGAGAATTCTGGTGAAAGTAGAAATACAATTTGAATATGTTGGGTGAGTGAGAATAAGGAGTTGAGTACAACACTGAGGTTGTGGGCTTAGGTATCCTAGAGGCTAATGGTACTCTCAACAGTAATAGGGAAGTTTGGAAGGGGGGTGTGGGTTGGAAGGAAAGATAATAAGTACTCTGTTGGTCATGTTGAGTCATGTAGGAGGGGGAGAGAAAGAGAGACAGAGACAGAGGGAGACACAGAGATAGAGAGACAGAGAGAGAATATGAAAGAGAGAGGGAGAGACAGAGATGGAGAAACAGAGATAGATAGAGAGACAGAGAGAGATAGAGGAGGGAAGAGATGAAGAGAGAGGAGAGAAAGCAAAGAGAAAGATCGAGAGAGAGACAGAGACAGAGACAACTAAGGAACTAAGCATTCACTATGTGCCATGCCTATGATATTAGACTTTAGGCCTTTCCCTCTTGGGTCATCATGGTGGTATGTGAAAGTGTTCAGTGGTATTTGTGTTCATTCCTAATCCATGGCTTGTGATGCTTCAGCACCTCCACTCCCCTTCCCTTACACTTAGTGTGTGTGTGTGTGTGTGTGTGTGTGTGTGTGTGTGTGTGTATGTGTGTGTTCATCCTTTGTTGCCGAAGAAGACCATACCATCAGAGAAATGATGACATGTCTTGTACTTGACTTTGTTTTGAGTGAGGGAGGGCTGTACAGGTCACCAGCCTCACTTCTCCTCCAGAGTCATCTGAATCCAGTGACCAGATATTCATCAGGATGACTGGAGATGATCCAGGATGAGGGATTAGGGTTAAGTGACTTGCCCAAGGTCACACAGCTAGTGAGCGTCTGAGATGTCTGAGTGTCTGAGATGAGATTTGCACTCAGGTCCTCCTGACTCCTGCACTGGTGCTCTATCCACTGCACCACCTAACTGCCCTTGCTATGTGAACACATAGCATGGGAACTCTCAATAATAACATCTAAGCTTTGCATTGTCCCTAGTACCCTAACACCTCCTAGTCCCCATGGCCAGGACCTTTTCAGGTCTATGCCCCTGCTCTCGAGGGTCTGTCTCTTCTCTGGTCCTGGCCATTCCTGGTTTTGTCACCCTCTGAGAGGGCATCACAACATGTCTTCCTCATGGGAACTCAGTCTAATGGAAAGAAAAAGAGCTTATCTCTGACGTGGAAGATGGAGTCTCTAATTTCTCTAGGTACCTTGATTCTCTTTGTTCTGGATAATGAACACTGCCTAGAATACATTATCTAGAAAAAAAACATGGTGCCCAAAGCAATCAGGTCTGCTCCCTGCATTCCCTGTGATCTGTCAGAGAATATTGCAAGGATATCTTCTGAGTGTGTGTTCCCTCCCGAGATTTTGCCAGATAGTGGAACAGTTTGTTGAACAATGAACAAATCTCTTGCTCCTTTGAAAATCTTTTAATTAAAATCTAGAGGCAGCGGACCGGAAAAAAGGTATTAGCACTTAGCATAAAACGAGGCGATATGGAGCATTCTCTGTCGACAGAACCATGGCAGAGAGAGACAACAGTCTGATTTTTAATTCCCTAAAGATTAATTTTATGTTTTAATTAAAAAGATGGAGGAGGAAAACGGGTGAATATGGATTTTTGTCAAGCCATTTTTTCTCCCTCTTAGAGGTTATAAAGTCTTAGCAGTTCTAGAAATTTTGTTCATAATTAGCTTTGAACTCCATGATGGTAATAACTGTGGGGAATAAGAGAAAGAAGGACTGGTGAGTTCAGACAAATTTCTCAACCCTACAGGGATATCTTAATCTTCTTTCTAAGCATAATAGGAACTTTTCTTCTTGCATGTCGGAAGAACCTGACGGATTCCCCAATCGAACTTCTATTAACCAGCCCGTGTGTTGGGTGGTTGATAGCAATCTTTTGTTGTGCACCTGATTCCTAAAGGTGCTCATTTCTAAAATGCCCTAATGTTTCCTTTTCTTGTTTTTAACAGGCAAGCTTATTAAGCAGAACTGAATCTTGCCCTGTTGGCTGAAGATCTCACTAAGCCTCAGCGATATCATTCCAAAATGTAGTTCTCCCTGCTCAAGCCTGGAAGTGGAGATGGAGAAGGTGAAGGGGATTGGGTTGAGTCTCTACAAAATCCAGGACAGTCCCTGGTATGAAGAAGAATTTTTGCAGTAAGAATTTAGGTGCAAAGGAAGGCATGCTTGAAAGACTGTATATGATCAGGTCGCAATGATGGATTGCTTGATTAGGCATTGTGAAGTAGAAGAAAGTGTAGTGAAAAATGGTCTTGGAATTAGAAAGCATAACTTAAGTCCCTGATTTACTATGCCTTGTATCCCCTTAGCAAATCATTTCCCACTGTGGGTCTCAGTTTTTTTATCTGAAAAATGGGAGCAAAGTGAGGCAAGCAGAGTGAAAGCTCTCTAGTGGATCTTCCAACTTTAGGATTCTGAATAGCCAAGTTGTTTCTCTTTTATGAAATCGAGGATACCGTTTATTTGATTATAATCTCCCCAAACCCACCAAAAACAAATAAGGGTTTCCACAGAAGTGATATTTGGTTCTTTGTAGCAGTTGAGGCATAAGAAAGTTTGAAGTTTCAAAGTTTCCCCAAGACTCTCAGAAGTTCAATGAGACTGGAAAAAAAGAAATCTTTGAAGAAGTAAGAGTCTATTTAATCACTTAACACAGGCCTGTATCTGTCAGTTCATAGGTCTGAGAGAAAAATAGGACTTTACCACCTTTGCTGTGTGGGCATGGTGGATGTTAGTCAATGGATCTACCCACTGTTCCCTAGAGATGTGTGATAAGGTCACCGAAAGATTGGTGCCCTCCATCAGGAAGAGATTAGATTCTCTTCATTACAGGTGGGCAAAGATTGCAATAATCAGCATATCTAAAACTGAACAGATACATAAATTGATGGAGGCCTGTGTTGGGTCCTCTATCCTGTAGCTCTCTTGAGGACTTTTGGGATCCCCTGCTATTGTCTTTCCTCCAACCTGCAATCCCTCTTTTCACCCACCCACGCTTTACCCTTCCTTCAAGGCTCAGCTCTGACTGCAATTTCTCCAGGACTCCTCCCCTCACTGCCCCAACTCACACTGATCTCTCCTTTCTTTCTCCCAGGGCTTCTTCCCCTTTTGTGAGTCATGGACCCCTTTGGCCATTTAGAGATACCTATGGACCCCTTTGTAGAAACAAGTTTTTATTGTTGTTGTAATTAATCCTTTGTCCTAGAAGAGGACCAGTGATATCTGGGGGGTATATGGTGTGTGATGTCTTAACTTGCAAGTGAATTGGATTTCAGTGAGACAGAGCCATGTAAAGCCAGCAGCCTCACTCTTTCCTCTAGAGTCATCATAGTCTAGTGGCAAGACATAGGTCAAGACTACTGTTGATGACCCCGATGCAGTGGGAGACCATGGCCTTTCCAAACTAAGATCTTTCCCAGGCTACAGTTTGTCTGAGGCAATGCCTGTTTAATGATTAAAGGCTAGATAAGAATTGAGGCAAAAGATGGCCTGGTTTGCCTTCACAAAAGAATCACTCTGGGAGGGGAAGGTCTTCAGAGTTTCTGACCAGAACAGAAAAAATTACTATTGACACTCCCTTTGAACCATCAAAACCCAAACAGTGAGCAAGCCAGGCTTGGGCTGAGACCTATTACTGGCCAATCAGTGAAAGCCAGAGTGACTTGGGTTCAAAAATATAGTCAAGTAGCTCCATTTGCATTTTAATGGGCTTCATCAAAGCCTGGTTCTCCAGAGCTTATATTATAAGAACCCATAAATGAAAACTACATGAACAGAAGAGTTAGTTGTTTCAGTTTAAAAAGTAACAGCAAAGCAACAATGAGAGAATAAATAAATAGGAGAGAAAAAAAAATTTAGCTCCCAAACCTAAATGCATAAAATAAGATACATAGGATTACAAAGGAAATCAGTTATATTGAAATGTAGTCATCAAAGTCCTAAAACAGAGCCTGCAGATCTCAGGTTAAGAACTACTGCTCTAGCCTTTAGGGGCTACATTTCTCATCCAACATTTGTCATATGCTCTTATGCCATGGTTACTTTAACCATTTCATTGGATGTCCAGCTAGTTTCTCTAACTAGGCCTTGACCTTAGCACATGCTGCAGTTTTTATCCCCATAAGTACATAGTATAGTATTATGCTCAAATTAATGGTATTTAAAATACACTGGTAGCTAGGTGGTGCAGTAGATTGAGTACTAATCCTGGAATCAGAAAGATCTGAGTTCAAATCTGGCCTCAGACACTTCCTAGCTATGTGACCGTGGGCCACACTTAACCCTGTTTGCCTCAGTTCCCTCATCTGTAAAATGAGCTGACAAAGGAAATGGCAATCTGTTCCAATACTTTTGCCAAGAAAACTCCTAATGGGATCACAAAGAGTCAGAGAGGACTGAAACAACTGAGCAGTAACAAAATACAGAAATGACATTTGCTTTGGGCTTTCTCTTTTAAAATACATTACCACTGATAAGACTTTATAGTTAATAAGTGCTTTTCATCATATATCATTGGATCACAGATGTAAAGCTGCAAAAGGTTTTTAGAGGTGACTTAATCTAATCCTTCATTTTACAGATGAGGAAACTGAGGCCTGTGACTTGCTCAGGGTCACACAAAGAGCAAGTAGCAAAGTTGGAATTCAAACCCAGATTCTCTGACTCCAAATTCATCTGTTTCCATCCCTCATAATCTCATTTGATCCTTACAGCAACACTATGAGGGAGACAAGGATGTGTAGTCACCATTTTCCAGGAAAGGAAACTGAAACCCATTGACATGGGAAAGTACCTCACCTAATACCACCCAATTAGTGACTGATAGAGTTGAGACTAGAATGTATAGCTTGAGACATAACCCCATTTTTAGGGAGCTTACATTTTAACAGGGGAAGATGCTCACTCTCTTTTTGGAAGTTTAGGCACCAGGGAGAGGCCAAATGGAGGATATATCTAGAGGTCTGAGATAGGATCTGAAGCCTTTTCTTCATTTCACTATAGAAAATCATCTTCTACTTGCTATGGTTTTTGGAGAGCCCTTCTAGAGAACTTGAAGCCCTGGGCCTACTCCTTGGAGAGTGGTCTCCTGTTTGAAGGCCATGTTTGTGCCTGTTATATGTTCTGCAACGTAAAGTGGAAAGGGCTTTATCCCAACCTTGTTACCATAATCAGGGAGGTAGAGGCAGGAAGATCCCGCCAATAACTATCACAAGGGCCACACATCAGTCTCTCTCCCAGTCTGAGGCTACTACCTAAAACAGGAAAAGTCCAGATCTCTGCACTGGTCTTTGGGTTAACCATAATCCTTTAGAGCTATAGTTACATAGTCTGAAAAGAGGAAGAACATGAAAGCCTGGGGAATCCACATCGTGTGAAAATAGTGTAGCTTTGGGGAGTCTGGTTATCTGGTGGCTTTCCCTGTGTCCTAGGAAAATCTAATTCATTGGGCCATGTGTCCAGTTTAAGATCAGAGCACAGCCAAAGATTGAGCGGTGGGGACAGTGTCCTAGCTCATGTGTATCCTCCACAAGACATTCTGGGCCCTTCCCTATTCTGTTGGTGTGGCCTGATTCAGTGGTCTTGGAACCCTGGAAGTCAGCTCTCTAGGAATCGGAAACCCTACTGTAAGAAGAAACTTAAACCCAAGCATCTCTGAGATGCTAATGAGCTCTGAATAGTCTAGAGTCTTAGGAATCTGATTAATTGAAAAGGGTAAACTCAATTAGGGCAACTCATTAATTCCTAAGGCTTAAGTTATTTACATATGCAGATTAAGTCTACTCCTTGCGTAGGGGAGACCAATTTGATAATGAATTATTGTAAATAGTACTTTGATACAAATCATCAAGAGGAGGACAGAAAGAAACAACAACCCTCCAATACCCGTTTGTAGACTACTCCATTTGGGCTTAGCTCGTTTTCCTGCAAGAAGCCAACAACAGATCACTGCCTTGGGATTTCACTGGATGGTCCAGGCAGCTCCCAGTAACCTATCTCTTTTGTCCAATTAGTAGGTGCTTAGATTTGTGGTGACTGGCTTGAAGTGTTCCTCATTAACCTTCCACCACAAAGTTCGGCAGTCTTACTTCATCCTGGCTGCTCACATGGCCCTTTTAGTCCTCAGTTAATCAACCAGTAGGAAACCCCAGAACTCTCTGGGGAAACACGCAATTAATGTTCAGTGTCAGGGGAGGGGCAAGCTGAAGCAGCCTTCTCATCTGGGTCCTTTGGAGGTTAAACTGGCTTCTCCTAAGTGGAGAAAAAATAGCTTGTTTTTAATGAACCCTAGCTGGCTCATACTGGTAGCCTTATAGAATCTCAGAGCCAGAAACCCAACCTAAGCAAGGATCCTTTATAAAGCATAACCAAGAAGTGGTCACCGAGTTGGAAGGTCACTGGAAGA
Source organism: Notamacropus eugenii (assembly GCF_028372415.1). Lineage (NCBI taxonomy): Eukaryota > Metazoa > Chordata > Mammalia > Diprotodontia > Macropodidae > Notamacropus > Notamacropus eugenii. Next base: position 50,729,319 of record NC_092872.1, read on the forward strand.
CCTCTGGGGACAAAACTTCATGCCTTCCTCAAGGCAACTCATCCCACTTCATGACAGCAGTAATTGTTAGGGAGCTTTTAATCAGACAGAACTGAAATCTACCTTTCTCAAATTATATCCTGTTGCTCCTGGTTCAGTCCTCTGACGTTGAGAAGAACCAGTCTAATAATGCCTCTTGTACATGCCAATCCTTCAAGTGCTTGAATGCAGTTATCACACCTC